>NW_017618262.1:2945000-3422500 GCF_001879475.1 Ipomoea nil | reverse complement strand
ATTTTTATTAAAAAAAATGTATAACTATTTTTAATACATCCCTTAATTGAATTAGCACCAGAAAATAAATGAACAATGAGTTTAAGAAACAAGAACGGTGATTGATGAAAGGTAATTGCATGTACGGAGCAAATGTTGTATAATTTAGTTGAAAATATCAATAAAATTAAAGCATGTCTGATATGTTCAATGCATTATAATAATTAACTATTTATGCTAGCTTTGTAACGAGCACAATGACCTCCCGGGTGTATCACTCAGTCATCAACTCCAAGCCTTCAGCTTTATATATACAACACCCCGCAGCCCCCTCCATGGTTTGCTCTATGTTCTTCAACAACCTCAAATCAAACTTGAGACTAATATTTTAACATTCTACGGGCTGTTTGGTTGGACGTAATTAAGTCGTAGTTGAATTGTAATTCAGCACAACTCACAATTACGCCGTTTGGTTGGAGGGAATTGCAATTCCACCGAATTGTAATTCCCTCCAAATGCTGAATTGTAATTCATACCCCTCCCCTATGAATTACAATTCGGCGAATTGAAGGGAGAAGAAAAAATAGGTTAATGACCATTTTACCCTCACCCTTCTTTTGTCTTGTTAGCTGTCTTCTTCTTCTTCTTCTTCTCCTCCTCCTCCTCCTCCTCCTCCTCCTCCTCCTCCTCCTCCTCATCATCATCATCATCATCATCATCATCATCATCATCATCATCATCATCATCATCATTATTATTATTATTATTATTATTATTACTTCCAAAAAAATCATTATTATTATTATTATTATTATTATTATTATTATTTCCAAAAATTATTATTATTATTATTATTATTATTATTATTATTATTATTATTATTACATAAGGGCATTTCAGCCATTGTATCACTTATTCCCTTTCAATTCCATGCCTTATTACTGCATACCAAACACTGTAATTTGAATTTCTATTTTATTTCCACCTTATTCTTTCTCCACCGAATTACAATTCTTTTTCCCCCTAATTCCTTACTTCCAACCAAACACCCCTAATTATCTTGTGGCATTTCGTTTCCTTAAATTCGATTAACAAAATCAACACATGTGATGTATGGGAGTTTTACCGTTTGAGATTAGGCTTTTTTATTTTTTAATTGAAATGTATATATGTAGCAATCATTAAATGTTTGAAGATTAAGTCATTCAATCTAAAACCTATGATCTTAATAGAGTTAATGATAATTTGTTTCCATTCATTAAAGACTTGGTACGATATGAACCAAAACTCTCAGCACCCCCCCCCCCCCCCCCCCCAACTCTCTCATATTATATCATACGCGGATCCATCCAATCTCAGTACACTACATTGAACTGGACCACACATTGCGTCTGCAAGTACTATGAATGCGATTAATGTACTATAAAATTTATATAATGTTTGTGTAGGAATCACAAGAAAAGTTTATTTCTTATCTTATTGATGAAGACACAACATCTATCACTTTTCTGGTAGCCGGACATTGATATGTTAGTTAGGGTGTAGGCCAGTGTATGTGCGTCATTAGCGTTTCAAAAATAGGAAATGATTATAATAATGACCCTATTTGGTAACATAGTTAGTTTATCAGCTAATTTTGAATTATTTGACCACTATTAGCTGTTTGACTTGGTTAAACAATGAGTATTTGATTAATTAGTTTTTTGTAATAATTTATCGCTTCAAAATGTTAAAATTCAAAAAACTGCCCAAAGTAGCTTTTTCGATAAGCTTTTTGAAAAAGTCATTTTACATATATGTAATAAGCTATCACCAAACATCTAATTTACCAAATACTTTTCTACAATCAATCAATACTATCAACTAGTCAAACTAATTAACCCAATCAGCTAAGCTAACAGCTATTTATCAAACAACTCCAAAATCTAAATTAAAATGTTGTGCTATCGTCGACAAAATATATATCATATTTTTTACGTGTAAGAATTATTTCATTTAATATTTATGAGCGAATTTGTCCATGCTTTTGTAAATGTTACAGATTAAGTTAAATATCATCATTATATTTGTGAATGTTGAATTTTAATAGTGCATATTTTGTCATTAGCTTGTGTCAAATTAAATAACTATATATGATGCACATTCTTATATCTACTATGGCATACAATGTGATGTGTTAGGTAGTTAATTGTGCTATTTAAGACAAATGATAAGTTGATTTAATTTGTTACTGTTGATTTAGTGCGCCAAATTAACACTACCAGTTTTTATGGGTGCAAAATGAGTTCTATTCAGTGGAAGCAGCCTATTATACGTCATTCTTGATTTTAGTCGATGGACGAACAAATAAGACTTATTTATCTTATTGTGATCCGATTCTTTGCTGACTAAGATCACAATATATGATTTATGGATTTTCCTCGTCACCTTAAAAAAAAAAAAAAAAAAAAAAGTTCTAATCCCTTGGTCCATTAATATCATATAATTGAAGTTGTCCACGCGTAGTCTTATTATTAGTTTAAATTTTTAATTAGTAATTTAAAGCATAACACATTTTCAAAATGTATGATATATTTAATTTAGACGTCATTATAGGGGATTGAGGGTGGGTTTAGGAGAATGATTTGAGTGGTTGGGAGAGCCAACCACTCCAATCTCTCTTCAGAGAGTTATTTTGATGATTGTAGTTAAAGTGCACCGCTCAAATTGTAGAAATTTGAACGGTGGTGAGCATAATGCAATCAAAACTACTGAAATACTTCAGTTTTAAGTTTTTAACTAATGAAAGGATAAATGTCTACTACAAGTGTGTGATTAGAAAATTTCTGTGTATTGTGTTATGAGTTTATGTGTATTCAGTTAAGAGTTTATGTGTATTATGATAAAAGTTTATGTGAATTCTGTTAAGAGTTTTATGTGTATTATGTTAAAAGTTTGTGAATTCTGTTAAGAGTTTATGTGTAGTATGTTATGTGTATTATGTTAATGTGTATTATGTGTAAGTTAACTGAACTAATACATAAATTAAAATAGGATTATGAGAATATTTGTTTAAATCTTAGACTTTGTCTAGATCTCAGTATATTAATGAGGGCATGCAAGTCGGCATTGCAATGTAGGTTTTGGATCTCCACATGCACAAGGCTAAGTGATCGACTTAAAACTCCTTTCCTTAGCTTCATTCATTAAACAAGGCCGCCGGCCGGCTCCTCTGATCTTTTGTATTTTCTTACTTAACAACGTGTTTTGTTGGTCCATCCAATGTACTCTAGAAACTATATATAAATATTCTCTCTTCACAAATCATCGAAAACCAATAATAGTCGAAAACTAAACGACCTAAAAGGACGACAGATCAAAATATAATCATGGCCAAGATATCGCCCATGTTGTCTGCCCTCTCTTTTCTCCTTATTCTCTTGGCCGCTGGTAATCTATATATATTTATCTTTCGATCTCAATGTTGGTTTAAGGTTCTTAGCTTTTTGGTTTCTTGATGATGTTTTGTAATGACAGTTGCAGTGGGGAAAGCTGATGCAAAAGCAGAATGCAATCAGGTATATGGACAAGAGTTTGGAGACACGTGCACTAGCATTGCAGACAAGTTTCATCTCTCACTCGATTCCTTTCTTGCTCTCAATCCAAACATCAACTGCAACTCCATTTTTGTCGGGGAATGGCTTTGCATTGGTTAATCTGGAGAAGTGAATCCCAAAACTAGAAGAAATAAAAATTGTACTGTTTAATTTAAGAATGATCTGAGAGTGTGTGTTAGTTTTCAATGCTTCCTTTAAGTTTGTTGTTGCAGGGAGAGTAATAAGTAATAACGTTGCTGCTGTTTCATTAAAAACATGCATGCATGCTGCTTCAATTCTCCATTTTGTTACTTGTTTCAGTATGCATGCAACGCTATTGGAATCTTAATCAATCATCATTTAATTCGTGTTATTAAACATTAAACATAATATATAAAATATAAATATGTATTTTGATTATAATTTAAACTTATAGTTAAGAGTTAAGACTTAAGATAGAACATATTATTTCATTTAAAATCAGAGTTATGAAAATAAATTGGATTAATTGGCCAAGGGCATCCTCAATAGTGGAGATTTTGGTGTGATTTTTGAGGAATTTGTGTAGGTGTGATTAGGAAAGAGAAGATGTGATAGAAGAGAAAAAAGAAAGAAAAAATAATAATAATAAAAGCTGATTTTTTTAAAAAAAAAAAAAAGAAAAACAAAGTGGACCCTACAGTTATGCAACACACATCTCATAAAAGAGAGAATGAGAGAAGCTAACAAAGTGAACCCCATATTTTTACAAAACCCTCATTTGCCGGACACATTTTATCTTCTCTCCCTTTATCTCTCTCTTCCATGGTGTCAAAAGTTTTATAAAAAATTATAAAAATCCCTCTAATGGGGATGGCAAATTATGCCCTGGAAACGTGTTCACTGTGAATGGTGAACACAAGGCCAAACGACGTCGTTTTTAGGCAAAAAAAAAAAAAAATCGCGGATGTGGAGTTAACGGCGCGCGTTGATCAAATTATGAATTTTCTTTTATGAGATTATGAATTTTCATAAAATTCATAATCTCATAACAGAAAATTCATAATCGCATAACAGAAAATTCATAATCTCATAACAGAAAATTCATAATCTCATAACTGAAAATTCATAATCTCATGGTTCCAAAGTGAATGTGTAGGCATGGTTCCAAAGTGAATGTGCAGGCATGGATTTTCATAATTTATGAATGTCCGTGATTTCGGACGGGAATGTGTAGGCATGGTTCCAAAGTGAATGTGCAGGCATGAATTCATAATTTATGAATGTCCGAAATCATTGTTCACCTCAAATTAAAGTGAAACCGCAAAAAATTCATAATCGCATAACAGAAAATTCATAATCTCATAACAGAAAATTCATAATCTCATAACAGAAAATTCATAATCTTATAACAGAAAATTCATAATCTCATGGTTCCAAAGTGAATATGTAGGCATGGTTCCAAAGTGAATGTGCAAGCATGGATTCATAATTTATGAATGTCCGTGATTTCGGACGGGAATGTGTAGGCATGATTCCAAAGTAAATGTGCAGGCATGAATTCATAATTTATGAATGTCCGTGATTTCGGATGGGAATGTGTAGGCATGATTCCAAAATATGAAAATGAAGAAGAAAAGTCACGCAATTAATTAAAAAAAAAAAAAAAAAAAAAACGGTGTACTAACACCGTTGGAACCGTGTTCACCATAAATGGTGAACACGGTTCCATGGCATAACGCTCCATGGGGATAGCCTTAGGCTCTCAAAATTGTTTTGATGGGCTAGTGGACCCTTGAGCCTTTTGATCTGATTGCCAAGCTCTAAACATAGTGGCAAGTCCAGTTATATTGCTAAAATAGTATATGTATATGTCAACACTTTTTGGACTTGGAGGGGTATAGAAAATATGAAACCCAAGTTATGAATGTTTAGCATATAATAATATATATAAAGATAAATGTGCAACCCAACTATCAGTTTAAACTTTTAATTGAGTGAAACACATGTTTCAATTATGAAAATCAAATTAAAGAAATCATTCTACGTGCACACGTGTTAGTTTTCTTGTGGTCTTGTGGATATACTACAAGAAAGAAAATACTAACAATAAAATTTGTAAATATTTAATTTATCAACAAATTTTTTAAAATAAAAAAAAAATCAAAATTCATAAGTATTTAAGAATATCCCCATATAGAGGTTTGTGCACAACTTTTGATAGTTCAAAACCTTGGTGGACAAGAGAGGATAGGAGAAAACAAAAATAAATATTTATTTTAATGTGAGTTTTTTTTTTTTTTTTTTTTTTGAGATAGTTAATGTGAGTTTATGTAAAAATTTCAATGACAAAAAACTTTGTGAGATAAACTTTGGGCACATCAAAGGAGTCGCCAGTTGGTGACCACCTTGACTTTTTTTTTTTTTTTTTTAAAATAATTTCTTTTATCTTTCTTGTCTTGTACTTTAAATTGACAAAAAAAAAAATCCAAGAAAAAGCTTGACCATTGGCTTTGCTTTAAGTTGTAACGATTTAATTCATTGTTTTTTTTTTTTTTATGTAAACCACAATGTGGTCCGGATTTAATTCATTGTTAAATAGATTGATATATTTTACTATTTTCTTTCCTTGTAGTATTATATTTGATAGAACAATTTTTGTAGTAAGATTGACCTACTTCATTGTTTTTACCAAATGGTAGTGAAGATGTCCGAGATTTCTATTGAATTTAAATTTTGAATACTACCAAATAAGTACTTTCAAATTTAATTGTTTGATAACTTTTGTCGCAATAACCCATAAATATTATAAATTATTACTCGTAAGTTGTAACCAAAAGCTAAAAAATAATGAAATATTTTTTTTTTTAACAAATGAAATATGGTATTGAAGAGTAAATATGGTACTTTTCATTGGTATAAAAATAATGAAATATGGTACTTTTCAGCAAATTATTGTGTGAACACCATTCAAAACATCGTCGTGAATATTACGAGTAAAAATAATGTACATTATGTGTTAGAATAATATACATTATGTGTTAAAATAATGTATATTATGTATAAAAATAATGTATATTACGTGTTTAGAATAATGAAACATCTAGGGTAACATAATGTACATTATGTTTTAAAATAATGTACATTATCCTTTAGAATAATGTACATTATATTTTAGAACAATGTATATTATAAGTTATAAAATATGTATGTTACAGTTGGATGCGCGAAAAAATAAAATTAAACAAAACAATGTTATTTTTGAGTCGTGGTCCACACAATAACTATTGGCACTTTTCATTGAGGCAATTTATATCGTGCACCAGGGCGCGCAATGCATTGTGCGCCCTAATGCAAAACGACGTCGTTTTAGATTTTTTTTTTTTTTTTTTGAAATTTCGCTACCCAGTGTTAGCGGTTAATTTTTCTTTAAAAAATCTCATGTTCAAAAAATGTACATAATTTTATACTAAAATACACATAATTGTATACATGAATATACATAATTGTATAAATAAATATACATAATTGTATAAATAAATGCACATAACTGTATAAAAAATACATATAATTATATAAACAAATACACATAATTGACTTTCAAAAAAAAAAAAAAAATACACATAATTGTATAAACAGATACACATAATCACGTTAACTCCTTACATAACTTACCAAAACGACGTTGTTTTGGGCCGGGAGACACGGGCGCACAATGCTATGTGCGACGATTGTTTCATTGAAGGCATGCGGCAAACAAATGACCAGTCGTTATATTATAGACCGCGGTGCATGTGCACCGCGGTCAAAACGACACCGTTTCTTTAAGTAAAGAAACGGCCCGCCGTTAGAGTTAACGGAGTCCGCTTATTTGGTGTATTAAACACCAACTAACACTACAGTATATCTAAACCGACACTACAGTTATATCAAAATGATACTGTAGTTATAGTGAAATGAAACTGCAGTGTATATAAACTGAAACTGAATAACATTTCACATATTTGAGTGTATATTGTACAATGAAGCTATAATTATATCAAAATGATCATGTAGTTGTGTTTTAATGAAAATATAGTGTATATAAAATAAAATTAAATAACATTTTCACATATTTGTGTCTATAAATATCGAATGAAACTATAGTTATATCGAAATGAAACTGTAGTTGTGTTCAACTGAAACTGCAGTGTATACAAAATGACACTGAATAACAGAGTTACTTTTTGCAAAAGAGTGCGAAACGGCGGAAACAAACATTGTTAATTTTCATTTAAAAAAAAAAAAGACGCGCGGTGCATAATCGATTATGCACCGCGGTGCATAATATTTTTTTTGAAAATACCGCGGTGCATAATATAATTTGCAACAAATGACTGGGAAAAGCCCCCTTTTTATTTTTATTTCTTTTTTCCTTTCAAAAAGAGTAAATTGACTAAATTCGCTCAATTTTTTTAGTATCATGCTAAACAGTTTTACTTTTATTACTCACAAACCGTCACTCCATATCACATAAAATTTAAAATTAAAATTAAAAAAAATAAATAATTTCTAACATTTTTTTTTTGTGATGAACAAAACCCATAACCACTATTCAATGGTATACATTGGGTAAATCTCGCATTGTGACCCAACCGATAAAGGACCATACGGAGATAAACTAGCATTGGTTGTCCATAGATGAATAGCGCAAACCAAGAAAGCTAATAGGCTACTCCCAATAGGCCAACGTCTAACATTTTGTGACATCATAGAGTGATTATTTTGTGAGTGACAATTGTAGGGATGTTTAACATTTTTCATGTTTTCATAGTACGGCTCTGTTTGGCAGAGCTTATAGCTTATTTTAAGCTACTAATAAGCTATAAGCTCTATTTGGTAATGTTCCCAAATAAGCTCGTAGCTTAAAATAAGAGCTTATTTTGAAACGCTACCTTTCAAAATAAGCTAGTAGCTTCATAATTTTTTTTCATCTTTGTCCTTATTACTTTAAAGAAATAACATCATTTACCCATCCCAATTAAAATCATTTTCTCTTCTCCTTTATTCGCAACTTTCACCGCAAATATTATTATTATTATTATTATTATTATTATTATTATTATTATTATTATTATTATTATTATTATTATTATTATTATTATTAGATGAAGGAGATTCGCAACAATATTGCTACTTCATTATGTGATGCTAGATCATGATTATGCTAATAATTTTGTTTCCAAATGGGTTAAAAAAATTTTAAGACAAAATGTTAAATTTTAATATGTAAACAAACTAATTTAAATTTTATGAAGATGTCTTTTTTTTTTTTTTTTTTTTTTTTTTTGTCTTTTTACATTTATCAGCTTATCAAAAAGCTAATTTTACCAAACACTTTCAAGCATAACAACTAGCTTAATCGCTCTTCAGTTTTCAGCTCCTAGCTTATAGCTTTTCAGCTTTCAGCTCCTTTTAAGCTTTCTGCTAGGTTTGCCAAAAATAGCCATATATAGTAAAATTTCTACTTTTAGTTATGTTATCTCGGGTTAGGTCACATCACCCTTGCTCTAATCGGTAAATTATATTGTGAATCATGGTCTATATTGCAGTGTGAATCACTGATAAATGTTCTAAACTAAAGGTTTATTTTTAATGTATTGAAATTTCATTTTTTTTCAATTACTGTATTAAATATATATACATATAGTACACTAAAAATAAATTTATAGTACACTAAAAATGAACTTATAGTATACTACAAATAAACATGTATGTTAGTGGTTCAATCGACACTATCTCAGGGTTAATTTAGTTTTTTTTTTTTTTTTAAATGGTTATGATACGAGTATAATTGTACAAGGTGTTTTTATTTTTTGATAAAAGATAATGGCCCTGTTTGGTAAAATGGCTGTTAGCTGATAGCTGTTAACTGTTAGCTGATTGTGTTAATTAGATGGTATAAATAGTTGATAACATTAGCTGATTGTAGAAAAGTGTTTGGTAAATTAGCTATTAGCTGATAGCTGTTTGGTATAATTTCTTTTCTCAAAAAGTTAATTGAAAAAGTTGCTTGGAGTAGCTTTTTGAATTTTAGCCTTTTAGAATTGCAAAAAGCTAATTAACCAAACATTTATATTGATATTTTAACTAAATCAAACAATTAATAGTGGTCAAATAAGTCAAAATTGACTTATAGGCCAATTTTTTACCAAACAGGGCCAATATATAAAATTTTATATATTACTTTTAAAAAAATAATTGCCAAATATGACGATGGAGAAATGATTGGGTCTTTAATTGGAAAGTGATGGAGGGCAAAAGAAAATTGGTCAAAATCATGAAAATGAAAGACAAGATTTTCAAAGCGTTTGTTAGGATAGTCGCCTCTTCCAAACAAGGACCCTCGTCGAAGCAGTGAGAGAGTGCTTCTTTGGAAGATGTCAATTAATAACTCTTTTGTACTGACCTTGGATGGTTGTGCTAGTCTACTAGACTTAGTAAGAATGTCTTAGGTTGTGGAGGAGCTGAGCGCTTTGAGGTAGACATGATAATTGGTGTGTGGGCTTTATGTGGAAAAGACTGAGATTATATTAAGCATGTCTATCGAGAACAAAGCCAAGCTGCTGATTATGTGGCAAGCTAAGAATTACTATTAACTAACATATGTAGCCAATGGAGTGTTATTGATGAACCCCTATTGGAGCCCTTCAAACTCTACACAAAGATTGCTTGGGAGTTCCGACCCCAATGAGAGTTACGTTTCGGAGTACTTAGGACGATTCTCTTTGAGTTTACCTTCCATTTAATATTAAAAAAAAAACAAAAAACAAAAAACAATTGCCACACTGTATTAGTGTGTTACATACAACTTGTTCTTCTAATTGTTATGTGTGCGTGTGTGTATAAAAGAGTTTGTCTATGTTATCATCTTGTGTTAATATCTTCAAGAACCAAATGCACAACCTGTGGTGGCATTGCATGTCTCATAATTTCTCACCCCCAATCTAACCACAAAGCATATTGTTGCGAGGGTATCAACCCTTCTATTATACTCCCTAAAAATGTAATTTATTTGTTTTTTGAATGCTACTAACTCTATTACATTATTGAAGCACAAAGAGCCAATAATCCCTCCATTAAGGATCAAACTCACAACTTTCCATATAAAAATCCAACCTAGGTGTCATTATACCACAAGGTCTTGGCATGTAATTTGTTAAATGTGTTCATTTATTTTGTGTTCGTAATTCTAAATCAAACGGATCATCTTGTCAAATCATTTTTTTAAAGTTAAAATGCACAAAAGTGTAAATTAAATAAATAAATAAATAAATAAATAAATATATATATATATATATATATATATATATATATATATATATATATATATATATATATATATATATATATATATATATGGTGCGGATCCAGTGAGATCACCTAATAAGATGAGATCATGAGATTCCATCTCAACTATTAAAAAGGTTAGAATGGATGGATAAGATTAAAAGTCAACTAGCATTTAATTTAGGATATTTTTAAAAGAAAATGGTGAAAGAGTAATTGTATTATGGGGTTTAATTTTGGTTATAATTAAAATAGAATATTTACCATAATATAAGGGATCCTATTAATCTAAATAATTAATTATATTTTGAATTCTGCGATGGATTAATACGTTCGTGGGTGTGTGCATTTGTGATACTTGGCGTGTGCATAGCGCACTTTTCCCCCACAATTTTGTGTTTTGATATGTGCGTTACTTCTTTGGGGCGTGTGCATAACATATCCACCTGATATGTACTATGCACTTTCTATCCACTCGAAAATACAAATGTGTATACAAAAATCATATTCATGTAGTTGAATTTTGTTCGTTATATATTTCGAATAAAAGAGCACATCCCAAAAAGAAAACAATCCACACACCCGGCCGAACAAAGCTACGCACATACCGAATCACAATTAAAAAAAAAAAAAACATGACATGGAGCAAAGTCTTCGAGCCTGATATTTGCACACACCAATGCACACTTACTCCTAAAATGTGGTCACACCTATGTAGGCAGTTAAAAAAAAAAAGTAAAATTGTGCACACACACCCATACATTGTTATGCACACGCCCATAAGAAGTAAAGCACACACTACAATGGTGTGTCGACGGAATATGCACAAGCCGTGTAACACAAACGCACACATCAAAATATGCACACGCTATGTAAGACAAACGCACACACCTACGAAAGTATTAATCCATCCTAGAATTACCCATAATTCATAATATAATTCTGAATATAATTAATTATTTAGATTAATAGGATCCCTTATATTATGGTAAATATTCTATTTTAATTATAACCAAAATTAAACATCATAATACAATTACTCTTTCACCCTTCTGTTTTAAAACTATCTTTAATTAAATGCTAATTGACTTTTAATTATATCCACACATTCTAACTTTTTTAATGATTGAAATGAGATCTCATGATCTCATCTAACATTAACTAGGGGTTTCATTGGATCCACACATACTATTTAGTGTTTAACAAGATTTGTTCTTAATACATTACTTAAAATGAATAAAAAAAAATTCATTGAAATCACATGCTGAGAAAAAAAAAAAAAAACGACAAGTTAGCGATACTTATATTTTATTTAGGAATATTGGTCAAATAGGCCACCCAATTGCACACCAAATTGCAATAGGTCATCGTACTCAAAAAAAATATAATTGAATCCCTCAACAACACAAAATCATGCAAATAGACCCAAATATAACTTCTTTACCTAAAAGAGCGATTACCAATTTTAAAATTAATTTTTTAAAATAATTTTAAATAAATAAAATTAATTAATTTAAAAAAAAAAAAACTGAACTACCAGATGGCTTTGTCTCCGTGCCGGCTGACAGCCATGGAAACAAAGGTCTCCTTCCATGAAGACCTTTGTCTCCATGGCCGGTGACCCAGGGAGGCGAAGGGAGACGAAGGTCCCTTCGTCTCCATGAGACGGCAGTTTAGTTTAATTTTTTTTAAAATTAATTAATTATTTTATTTAAAATTATTTTAAAAAAATAATTTTAAAATCGATAACCGCCCTTTCAGGCAAACAAGTTATATTTGGATCTAATTGCATGATTTTGTGTTGTTCAGGGATCCAATTGCATTTTTGTTGAGTTCGATGACCTAATTGCAATTTGGTGTGCAGTGAAGTGGCCTATTTGACCCTTATCCCTTTTACTAGTTTTTTTACGCACATTGCGCGATTGGATAATGCCCAATGTTTTTCTTAAATAAGTATTTTAAAATATATCAAGACAAGATTATATTATAATTGTTCATGCACGGATAATTGAATGTTGAATTTGCGTATTTAAATTGGTAATTCTAAGTTTACAAATGCAAGATAATATAGTCAAGATTGATTATAATCTATACTATATATAAAAACAAAATCCTGAAATTTTAACTTCCCGCCCAATTCCTAAAAAATCTCTCTTCCTATAAAATATATTGATTTCTACTTTCTCATTCGTATTATAATTCTGCGTTAAAATTCTATTCTAATATTATAAAATAGGGTAATACAATCTATAGTATATATAAAAACAAAATCCTAAAATTTTAACTTTCCGCCCAATTCCTAAAAAATCTCTCTTCCTAATAAAATATATTTATTTCTACTTTCACATTCGTACAATAATTCTGCGTTAAAATTCTATTCTAATATTACAAAATAGTGTAATACAATCAATACTATATATAAAAACAAAATCCTGAAATTTTAACATCCCGCCCAATTCCTAAAAAATCTCTCTTCCTAATAAAATATATTGATTTCTATTTTCACATTCGTACAATAATTCTGCGTTAAAATTCTATTCTAATATTATAAAATAGTGTAATACAATCTATACTATATATAAAAACAAAATCCTGAAATTTTAACTTCCCGCCCAATTTCTAAAAAATCTGTCTTACTAATAAAATATATTGATTTCTATTTTCACATTCGTACAATAATTCTGCGTTAAAATTCTATTCTAATATTATAAAATAGTGTAATACAATCTATACTATATATAAAAACAAAATCCTGAAATTTTAACTTCCCGCCCTATTCCAAAAAAATCTCTCTTCCTATAAATATATAAAAACAAAATCCTGAAATTTTAACTTCCCGCCCAATTCCTAAAAAATCTCTCTTCCTATAAAATATATTGATTTCAACTTTCCCATTCGTACAATAATTCTGCGTTAAAATTCTATTCTAATATTATAAAATAGTGTAGTACAATTTATACTATATATAAAAATAAAATCCTGAAATTTTAACTTCCCGCCCAATTCCTAAAATATCTCTCTTCCTAATAAAATATATTGATTTCTACTTTCACATTCGTACAATAATTCTGCGTTAAAATTCCATTCTAATATTACAAAATAATGTAATACAATCTATACTATATATAAAAACAAAATCCTCAAATTTTAACTTTCCGCCCAATTCCTAAAACATCTCTCTTCCTAATAAAATATATTGATTTCTACTTTCCCATTCGTACAGTAATTCTGCGTTAAAATTCTATTCTAATATTATAAAATAGTGTAATACAATCTATACTATATATAAAAACAAAATCCTGAAATTTTAACTTCCCGCCCAATTCCTAAAAAATCTCTCTTCCTATAAAATATATTGATTTCTACTTTCTCATTCGTATTATAATTCTGCGTTAAAATTTTATTCTAATATTATAAAATAGTGTAATACAATCTATAGTCTATGGTCTATAGTATATATAAAAACAAAATCCTGAAATTTTAACTTCCCGCCCAATTCCTAAAAAATCTCTCTTCATAATAAAATATATTGATTTCTACTTTCACATTCGTACAGTAATTCTGCGTTAAAATTCTATTCTAATATTATAAAATAGTGTAATATAATCTATACTATATATAAAAACAAAAATCGTGTCGCTGGCCGCGGCGAGGAAGGCCGGAATTGGCCTCCTCAGCTGCCGCCTCGCCGGCTGAACCGGCCTTTAATTTTTTTTTTTGTTTTTTTTTTTTAATTTGTAAAGTGTCAAATGTTCGGCACGGCATAACTTTTGACTCCGTTGTCCGTTTTGGACAAATGTTTTTTTTGAAATCGTGTATTTTTTCGAGATCTATCCACCGCAAACAGCCGTAGGCGGTTTGGCCCACCAATTTCTAAAAAAAATACTTTATTAAAGAGTTTCTAAGAAAAAACTATGAGAATATTATGTTTTATTAATGAATTTTTAAAATTTTTAATTAAACAATTGTCTCGTGCATTATTTAATAATCTTTCTTTATAATTGGTCAAATTATTTAATTATGGTAAATTTGAGAATAATTAATGATGGTAATAGAAATCTTAGAAGAATATAGAATTGAACAATATTTAATTATTGTTATATTATTATTGTGACTCACGGAATACAAGAGTTAATGCCATTTTTGGTCCTAGACTTATTGTCACTTAGTAGTCACTATTATTGATCGTTGGACAGTTTTGATCCTCCGTCAATGACGCATTTTGTTGACCTTGAATTAGAAGGGTTTTTCTGTCTTTTTATGTTCTAATCCTTGTATTTCTCCATCCATTGGTCACTGCTACATCCATTTCTTCAAACTGAGGTTATCCGCTTTAGTCCTTCCTAACATTAAGAAACCATCTTCACCCAACTAACAATCACGAATTTTACATTTGACATCAATCTCAAGATAATGGAAACAAGTGCAGTTGGAATAGAAAGGGCGTTAGTCCATGCCTGTGAAAATTTTGTCGAGCATACAACATAACTAGCAAAGTCAGGAATATCACCCAACCCCTCCCTTAACCTTTCTGCATCAACTATAATAGGTATGCCCCTACTCTTTGCCTCCTGCACTACAATCAAAGCAGTCTCATGCAGCCTTCCATCTAAGTAGACAATATTTACTCCAAGCGTTGAAGACAATTTTGATTTGGGTATGTAGACCCTCAGGTATCATGGGTGGATATCCTGGAGTGAAAATGCACGTGCGAGTTTTTTTTTTTTGGTTGTCAACAATGACATGTGAATGGTGAGTTTCCTCCTTTGGACACCACCATAAAAGATGTATCAACACCATCCCTTTCAAGCTCATCAAGTATTCTTTCGTCATGCGAGTCATCAGCAACCTTAGATATGATCCTTGGATTAAGACCAAGACGAATTTTATCATCCGGGTTTTATCAAAGCATTGCCAGTGTTACCACCTCCTTGAACCTCAAAGCTGGTGCTCCGAATTTTATCATCCGGGTTGGGGAATGAAGCTACAGCAGCCAGGAAGTCAACACCGGCCATTCCAACACCTCAGACAATGCGATTTTTGGGGAGCGGCAGATTCCACATTTTCAGCTTGAAACTTCAATGAATTTCAGGTAGAATAACAGAGTTTTTGAGGTTGTGCACCAAGTAGTTGTGGTCAGAGACAGAGAGAGAGAGAGAGAGATGGGAATGATATTTGTGGTCAATATGGAAGGGAGGACTTACAGGTGCAAATTCTACATCACGCCATCTACAACTACAACTACTATTTACCATAGGAGGGTTCGCCGACCTGCTGCCCTCTCTGCTTCACCGGAACCAAAAACCACCGGTGAAGGCCCCAACCTCGCCGGATCTGTTGCTACACCGCCAGATCTGCCTTATTGGTCCGTCGCCGGAAGGAGTTACTGCCTCGTATGCTCGCCGCCGTACCCACAACTCGCCGGAGAAGAACCTCGCTGCTACTCACTACCGACGGTTACTACTTAGCCGCCAAGTCTCGCCATCTCGCCATCTCGCCTCACAGGAGTCACAGCAGCGCTGGTCTAAACAAGATTAGAAGAATAAGACATAAAGAGACAGAAAAGTCCTTCTAATTCACGGTCAACAAACGACTTCATTGACGGAGGATCAAAACTGTCCAACGACCAATAACAGTGTCTACTAAGTGGCAATTTTTATTATGGAGGATGAAAAGTGTCAATGCCTCAATAAGTCTAGGATAAAAAATGGCATTAACTCCGGAATACAATACAAGAATATTTAATTATGGTTATATTATTATTGTGCCTCACGACCATTATATACTAACAGTACTTGAAAAGAAAATAATAATAATAATAATAATAATAATAATAATAATAATAATAATAATAATATAATAATAATAATAATAATATAAGTGGTAATAATAAATCTAAAAGTAATTAAGTGTTAATAATAATAATAGTAAGAATATTAACGTAAGAGTTGTAACATAAAATAAATTGTAATAATTAATAACTATAGTCTAGAATTAAATTTAGAATTGTCAGGAACGATAAACGACCTCTGGTGAAATCAACTCTTAAATAATTATATATAGATTTAAATATTCTTAATATATTACAACAATTCCATTCCGTTCATCGCACGGGTGAAAATACTAGTTGTCAATAAAATAATTGTATGGGTATGGTTGAAACCAAATATGGGACATAAGGGAGAGTAAATAAAAATTAAAGCATAAAATATTAAATATATACTAATATTGTTTGAGGAGATTTCGGCAGTAGGATTTATGGTTAGAGTTCTATTAAGACTTTAATATTAGAATTAGATTAATGTCGTAGTTATAATTCTATATTAGACTTTAATATTAGAATTAGACTAACGGTGAATTAACGGTACTTAATGGAAAAGTTAACGGATCGGATAATCATATAATTAAGGATAAATTAGAAAATCTCAAGGAAAAATTAAAATCTGAACAATCTGAACTATGAATTTGATTTAATAATTTGACGGTCATTTTTGCTACCCAATGTTTATGATTAAATAAATATTTAAAAGTATATAAATGCAAGATTATATATGAGAAGTTCAACATAAATAATTCAATGTCTAATTTGTTTATTTAAATATGTAATTCATAGTATATGAATACAATGTAATATAGGAGATTCATTATAATTGTTACTAAACTTTTTTTAAATAGTAACCAAGTATTTTTGTTGCAAAGGGTTCTAATATATTTAATAAATACACATATATACAAGATCAATGATTGAATCAACGGTACCAGTCCTTTATGTGTTTTACTCAGTGTTCATTTAGTTCAACCATTATTGTTGAATAAATTATTATGGATAAATAAATTCCTAATTTAAGGAATTTAGATGTAGTAAAAATTTAATTTTTTTTTAATTATAATGTAACCCAAAGATATTGGACGATTGGTAAATATGATGTAACCCAAAGATCAAAATGCTAAAGAAAGTGTTTTGGCTATTCAACACTTTGAAGCAACAATTTGTTCCAAACTACTAAAAATACAAACATTGCAATTTACAATATTTTCACTTAATGTTTTTGAAAATGATTTCTGCAAAACACATCTATATTTTAAAAAAATTATTATTAAAACAATTATTATTATTATTAGGTCATTTTAAACAGCTAATTTTTTCAAATATCTTTTTACCAACTTTGGATATAATTCGTTGGTCAAATTCGCTAATATAATCCGCTAACTGCTGATTGTCAAACAAGGACATTGCGAGGTAGTTTCTCACTTCAATTTGTTGTGATTTGAATACTCTCTTTGTCAACAAATCTCTCAAGTAGTTAATATAATCGGTTTTATTAATTTAAAATTTTAAAATTTTTTTATAGTATTAATAAAATACTTGGTAAATAAATATATAGCATTATTTTGTATTATAACTTTGATATTTAATTAAAAAATAGTGCACAAAAAAAATAATAGACAATGTAGTTAATATAATCGATTGATGAATTTGAATGTAAATAATTTTTACATTAGAGAAAAATAAAGACAATATAACTAATGAAATTATTTCTCTTAATTAATTTATTGATAATGAATAATTTTTTTTTAATAAAGACATTGTAGGGAGAATGTAGCGAATATAATCAATTGATGAATTTGAATTTTGAATGTAAAAAATTTTTATATTGGAGAAAAATAAAGACAATATAACTAATGAAATTATTTTTCTATTTTCAAAAAAAAAAATGAAATTATTTTTCTTATTTAATTTATTGATAATGAATAATTGTTTTTGAATAAAGGCATTGTAGACACATAAAAATGCATATGTATTATTTTTTTGTTGTAGCTACTAAATTATTATTTAATTTAATAAGAGTAAAATAGAGTACTAATTATGCCAACTTTGATTGGGACGTGGTTCGAACCTAAGACCTTTCTTATTGAAATCAATGAGTAAGTTAACAGTAAACTAACAGAAATTAACGTAAAAGATAATATTTAACGGAAAAGTTAACGGATAATCATATTCATTAAGGATAAATTAGGAAATCTTAAAGAAAAAATTAAAATCTAATCAATCTGAGTCATTCATTTGACTAAAAAATTTGACGGCTATTTTTTTTTTTTTTTTTTACCTATTATAGACCTAATTCTCTTGAGCTCTTATTAGTATAGTAGATAGACAGTAAATTTATACACACACGATTGAAGTGTTCCGTATTAAAAAAAAAAAAACAATTAATGATAAATTTATTAGTTTAGAATGTTCGTGTAAAAATTTTAACAAACAATTAAACTTAACTATTGAAGTACAAGGAAGTCCTAATTTTTATAATATTTCATTACTCCAATTTACATATAATTTATAAAATTCAAGTACATAGGTTAAGCTTAAAAAAATAAAAAAGAATAGCTAAACCTTAAAATTGAATAGAATTCAGTTGTCAACCACAACATACAGATATCATTGGTGAGATAAATACATCAGTATTGACATAATGACATGCCAACTATTCGCATGTGCAAACATTTTCTTGCTCGGAAGTTTTATCAACATCCAATTGATTATATTTATTAAAAAAATAAAAATAAATAAAAAGAAGCAATTCTTGAAAATAATATATTGACTTTCAGACTGTACAGTGTAGAAGCAAGCAACAATGAGTGAATTCCAAGAAGATCAGAAGCAGTATTCCTGGAGGTGTAAAGTAGTGTTGGGGAAGATGATCGTGGACACTGTGGTGGCAAAACATCATCGGACCATCGAAAGAAACAGTCTTGTAGTTCTTATCCACCTACTCTACCTACTCTCTCAGTCTACCCGTTCCTTTGGCGCACACCCAACGCCGCCTCCAATTCCTCTTCTGCCAATCCCTTCGGCACGGCAGCTTTTATGGCAGCTCTCGGAGATGGCCATGTTTCTCCACTTTGGGCCCAACACTTTCGTGGGTTCGGAGTGGGGGTCGGGTCACGTTGACCCGTCGATCTTCAACCCGGCTAGCCTCAATGCCACCCAGTGGGTCTCCGTTGCGAAGGAAAATGGGTTCACAAGATTGGTCCTCACTGCTAAGCACCATGATGGGTTCTGTCTCTGGCCTTCTCTCTACACTAATTACTCCGTCAAGTCTTGCCCTTGGAGAAATGGGTCCGGTGATATAGTGGGCGATTTGGCTCAGGCTGCCAAGGCTGCTGGTCTGCAATTGGGTCTTTATCTTTCACCTTGGGATAGACATGAGTCTGTATATGGCAACACTGTTGAGTACAATGAATTCTATTTGGGGCAGATGACTGAGTTGCTTACAAGGTAAAGTTCATTTCTTTTCTCTTTTTTCTTTCTTCCCCTTTAAAAAGATTCTATTTTGAAGTAATCTTGGAACTGTAAATATGAATTGTAATTGTTCTACCCTTGCTTCTGCAAATGGGCTGTGTATGGGCAATTGAAGAAACTTTCTCCTGTCAATTTCATAAAGTATTTGTGAAGAAAAGGGTTAGGTATTCTTTTTCTTTTCCCATGTAGTTGCCAGTTGGTGATAGTTGGTAAGGAGTAGTATTTATAGAACTGATGTTCAGTATGACAGAATGTAGAATGGGAAGTTTTTCATCAGATAGATACTTAAAAATATGAAAAATGAAATCTAAGACACATAGACATTGTTTTGAGATGTGAAATATGGAGTAGGTATTTTGGATAATTATGGTATCTTTCTTGCTTCATAGAATTTGTCAATTGGTTAGGGTAACAGAACATATTTAATTATTTAGGCTGACTTGGTGTTTTTAGGCAAATAAGCTATTTTCATTGTTCCCAAAAGGTTGAATCCCCAACCCAAGGGCCCCTCACGCCCTTGCCCGACAGAGCGTCTGGGAGGATGTAAATCATGGTAACTCAGTTGAACACAGAGGCAATGGTTATTGCAAAAAGTGATTTTTTCTACATGGCATCGATCTTGTTAAAGAAATCTGTGATTGTAGTTGGATTCATAAACTAACGTTAGATGGGGTGTGTATATGTGAAATCCGTTATGAAGAGTGCTTGATTTAATAACCATAAGTCCATAACATTATGCAATGCAGATATGGTGAGATTAAAGAAGTGTTCCTGGATGGTGCAAAAGGTGAGGGCGAGAAGGATATGGAGTATTATTTTGATGATTGGTTCGACCTTATCCATCAGCTCCAACCTGGGGCCACAATCTTCACAGATGCTGGCCCCGATACCAGATGGATAGGAGATGAAGATGGTATTGCCGGGACGACTTGTTGGTCCCTTTTAAATCGTAGCGATGTAACTATTGGTGGCAATGATTACGAGTGAGTCCTGTTTTCCATGACATTGTCGCATCTTTAAGTTTATGAGATCATTTAAAGACTATTTCCTTTACATTTGTTTTTCTGATACCCAACAGATATATAGGAATGGGAGACCCTTTTGGTCGTGATTGGGTGGCTCCCGAATGTGATGTTTCGATACGACCTGGCTGGTTTTGGCATGCATCGGAAGCTCCCAAGACTGCGATGGATCTTCTTGACTTGTACTATAAATCAGTTGGCAGAAACTGCCAATTGTTGTTAAATGTACCGCCAAATACTTCGGGTCTTATATCAGATGAAGATATACAAGTCCTTCGAGAGTTCACCAAGCTTCGGACTTCAATTTTTTCCCGTAATCTAGCAAAATCTGCTCGTTTTTCTGCCAGCAGCACAAGAGGTACAAGTGACTTCCGATTTGCCCCCTATAATGTTATTAAAGAAGGCATCTATACTTATTGGGCTCCAGGACGAGAGCAATCGGAAATCATATTATACTTGGATTTTCAAGAACAAGTGACGTTCAACATGTTAGAAGTTCAAGAGCCAATCCATATGGGGCAGCGGATTATTGCATTCCATCTCGATGTATTGAACGAATTTGGGGAATGGCAGGAAGTAATAGATGGAACGACGGTGGGATACCGGAGGTTGCTGTTATTTCCCGTGGTTAAAACGTATAGTATAAGAGTTGTGATTGACGAGTGTCGGGAAGAACCTTTGATCTCTTATTTGGGATTATATATGGATCCCTATTCTAATCTGGAACACAAGTCTAGTTCATGGTTTGGATCGCTGCGCTTCAATGGCAGCCGGGTGAGGGAATGGCTTTCTGGTTTTATGTAGGCCTGGCTGGATTTCAACGCCAACGAAAATGTTATGTTGGTACGTGTTTTGATACAAAAATGTGTACTTCTCTTTCGGTTTTGCCATTTCTATTGCCCCCTCTTTTCTTAATGATCTCATAACTTATCACTGGTAATCCTTTTTGTTTCCTCAGATATGGTTTTGGGTTGTTTTTAGTTTCTTAATGATTTGATTGTTTTGTTGAAATGGCAGTTTGCAGTGGGGAAGGCTAAAGCAAAAGCAGAATGCAATAAGGTATTGCACAGAAGTTTGGTCTGTCATGGGATGCATTTCTTGCTATAAATCCAGTTTTGTTGGTGAATGGGCATGAAGAAGTGAATCTAAGAAACCAAAACAACTTGTTTTGGATTAATCGTAGCTTCAATGCTTCATTCATGATAATGGAAGGATCTTTTCTGTCTCATTTAGCAAATTTAAAGTGACAGTACATTTATCATTTTACATATATTATGTTCAAATTTAGAGCTGTCAAAACAAGTTGAGTTTAACTATCCCATTTTGAAAACGGGTTGGGATTTTTAGCCCAATCTAGGTAGGCGCGGGGGCATGGGTTGGTAGGCTAAATGGGTTAGCTCGCCAGCCCACTTATTATTGTTGGGGATTGTACGGGTTGGCCTGCGGGTTACACACTTAATTACATATGTCAACATGTATAACTCGTATACTGCACACAAGCTAAACGGACCGGAGAAATTTTCAACTCATCCCGTCTAAAAATCTGGCTAAACCTGCCTAATGGATAGTTATGCTGTGCATCTGTATGCACCATGCATGGTGTATACGGATGCCAAAACGACGTCGTTTTATTAAAAAACGTGCGTCTCCCCTTTAAAAAAAATTCAGGTTCGATTCCCAGCAACAATATTATATTGTTCATTCATTCTGGAATTTTAGTTCATAGATTATGGAATTATAGTTCATCGATTCTGGAATTGTAGTTCATAGATTATGGAATTTTAGTTCATTCATTCTGGAATTTTTAGTTCATAGATTAGATTCTGGAATTATAGTTCATCGATTATGGAATTATAATTCATCGATTATGGAATTATAGTTCATCGATTATGAAATTTTAGTTCATATGTTGTTGGGAATCGAACCTGATTTTTTTTTTTAAGAGGAGGCGCGTTTTATTAAAACGACGTCGTTTTTGCATCCGTATGCACCATGCATGGTGCATACGGATGCACAACATAATTTGCCCCTGCCTAACCCGACAAAACAAAACAATGTTATACCATGGACTAGGGTCCACCTTGCAAGGTAGACCATAGTCCTAAACGATATATAAATTATGTATTTTTAGTACTAAAATTGTGAACTTCTAAAATATAAATTGTGTTTCTAGATCAAAACACATAATACAATACAAGGTCATCAAATCCTAATCTGTTAATATTGTACTGTAGTATTTGAAAAGAACTCGTGAATATAAAACAAAGTAATCAATCACATATATTTTAATATTGTATGCTCGTAGTAAACAAATTGTGAATTTGTAAAAAGTAAATTGTGAACATTTGAACCCGAGTCCAATAATTTGCGACACAAATCATACTTAACAAGTTAAAAGTTGGCGAACATTCCAAGTTTCCTAACATGAGGTTAAATAATTTCCCCAACATAGGGCTTCAAATATAACCAAGGCCGGCTTTACTTTAATGAATTAACAGAGCCTTTTTGTATTTTGTATTTTGTATTTTTTTAGTTAATATATATGCTGGTTTCTCCAATGCCTTCAGACACCCTATAAATAGTTCACCAGAAAAGCAGTGAAGAACACAATCAAGATTCAAGATTTCATAGCCTCAAAGCAAGAGTTAGAGAAAACAAATTGAACCCTCAATGGCTCAAACATCTGACAAGTTTTACACCATGGTTCTTGTTCTCTCTTTTCTTCTGATTCTATCACACACCGAGAGTCGAATTCTAACTGGTATATTTTCAAACATTTGCAATAACGCAACTTCTAGCTTTTGTTTGAAGCTTTACATTCTATTTTAACTTCGTAGCGACATTTTTTTTCCTAACTAATGATCACGATACAGCTACAGGAGGAAAGACAGATGCAACGCTAAATTGCAACAGTGCTGTTGGAGCAGAAAGCGGTGATACCTGTGAGAGTGTTGCAACGGAGTTCAACCTGACACTGGACGAGTTCCTCGGACTGAATCCCAATATCAACTGCAACAGCATGTTTGTTGGTCAATGGCTGTGCGTTGCTGGATCTGCCTGAAATGAAGCGAATCAAAGAATGAAGGATGGAATCTTGCAGGAATAAAAAGAAGCTTTAAACTCTTCTCTTGATGGGAGTCTTTTCCATCAATGCTACTTTCTTCTTCTTAATTAGTTGCAATCTTCGTTTTTAGTTGTTGGTTCATGAACAAATAATCTTGTACCTGAAAGATCAGGCCTTTGGCTTTGTTGAGGCAATTCAGCATAGCTTGGAACTATTTTCACCTAACTTGTGAACGCTCTTCTTGTTTATTTCAAAAATACAAATTTGACAAAAACAAACTACTAGAATAGCAATGATATATAACACGTCAGCTGTAAACTATGAATCCATCTGGGATATAGGTAGTAAGCATTAAAAATAAACTATGGAGCACATAACCAGCTTGGTTGGCGTGAGTGGCGGTGCACTCTCGTCCCTTAAGAGAGGTCGGGGATTAGTCTGGCCAACACTTTGTCCCTTAATTGGGCCGGGCCGGTGCAAATGGGGATTAGTCTGAGTATGGTACGGGCTTAAAGGTGCCTCCTACAGTTAGGGTCTGCTCACGACATCTCGTGGTCTGACCAAAAAAAAAAAAACTATGGAGTGCGTGATAGGCTCAACACTGGTATGGAGACAAATTTACGAGGTAGGTACTAGGCTAAGCATATAAACCTGAAACACGTATATTTACCTCGAATATTTATGTTATCTTGATATCACGAAGAAGTCGAGCAGCTATAGCACCATATCTTCGTGTTTCCCATTCACTAAGCTTTCTATTTTCCAGATCTACAACTAGCTTGCCGTCCACTATGACTTCATTAATTCTCAAATCATCCTCATCAGCCTTGGAACTATTATCATCATCATCATCATCTTCATCTGATCCATGTTTAACTTCTCTGGACCCAGACAGCTTGGTCTTCTGAGCGGGCGCATGTGCAATACTTTCTGCACTCTCCACGGACGGCTTTAAGCTCATTATGAATAATTGGATGCTAGGATGCTGGTAATTACTATCCATCTAGAATGAACAAAAGGGTAGAGTTTGGTAAAATATTGACAAATTAAGGGTATTCCAAACTAAATGTGGAACAATTTTTGAAGTAGAAGAGTAAATGAGTGAAAGTTAGAAAGTTGAGGACAAGACCCGTAATTGCCACCATATTCAAGGGATATTAAACTGAATTAACTCTACTGCTTTTTTATGAAGATCTAAGATCTATTGCTCTAAAGTGGAGAAAATCAAGAATTTGTCTCTATCCTGCAAACACTCACAAGCACTATATCATCAAAGAATCAAGATAGATAAAGGCAACTAAGTGTAAGTATTTTAGAGCCTTATTCTATCAAAGAAGTTTTCATTTAGCAGTTCACTAGCAAAACTGAAAAAATTGCTAAAATCATTAGGGCTCACCTAAACAGTGTCATTTTTTGGGTGACACAGAAAAGTTCAGAAACAGTTTGCCAGTTACCTTTGCTTTTGGAACCGTTTTGACCTCAAAATTTCTCTTCCACAGTTCAAGCATCTTTTCATGGACATTCGTTGAGCGAATTTCATATCCCAACTGCAACATTGGAAACAATAGATAAATTGGCATAAATGACAAGAACATGATTTAATGATTCTAAGCAAGTTTCAAATTGCAATACCAAAATTGTGGTTTTGGGTCCAGATAGTGCAAGAATTGTCTGCAGAAGTGGTTCCAGGAGGTGCTCTGAATAAACCTAGTAAGCACAAGGATGAAGTTAGCGCTCAATCGCTCATAAATGGAAGGAGATAAAGAAGGTTGAAATGAAGCAAAAGTAGAGCTAATAGACTCCAAAACAGGCATCAATTATGAGAAAAAGAATAAAGGGCAAATCATCGAGGAACAAGCAGAAGTAAAGGAGATTGTTCAGGTTCAGTTTGTAAGTTATAATGCCTGCTAAGAGGTAAAAAGAAATCATGGCATTTCTAGAACTCACAACATCAGTGCCAATGATGTAGTCAAACGGTGGTTCAACAGCTTTGATATGATCTTCATCACCCCAGTCTAGCTCTGCAACCTTTATGGAACCAAATGAATCTAAAAGAAAAAAGATTCGATGTCAAGGCAAAGATAGCACAAACATGCTGTTCAAATGTAAATTGCAAAGGCATTAAAGTATCTACTTAATGAAAGGAGACGGAGCAGTAATTATATATATTCAAATAAAGATCATCTCAAAGAGAGCCAACAGGATTCTAATGCTGAGAACCTTAAGACAGCATTAGTTGTATACCTGAATCAGGGTTCATCTGCATTACCCTGGAAGTATTACGTTCAACATTTCTCATCAACAATGGCAACACCTCAGTTTGGTCTGTTGAAACAACATCACATCCAAGCAATGCCATGCCTACAAAGGTTGATCCACCTCCGTTTTATAGTGTCCACATGAATGACTTGCATTGCATTCAAAGAATAGAGCATGGACGGAAGGAAAAGAGAGAAAGGATCAGTTTACCAAATCCAGCTACTCCACAACCTGCTCCAAGTTCAATTACACGCTTCCCCTTCAATTTGGATGGGCGAAACCTTCCTTTTCGACCATTTTTCTCCTGTAAATTTGAATTGAGTTAGTTGGGTTCTCCAAAATTTAGAATTAGTTTAGTTGATTAGTAATCAGAAAGGCTTCGAAGAAAATGAAACATGTTAAGCCCACAAGTATAAATCCTTCCAGAAGGAACACCAAATCTTACCAGAAACTTGACCAAAACCATTGATGCATCCCAAACTGTAGTACCCAAGTGTTTGGAATTAGGATCCTGCCACAATAATGGGAAAAAGAAGTGAGAAATCTAAGAGAGTATCCGTTTAAGTGGAAGCTACTGACAATCAGGATAGATGTTAAATTCATAAAAGCTATGTCAAGGAAAGTTGTTACAGTGAATAATATTCCCAGAAGACTGGCAACTAAATCCTCTGTATGCTTTTGAAGTAGTTGATGAAAGGGAAATTTTACTTCTGGTCATAGTCATTTGATGTTTTGCTTAAAATTTTCCCTATTAAAAATCAAATATGGCATGCAAGTATGATAGAGCCTAGCTTGAAACTATGTGTGTTTGTATCACAAACCAGTACCCCAAAAGCAAATGAACGTTAATACTAATAAAGAAAAGTGAAGAGGGAAAAGCTATGAGCTTTTGAAGTCTCAATTTGCCTAACACAAAGAACATATAAAAATGATGTTTGGGTAATTTAGAGTTTTAGAATGCACGATAAATCAATTGACATACAGCCAGAGTGTGTGCCAGTGTCTGAAACGTGACATTGAACGTTAATACTAATACAGAAAAGTAAAACGGGAAAAGCTATTAACTTTCAAAATCTCAGATTGCCTAACATGAAGAACATATAAAAATGATGTTTGGGTAATTTAGAGTACACTACAAATCAATTGGCATACAGCCATCAAGAGCCTGATTACCTGAGAAAACTGAAGTTGGTATCCTAGCGCCTCAAACATGATTGCAGATGTGTGTGGAGAATTTAATCTGAAATGCCATTCGACTTTCAAATTATTATTATTTGTTTAGGGAGAGGACGAAATAACCACTTTACAATACAAACCAGTAATCAAGCAGCCTAAAGACAAATATACCAATCATTATACCATTGACCACTCGGTACATTTTATTATACTAAAAATTCATTTTTAATACATTGAATGTTCATTTTCTAAAAGTTCATTATTTATGTGCTGAAATTTCAATATTTGGTATACTATCAAATAATGATCTTTAATTACACAAATAATGAACTTTCAATATATTAAAAGTGAAGATTTATTCATAGTCCACATTGCAACTTGGACCATGGTCCATAGTATAATTTGCCCAAATATACCTATCTGGTTCCATCTGAAGCCAAGTGCTGAATGAAACAGGTCACACTGTATTGCTGCCAAATAGAATGAAGAATAATGTCATCATCATATATAACAATGTAACTTTCTGTATTGCTTTCAGGGAAAGAAAATGTGCAAAAAGAAACGAACTCCTATACTGAACATAAAAGTCCAAAACTGGTTTCTTTACCCATTTTTTTGTTCGCTTCGGATTCATAACGTTAAGCGAAAACAAAATCAAAGTTTTCAACTTTTTCACTTTTCGTATTTGGGTCTATGCGGACTAACAAATTTAGTGAATAGACTCCAGTGAGAGTGGGAAGGCAACTAGGCAAGTACACGCTCAAGCCAAAAGTATTGAAAAATTAGAAAATAATAACAGATGATTTAATTAACTGATAATTGGTAAGGAAAATGCTAACCTGAATGGAAAATTGGAATGTTTTCTTAACTGAATTTGGGGTTTTGATTCTGGAGCTCACCTCTATTTGGAATGTCGATTATGAAAATGGGCTGTTGTCTCTTATATAGCTTGGGTGAGGTTATCGGGTCTGATTTTATTATAAATGGCACCAACATTAGGGTTTTTCATTTTTGCTAAATTTATCACCGGCTATAAACTTGTGAGTTGGGAAGTAAATTAATTGGGGACTAAATATTGGAGAAAAATACAATTTGACCTCTTAAACCTACTTCTAACTTTTGTTCCAATTACATTTTTAATGTATATATTTTTCTTGAGACTCACAAGAAGATAACTTATTGTTGCTTATCATATTAAAAAAATAAAAGTGATATAAGGACGTAGAGATAACCTGGAGGGTGTGGTTGAGTGGAAGAGACTCATCTATCCTTAACAAAAAAAAGAGAGATTGAGAGTCTAAATACAATCTGCAACTATTCTCTATTTTGCACCATGACGATGGAAATTTTAGGTATACACAAAAAAAAGAGAGATTGAGTGTCTATATACAATCTGCAATGGTTCTATTTTGCACCATAAAAAGCATGACGAACGCCAACAAGCAACCCCACAATTGTAATGTATCCCCATTTAACTTTATATTACCATTCCCAACAATTTAGCATTCTCATTAATTATTTCTTTTTAGGCATATCATACCGTCATCGCTAATATCTCCATATTTGAAGAAGATGCGGCACCCTCCTCATTAGCTCTTTATTTATCAAGATCTAGAGTCTAGAGACACTATCAATAAGCGTCTCTAGATTTGACAAATAGAGCGACTTTTATTGACTTGATGTAAACGATGTTGGTCAGCTACTACTTAATATTTCTTTGTCCCCTTCGTTGGTCTTCCACTACTATCTCCCATGAATGCTTCATCTCCATTAATGGAGATAGGAGACTTCTTAAAAAATGTGAGCTAAATATAAAAAAAATAATCTTTTGACGGGAAGGAGAGAGACATGATCATAGTAGATAAAATCTCACTCAATTCGTTGGTCTTCTCCATCCGATTTATTTGATATATATTGTACTCCGTACTTTAAGTATATTAGATATGTCAATTCTTACAAATAGAAGACAAATTAGTGCCAATGGGATGATGTCATGCTTTACCAGTTTTGACATAAGATTTACTAGCTAAAGTGACCAAATGTACTATTTTTACGAGTTGAAAAGTTGAATTCAATTTTTTTTTTAAAGTTTAATTGCCTAATTATTCTTTTGCCTATAGTTTGAGGATTTATTTAACTGTGTTTTTTTTTTTTTTCCTTTTTTGAGGGTTAGGTGTAAAGATGAAAATTTGCTAAAAGCTTGAAATGCTTTTTTTTTTTTTTTTTTTTTTTTTTTTTTTTTTTTTTAAGATAATTGAAAGACATTTCAATTGTTGTTTGGTTGTAAATTGTAACTAGACTACAAGTTGACACTTAAGAATTTTTATAGTACTATTAACTTCATTAGTACAATATAGTATATGTCCATACATAATTTCTTAACATATCGACACTTAAGAACTTATTTGTATGCTTTCCAAAAAAAAAAACAAAAAAAAAAAAAACAAACAAACAAAAAAAAAAAAAACAAAAGTTACTTGTACATGTACTTCCCCAAATTAAAGCATTATCCAATTTTTTTTTTTAAATCTAATAATTATTTAGAGACTCTCGTATACTTGTTGATACAATTGAAGCAAATTGCAAGTTTGCCAGTTATGGTGGTTTATTGCTTTACACACACATATAATAACTTGGATCACATGAGAATGGTGCTTTTCGTGTGGATATGCACTTTTAGAATTATTGAAATAGATTTTTCTCTAGAATTTATTTTATTTTATTTATTTTGAGTCATGTTGTGCATTTTTGATATTTCTATTGTGCATGATTAGTGAGAAACTTAAAAAATGCATAATTTGAATACAAGATTGAATTTTAAAAACTCTAAGGGTGTGTTTGGTTCGCACATGAGAATCGAAATCATAATGTGTATAAAAAAAATACTTGGTAATGGTAATGGATTTTAGTGAAAGTATTTTGCATGTTTGGTAGTATGCTGGAATGGGATGGGAACAATTATCAATAATGTTGTTTGGTTATGTATGATCATATAATGGGAATAAAGATTTTAAAAATACAAGAACACAAAATCAAGACAATTGATTCTAATATAAAAACATCCAAAACACCAATATGAACAAAAATAAAAATAAAAATCAAAGGGGATAAGAAGGAATAAGGGAATGAACCGGGATGATGCCCTTATTTTATTTGGGTATGACGACTGTATGAGTTTTTCAATTAAGGGGGTATTTGAAACCCATAGTAGTGTTCTAAAAACCTATCAACCAAACAATACCAACCACTTTGATACTCATTTCTTAGAGCTAAACCTGTCAATACACTAAATGTGCATAATGAAAAATTCTAAAATATATATATATATATATATATATATATATATATATATATATATATATATATATATATATATTAAGGGATGGTGCGGAGGGTCTCCTACGTGAAAAATGGGATGAGATCTTCAACGGCTCAAAATGAAGGGAAAAAAAGTGCTTCTTGACAACATGGATGCGAATGATCTTAAGTGTCTCGAATAGATGCACCTTAAGTCTTGAACTGATGCACCTTAAGTCTCGAACTTATGCACATTAAATCTCAAACTTATGCACCTTAAATCTTCGAATTATCCACATTAAGTTTCGAACTGATGCACCTTAAGTGTCAAAATTATGCACCTTAAGTACTGAACTGATGCACCTTAAGTTTCGAAGTAATGCACCTTAAGTATTGAATTGATGCACATTAAGTTTAGAATTGATACACCTTAAGTTTCGAACTTATGCACCTTAAGCTGGAAAATAATGCACCTTAATGATGAAGCATAACACATCTAATAACACACCTAATGAGCTAGCCAAGTGAGCTTGCTGCTGTTTGCTGATGTTATAAGCCTTATGGCCTTAAGGGTTTTTTAGTCTTTTTACCCTAAGAGTTAGTTATAACGGTTTTCATTCATCTTGTTCCTTTCTCTCTTTGTATAAAGCAGATGGCTTGTCTTCCCTGTAAGATAGATTACACTTCACACTGAATAAAACTTTTGCTTCCTTTCTTACACTAAGATGAAGCTCCCAAATCTTAGCATTCATGCATCACTGATTTGATCATGGTATCAGAGCAGAGAAGAAGCTACGCTGCTGTAACAATGGCGCAAAATACAGCAGGAGGAGATGATCGTGGTAATCAGCCAGGCGGATCATTGAATCCAAATCAGTTGAATCAACATAATGTTGAATTCGACGATCCCTACTATCTACACATCACAGAAAATCCAAACACAGTTCTAGTTTCTCCAATTCTGAGTGAAACTAATTATCCTTCGTGGAATCGAGCTATGAAAATGGCGTTAGAAGTGAAAAACAAATACGACTTTGTCAGTGGAGCTATTCCAAGTCCGAATGAGGGAGATCCAAGGCATGCGGCATGGAGGAGATGCAACTACATCGTGTGCTCTTGGATCCTGAGATCTGTTAGTCCAGCGATAGCTGAAAGTGTCATGTACTATGACAAAGCTTCCGAGATATGGAGTGCACTCAATCGAAGGTACTCACAAGCTGATCCTCACAAAATATCTGAAGTGCAAAACGAAATCTATAAGAATGTGCAGGGAAATTTATCAGTGAATGAGTACTTCACTAAGTGCAATTCTCTGTGGCAACAACTGAGCGTTTTGAGGCCCCTGCCTTTGTGCGAGTGTACGCCTAGATGCTCGTGTACTCTCATGGAGAAACTGCAGAAAGAAAGAGAAGATGACTGTGTCATCAAATTTCTAGAAGGCCTGGGTGAGGAGTATGAGTCCATTAAGTCAGGGATCCTTGTCATGGATCCTATGCCGGATGTGGGAAAAGTGCTCAATATGGCATTGAAACTTGAAAGGAAGATCAAGGGAGTGATTAATCAAAAAGCTACTGACCTAATTCAAGCTAATGCAGCTCAAAATAGTAGTCAAACACAAGCTATAGATGAGCAGAATGTTGTGGCTTACTCATCATCCAACAACAAAAAGAAATTCAGCAGTAATGGAACGAAAAATGTGCCTAAGTGCACATTCTGTGGTATGCTAGGGCATACTGTTGAGAAATGCTACAAAAAAAATGGCCATCCACCAGGGTGGATTCCAGGATATAAAACTAAGTTCAAAAGCAACCAGGATGGACAGCACTCTATGAACACCTCTGTGAATCAGGTTGGAGATATAGGCCTGTCAGATGATCAGTTTCAAAGGCTGGTGGTCCTTCTCCAAAACCAGAACAAAGCCAACAGCTCCAATGCTGCTGTTGCTCTCACCAACCATGGAATCACAGCAGATTTTAAGGAAATTGCTAAGAATCATAATGAAGGTAATTTATATATCAATGCCTTTCAAAATTCCTTTGATGTGTGGATACTGGATTCTGGTGCCACAGATCATATTACATGTTCATTAGAATATCTTGAAAGCAGCTATCAAGTCTCTGAAATTTCTGTTAAAATGCCTAATGGAAAAACTGCTGAAGTCACTCATATAGGGAAGGTGAAATTGGACAAAAATATCTTATTGCAAAATGTATTGTGCATTCCAACTTTTACTTTCAATATAGTGTCTGCAAGCAAACTGACCAAACAGGCAGAATGTAAAGTCATTATAAGACCTGATTACTGTGATATTCAGGGACCTCTTGGAAGAGTGGATGGTTTTGCTAAGGAAGAGGATGGACTTTACTTGATTGCTAGACCCCCTGTCAGATTGAGAAAACAAGTGCCTGATAATGAAGTAAGATCACAGTGTAATAGCATTAACATTGATGTATGGCATGATAGACTAGGGCACTATCCTGTTAATAAGATCCCATTCTTGAAAGGAATAAACATTACTTTTCCTGCTAGAACTGTTGACAAGGTCTGTGAGATTTGTCACTATGCAAAGCATAAAAGGTCAGTTTTTCCTGTTAGCAGTTCCAGGGCTCAGAAACCTTTTGATCTCTTGCATATGGATGTGTGGGGTCCATTTGCTGATGCCTCACTTAAAGGTGAACATTATTTTTTGAACATAATTGATGATTTCAGTAGGTTTACCTGGCTGCACCTAATGAAGAGTAAGTCAGAGGTTAAGAACATCTTCAAAAACTTCTATAGTTATGTTCAAAATCAATTCTCTGCAAGTATTAAGGCCATTAGAACAGATAATGGTACTGAATTTATAATGCCTACTTTCCTTAATGATAAAGGAATTATCCATCAAAAGTCATGTGTGTACACTCCACAACAGAATGGTATAGCAGAAAGGAAACACCAACATGTGTTGAATGTGGCTAGGGCACTGAAATTCCAATCTGGTTTGCCTACAAAGTTTTGGGGTCATTGTGTGTTACATGCCATATATCTCATAAATAGACTTCCAACTGAAGTCCTTGATGGAAATATTCCATTTGAATTGATGATTGGAAAACATGTTGATTATAGTCAACTCAAATCCTTTGGTTGTCTTTGTTTTGGTGCCACACTGCCACATACAAGAACCAAGTTTCAACCAAGGGCAAGAAAATGCATATTTCTGGGATATCCAGCTCACACAAAAGGTTATATTTTATATGATATAGCTGACAATTCTGTTTTGGTGTCTAGAGATGTTAAATTTCATGAGCAGATTTATCCATTCAAAGAGGCAGCCTCTACAAAGCCACAATCCACAAAGGATGTGATGTTTAATCCTTCATTACCCTTGGTCCCCACACATGCTGACAGTGAGTATCCTCCTTTAAGACCTGAGCAAGAAGACCACATCAGTAACCAAAATGATGAAAGCAATGAAGACTTCACAGTTGATCCTGATTTTGAAAATGAGGTGCTCAATGAAACAGGAGTTGATCCCTCAGATTCTAATACCCACACTATAGCAGATCAACAGAATGATGCTGAACCATCAGATGGTCATAGCTCTCCAATTCACAATGACAGTCAATTCATCAGGAGATCTTCTAGGACAAAGAGTGCACCCCTCAGATTACATGACTATTATTGTCAACACCTATATGCTGATTGCTCAGGCAAAAAGACTTCTCCATATCCTATTCACAAATACACCAGTTTTGATCCCTCTTTGTCCATAGTTTTTACTGTCTCAACTCCTTCTGAACCCCAGTCCTATACTGAAGCTGTAAAAAAGGATGAATGGAAAAAGGCCATGAAATCTGAAATTGAAGCCCTTGTTCAAAACAATACTTGGATCCTAACAGACTTACCTGATGGAAAAGTGCCTATTGGGTGCAGGTGGATCTATAAAATCAAGCATAATGCAGATGGGTCTATTGAGAGGTATAAATCTAGACTGGTGGCAAAAGGATATACTCAACAAATGGGGGTTGATTACACTGAAACTTTCTCCCCTGTGGCAAGAATGACAACCATAAGAACCTTTTTAGCAGTGGCTGTGGCTTTGAATTGGGAAATCCAACAGCTTGACATCAATAATGCATTCCTTCATGGGGATTTGCAGGAAGAGGTTTATATGGTTCTTCCACCAGGCTTTGTAAGTGATAGACCTAATCAGGTGTGCGAGTTGCTCAGGTCACTGTATGGTCTCAAGCAGGCCAGCAAACAGTGGAATGCAAAACTCACTCATGCCCTTCTAACTGTTGGCTTCTGCCAGTCTACTGCTGATCCTTCCTTGTTCACAAAGAGATCAGGTACATCTTTTACAGCATTACTAGTATATGTGGATGATATCTTGATAGCTGGTACAGATTCAACACAGATCACAAAGCTAAAGAAGTTCCTGGATCTTTCCTTCAAAATAAAAGATCTTGGACAGCTACACTATTTTCTGGGAATTGAAGCTACCAGGAGTTCTAAAGGCATCAATCTGTGTCAAAGAAAATACACTCTAGACATCTTGAAGGAGAATGGATTTCTAGAAGCTAAACCTGCCAAAACTCCTTTCACCACAGGTCAAAAATTGAACACTACTGATGGGAAGCAAATTGCTAATCCTGAGCATTATAGAAGACTTGTGGGGAAACTTCTATATCTAACTAACACAAGACCAGATATATCCTATGCTGTGCAACAACTCAGCCAGTTTGTGGACAAACCAAGTGATATCCATCTCATGGCAGCACATAGAGTGCTTAGATTCTTAAAAGGAACACCTGGCAGAGGCTTATTCTATGCTGCAAACTCTCCTGCTAAACTACAAGGTTTTTCAGATTCAGATTGGGGAACTTGTACTGAATCAAGGAAATCCATCACTGGATATTGCATCTTTCTAGGAAACTCTTTGATCTCCTGGAAAACAAAAAAACAAGCAACTGTGTCTAGATCATCTTCTGAGGCTGAATATAGGGCCTTGGCTACTACTACTTGTGAGATTCAGTGGCTTACTTATCTTCTCAAAGATTTACAGGTTCATGTTGCTGAGCCTACCATCTTGTATTGTGATAACAAGTCAGCAGTGGCTATTGGAGAAAACCATGTATTCCATGAGCGTACTAAGCATATTGATATTGATTGCCATGTGGTGAGGAATAAAGTCCAAGAAGGGTTGATCAGACTGCTTGCCATTCCTAGCACCAAGCAGCTTACAGACAGTTTCACAAAAGGGCTGTCGAAACCTCTGTTTGATGATTGTCAATTTAAGCTGGGCATGCAGGACCTCCATGCTCCACCTTATGGGGGGGGGGGGGGGGGGGGGGGGGATGAAGCATAACACATCTAATAACACACCTAATGAGCTAGCCAAGTGAGCTTGCTGTTGTTTGCTGCTGTTATAAGCCTTATGGCCTTAAGGGTTTTTTAGTCTTTTTACCCTAAGAGTTAGTTATAACGGTTTTCATTCATCTTGTTCCTTTCTCTCTTTGTATAAAGCAGATGGCTTGTCTTCCCTGTAAGATAGATTACACTTCACACTGAATAAAACTTTTGCTTCCTTTCTTACACTAAGATGAAGCTCCCAAATCTTAGCATTCATGCATCACTGATTTGATCACTTAAGCTTTAAATTTATGCACCTAGAGTCCTAGAGGGATAGTTATGTTGTGCATCCGTATGCACCATGCATGGTGCATACGGATGCAAAAACAACGTCGTTTTATTAAAAACGCGCGTCTCCCCTTTAAAAAAAATTCAGGTTCGATTCCCAGCAACATCATTATGTTGTTCATTCATTCTAGAATTTTAATTCATAGATTATGGAATTTTAGTTCATTAATTCTGGAATTATAGTTCATCGATTCTGCAATTGTATTTCATCGATTCTGAAATTTTAGTTCATAGATTCTGGAATTTTAGTTCATTCATTCTGAAATTTTTAGTTCATAGATTAGATTCTGGAATTTTAGTTCATAGATTCTTGAATTATAGTTCATCGATTCTGGAATTTTAATTCATATGTTGTTGCTGTGAATCGAACCTGAATTTTTTTTTTTTTTTAAGGGGAGACGCGCGTTTTTAATAAAACGACGTCGTTTTTGCATCCGTATGCACCATGCATAGCATGGTGCATACGGATGCACAGCATAATTTGTCGTTCTAGAGTATGGAAGTCGATATTCCTAATGAATCAAAGTTGTGCACCTTAAGAGTTCAATTCATGCACCAGAAGCTGAAAACTGATGTACCTTAAGCTTGAAATTTATGCACCTAGAGTTTGTAAGTCGTGCACCTTAAGAGTTAAACTGATACACCTTAAACTAGAAAGTGATGCACCTTTAAATCCTTAAGCTTTAAACATACACACCTTAAGCTTTGAACTTACACAAAATTACCATAAAATGAATATGTTTAATTTAATAATCCACGCAGGCACCACTGTGGCGAGGTAACCTATTGAGGAGGGGATCAACATGCTAATTGGCTTGGTATAATTGAACATATTTAACAACTTGAATGATCTAATTACATTTTTTTTTTTAATTCAATAGTCTGATTGCATTTTTTGTGTTCAGTTTGATGACCAATTTGAATGCTTTTTCTTTAATTTTTGTAAGACCCACCCAACCCACCACCCGTCCACTATAACCCAAAATAACTCAACCCATATAGAGTGATTTCAGGTGTATATCTACCAGACGGATATTACTATTTGTAACTATATGTTTGTCATTTTGTTAATTTATATTGAACAAGAAATTAAATATGTCCCATTTCCGGAGTTCCGTGCCCAACCTGAGAAGTTTACTCCTTGCATGGGTCGAGTCGACGTCAATGATTTAGGAGATCAGAGTACACACAAGCTTGATTTGAATTGCTACCCATCCAACTTCTCTCTATAAATACACTTCTGGTTTTCCGCATTCTACACCACACCCAATCAACTACAATTTCAATAGCATTTGTCGTTTACTTACAGCAGCTAGCTAGCGACGGCAATTAATCATGGCGGCCTCGTTGAAAAGGTAATAACTTTAATTAATTTCTTCCCTTTTCTTTTTTATCTCTTTCATTTTCAGTTTGAACTTTGAAGTGACAAATTGGGGTATCTATCTTTCATTTTTAGACTAGAAGGAAAGGTTGCTATCATAACAGGCGCAGCCAACGGCATAGGAGCAACCACGGCGAGGCTCTTTGCTCACCATGGCTGTAAGGTTATCATTGCTGACATTGACGACAAGAATGGCAACTCCGTCGCTCAAGAGATTGGCCCGGAATATGCACTATTCATTCACTGCGACGTCAGAATCGAATCCCACGTCCAAAATGCGGTGGACACCACTGTCTCCAGGTACGGAAAGTTAGATATCATGTTCAGCAATGCAGGCAACGCAGGGAGGCGCGACACCAGCATCTTGGAGGCCAACCTAGAAAACATCAACCTAGTTTTCGACACAAATGTGGTGGGATCATTCTTCTGCGCCAAACACGCGGCCAGGGTGATGATTCCGGCGAGGAAGGGCAGCATAATATTCTCGGCAAGCGCCTCGACGGCGGCGTTCGGGATCACCTCTCACACGTACACTGCATCCAAGTGCGCAATCGTGGGACTATGCAAGAGCCTGTGCGTTGAAATGGGGAAATATGGGATCAGATCCAACTGCGTTTCGGCTGCTATCATTCTGACCAAGCTGGGAATGAGTATAATGCCGACCCAGGATAGAAAATTGGCAGAAGAAATTGTAGCAGAAGCTCCGAATCTGAAAGGGGTTAGTTTGACAACAGAGGATGTTGCAGAGGCGGCTTTGTACCTCGCCGGCGACGAGTCTAAGTATGTGAGCGGGGTGAACCTAATCATCGATGGGGGATATTCCACAACCAATATAGGCTTTCAAGTGGCTGTTGAAAAAGTATTGGGCGGCGGGGAAGGGACAACCTAATCATCTGCTCATCGTTTTATACTACCTCAGCTTCTGAAACAATAATAATTGTACTTAATTTGTCTGTGTGTTTATATATTATTCTAAGAAGTACGAAATATGGGAATAAATGTCATTCTAAAATGACGAAAGGATTTGTAATTACATGCATCATGACATACTTATGTCAATGATATTTATGTAGCAATAATATAATATGTTCAAGTAATAAATTATACATATACTTCCAGGGCGGTTTTTTTTTTTTTTTTTTTTTTTCTGGTTCCGTTCTTATAAATAAATGAGACCCTACCAAAAGGATAAGGCCAATTTTTAAAATAAATACTGTAAAATATATGATTTTTATTTTAAATAAGTATGAGCCCTGTAACTGAATGCAAATATCAGTTTCTACCATAAAATATATTATTTTTTTATTTCAAATAAATATAAACAGTGTAAATATTAGATCCTCTAAAGATTGAAGCCATGTGGTGTTGCCCATCTTGTAGACCTTAAAATCCAGCAATGTATACACCATGCGTATTAATCATTGTTAATTATATTTCATTGCTAAAACAAATGGGTAGACTTCTGAATGCCATTAGTTTGATAATATTGATCTATGCATTAATATTTGATGATGATTGATGTTAGGAAAAGCCTCGAAGATACAGTTAGGAAATATAATGTATAGCCATATTAATATAATTTTAGCACACAATGAATATAATAATCTAAATAAAAGAACAATAATAAAGTCCATCAATTCATAAAGATCCATAAATATTTCATTATGTTATTATATATATTCTTTTTTTTTTTTTGGGTGTATTACATTGATATTCATACTCCACGAGATATTGATGGGGTTAACTTAGCACAAAATACTCGCTAATTTTCTGACTAACTTAGCTCAAGAAAATAATTAGGGCACTTGGGTGTTCACGGAAGCAATGGATGGTGATAGATACCCTCCAAATTGAACACCCGGCCAGAAAGATGAGGCTAGATGGTCAGGTGCAGGCGCGATGCGACACTAAGAAAATGGGCAATACCTGCGATTCCGAGAAGAACACACGAAGGTCATAGCCAATCGACTCCCAACGACCGACCACCAAGGAGAGCGGCTGCCCGCCCAGGTGGAGGTCAGTCGATTCGACTAAAGCGACCAGCCTCGGTAGTTGGGGTGCCCCCGACTGAGTGCCTTGCGGAACTCGGATGGGCGACCAGGCTCTACAGGCAGCGTGTCCCTAACCGGGTACCGCTCAGGAGATCAATCAGGCAACCAGGATGCTCCCTGGTCAAGTACTCCCTCAGAGGCGGTTATAAGCAGGATCCGCGGAAATTTACTTTCCTCATTTAATACAAGTAGCTTCCTTTATTACTTTAGGCATTTATGGTGTCATAGAGGCTAGTTTCCTTAGCCGATTCGGCCTACGTCAGCCCTACTTTCCTTGTAGATCTTGGCTCTACAGCATCCCTAGCTACTTTCCTTGTACGAGTTTGTATTCTTGTATAAATATCCCCTAGATCATCGTGCAAGGGGATCGATCATTTTTTGCTTATTTTGGCACTTAAGCGGACGAAGCCCTAGAGAAATAATATCACTTTATTCTTTCCATTACCTTATTCTCTGTCCACATAAACTCTTGTTTATAGTATTTTACGGTAGTGTTGGCCTGTCGACCCACCAGCACCCGAGAGCCGTAAAATCAACATATGGTATGACTCCCCTTCTAGCTTGTGAGGGAGCTCTCATTAGAAGAATTAGATAATGCGGAGGCTTAAGCTCTCTTTATTCACCAAAAAAAAAAAAAAAATACTCCACAAGATATAACTAATTCAATTAAGTCTTAACTCCATGTTACTACATACATATATATAAATTCAAACTTCTAACACCCTACCCGATTGTATGTGACCAAATTAGATAATGATTTTTAATTGGAGGGGTAGTCAAATCTCATAATTAGTGTTTTAAAAAGTTGTCAACCAAACACTAAGTATGATTTTGATTCTCATTCATAGTGTGTAAAATCCATGAACCAAACACACCCTAAGTAATCATTTAACATATTTTATATCAATTAATTAATTTAATAATTTATTGTCACAAACACATTAAAAATCACAAATTAACTTATATTATACATTTTACAATTTTATATCAATCATAAATTAACACATTAAAAATTTATCAAATGCACAATCACAATTAAACAGTTATAAATAAATATTACAAATTAATTTTTTACAAACCTCTTAGAATATTAATAGAATTAGGAGTTCTATTTTTTTTTTCAATGTACATTTTGCATTTCCTAATATAGAATCTAATAATACAAGTATAATTTTTTGAAAATTATCTTTTAGTACATGAAGCAATGCAAAAAGATCGACAACGTAACTAACAAAGTAGAATCAAGTTATAATTTCACTTTGCGAATTTATTTAGGCTTTGTTTAGGAGAGTAGTTAAATTAGAGCGATTAGAGTATCAACAATGAGATTGAAATAGTTGAAACGTAATCACACTACACCCTTATGCTTTTATTCATTCACTAATTAAACTTGAAGTGTTTGAGTCATTCTAATTGCACTGGTCTCATCGACGTTGAAATTTCTACAATTCGAACGGTGCATTTTAACCACAAACCAAAATGAACCCTTTGAAGAGAGTTTGGAGTAGCGGTTGATTGTCCCAACCACTCAAATCATTCTCCTAAACCCACCCTCAATCCCCAATGGCAGCATTATTTAAATATACCATTATTTTAAATATATGTTATGCCTTAAATTAGTAACTAAAAGTTTAAACTGATAATAAGTTTATGTGTGCCACAAACAAAACTAATCTATGAGATTGTGCATAGCATTATTGTTTAACTTCAATTATATGATATATATTAATGGACCAAGGTAGGGAATGGAACTCACTTTTAATATTATCTTATTTTCTGAAACACTAATTCCATACACTGGCCTACACCCTAAGTCCCTAACTAACGAACATACCATTGTCCGGTTACCAGAAAAGTGATAGATAGATGTTGTGTCTTCATCAATAAGGACCTTATTGATGAAGGCACAACATCTATCACTTACTATAAGGTAAGAAATTAATTTTTCTTGTGATATATTCCTACACAAACATTATATAAATTTTGTAGTACATGAATCCCATTCATAGTACTTAAATTACAGATGCAATGTGTGGCCCAATTCAATTTAGTGTACCGAGATTGGAGGCAAATTATACCGTACACCATTTTGCACAATGCATTGTGCGCTCTTATCCAAAACGACGTCATTTTGTATATTTTTTCGTGTATTTTGTTAACTTCTTAAAAAAAATTCTCATGTTTCGAATGTACAAAATTGTATAATAGAATGTACAGAATTGTATAACTGAATACACATAATCTTTTTGGAAAAGATAATACACATAATCTAACATAATACATAATAACATAAACTCTCAACATAATACACCTAAACTCTTAACTTTTTTTTTAAAAAAAATCTCATGTTTCGAATGTACATAATCGTATAATAGAATGTACAGAAATGTATAACTGAATACACATAATCTTTTTTGAAAGGATAATGCACATAATCTAACATAATACATAATACACATAAACTCTTAACATAATACACATAAACTCTTAACTCTTAAAAAAAAAATCCTTGTTTAGAATGTACAGAATTGTATAATAGAATGTACATAATTGTATAATAGAATGTATAGAATTTTATAACAGAATACACATAAACTGTGTCGCGTCAACTCCCCACACAACTTAACAAAACGACGTCGTTTTTGACAGGGCGGGGCGCACAATGCATTGTGCGCCCTAGTGGCTAGTGCACGATATAACGACTGGAGATTGGATGGATCGGAGTATGATATGGGCCTTGTTTGGTAAATGGTTGTTAGTTGATTGGGTTATAGGGTATAACTAATTGATAACATTAGCTGATTATAGAAAGATGTTTGGTAAATTAACTGTTAGCTGATAGTTGTTTGATATAATTTATTTTCACAAAAAGTTAATTGAAAAAGTTATTTTGAGCAGTTTTTTAAAGTTTAGCATTTTACAGGGCGTTTGGTTGGAGGGATTTTAAATTCCCTTCCCACTTAATTCCCACATAATTCCAAATGCCATTAAATTCCGTAGTTTGGTTGGAGGGAATTGCAATTCCCCCATTTTCATGGAATTAAAATCCCATGTCCCCCCCCCCCCCCCCCCCCCCTGGTATTTTAATTCCTGGGAAAAAAAGATAGTGATGAGTCAACATTACCCCTTCCTTTTTTAACTTAAAATTAATGTCTAACAACAATAATGGACATTTTTGACTTTATACTACTTATTCCCTTTCAATTCCCATGTATACCAAACATTGGAATTGAAATTCCCAGTAATTCTATTCCTGTCAACCAAACACTGGAATTTAAATTCCCACTTTATTCCCAGTAATTCAACTCCCATGGAATTACAATTCCTTTCCCACATAATTCCCCCCCTCCAACCAAACGCCCTGTTAGAGTTACAAAAAGTTAATTAATCAAACACTTATATTGATCTTTTAACCAAGTCAAATAGCTAATAGGGGTCAAATAAATCAAAATTACTTATAAGCTAACTATTTTACCAAATAGGGCCACGTGGGTGGGGGTTGGTGAGAGGTCTGGTACGCGGTGCATATCCTACCAAGTCTTTAATGAATGGAAACAATAAATTACCATTAAGATTTAGGTTTTTGTTTCAATGACTTCAACATCAAACATTTAATGATTGCTACATATATATCAATTGAAAAATTAAAAAAGAAACGTAAAACTCATGCTACGTGTTTTGATTTTATTGAATGAATCTAAAAATAATGTGACAAGATAATTAGAATGTTAAAGATTTAAAATAATAGTCTTGAGTCTGATCCGAGGTATTACATACTTGGTGAAGAAGTAGCTAAAGCACACAGAGCAGATCGATACACATGAGAAGTCATTGTACCCATGGCTTGTATAAATAGTTAGCATAATATTAAACATAAATGCTTTGATTGGTATTGAATTCAACTACATAATGTAATACATCATTTGCTCCGGGGATGCAATTACATTTCATCAACCATCGTTCTTGTTTCTTAAACTCACCATTATATATATTCACTTATTTTTCGGTGTTAATTCAATTAATATCATCAAAATGTATAAAAATAGTTTATACATTTTCAAAAATATTAATCAAAGTATGTCTGTGTAAATTTAAAAAAAAAAAATGTATATAACAATCATGTGGCAGCAAAATAAGAGATATCTAGATGATGAAGAAAAAATGTGTTTATAGGTACCAACTTGAACTTAGAGGAAGAAACATGAAACACTTTAATTAGCTTGACATGCTTCAAATTTTATTCACTATTAAATATATTTGTTCAACCTTCCCTAATTTTATTTTGTGATGAAATTGGGAAAGTAGGGTTAACAATCATGTGGCAGCAAAGACCTTGTGGTGCATTCGTGTAGTAATTACGGTGTATTTATTCAGTTCGTACGTTCACACGAGAAGGAGGGCAGTTCGCACCTGAGTCGGACCTTGAGAGGACTACAGTCCAGGAAAAAACTAAGAACTAATTAAAGTTGTCCATCTGGAGAGATCTAATGGATCAAAAGTAATTTAAAAAATGTTGTGACATTTTTATAAATAACTCAAACTTTAAAATGCAAGTAACATGTGGAAAAAAAAAATTGTGTGAATATATGTTTGACTTTTTGTTATTTTGCATTGAACAAGAAACGTGATTCATATCTGGAGTTCCCATGCTGAAGCAGACAAGTGACACCGAATGCTGAATAACTAAGTTCTATCTAACATTTGATTTTCGTGGGGCAATAGAATGTCAATGTTTTAAAAATGCACACAAACTAGCTTGCTTATATTATATTGTAAATTGCCATTTGCCACCCAATTTCTCCCTATAAATACACTTCATGCATGTTTTCCGCATCCTTCAATTTCTCCACCTATACCATCCGCAACTATGGCCGCCTCTTCCCTTCAACTTCCCGTCTTCAAAAGGTTACTTTAATTTTTTTTTTTTGAAAATAGGTTACTTTAATTTAATTAATTAATTTCTCCCATTATCATTTTTTTCATTATTATTCTTTCATTTTTAGACTTGAAGGAAAGGTTGCTATGATAACAGGCGCAGCCAACGGCATTGGAGCAACCACCGCTAGGCTCTTTGCTCACCATGGCTGTAAGGTTATCATTGCTGACATTGACGACAAGAATGGCCTCTCCGTCGCTGATGAAATTGGGCCGGAATATGCACTATTCATCCACTGCGACGTCAGAATCGAATCCCACGTCCAACATGCGGTGGACACCACTGTTTCCAGGTATGGAAAGTTGGATATCATGTTCAGCAATGCAGGCACCGCAGGGAGCCGCGACACCAGCATCTTGGAAGCCAGCCCAGAAAACATCAACCTAGTTTTCGAGACGAATGTGTACGGATCATTCTTCTGCGCCAAACACGCGGCCAGGGTGATGATTCCGGCGAGGAAGGGCAGCATAATATTCTCGGCAAGCGCCGCGTCGGAGGTGTTCGGGATCACCTCCGACACGTACACTGCATCCAAGTGCGCAATCGTGGGACTATGCAAGAGCCTGTGCGTTGAAATGGGGAAATATGGAATCAAAGCCAACTGCGTTTCGCCTTCTATAATTCTGACCAAGTTGGGAATGAGCGGTATGCCCACCAACGATAGGAAATTGGCAGAGGAAATTGTCGCAGAAGCTTCAAATTTCAAAGGGCATACTTTGACAACAGAGGATGTAGCAGAGGCGGCTTTGTACCTGGCCGGCGACGAGTCTAAGTATGTGAGCGGGCTGAACCTGTTGATCGATGGGGGATATTCCACAACCAATATAGGGTTTCAAGTGGCTGTTGAAAAAGTATTGGGCGGCGGGGAAGGGACAACCTAATCATCTGCTCATCGTGTTATATATACCTCAGCTTCTGAAACAATAATAATTGTTCTTAATTTGTCTGTGTGTTTATATATTATTCTAAGTAAGAAATATGGGAATAAATGTCATTCTAGAGAGGGGGATATGGTTATACTAACCTCTCATTCTAAAATGATGACGAAAGGATTTGTAATTACATCATGACATGCATGGTATTATGTTTACCCATGTTGTATCTGCATTCTTACGCTAATTGTTGGAATCAGTAGCATGGGAAGAAAGCAAAAGGATAGCTGAAACCAATGGAACAGTACATTGAGCTAAGCAGTGGAAGGAAAAGCTGTTTATTCATCATGCTCAAAACAGTAGCAGAGAGCTCATTATATATGAGCTGACCAAGAGAAAAAAGAAGAGGAAACAAGGATAAAAACCATTATAACAGAAAGCCAGCTAGCCAATTACAAAACCACCCTTGCTGCTATTTGTTTATATCCTTCAACACCCCCGTAAGCTGGATCATGAATATCAAGAATGCCCAGTTTAGAATGAAAGGTTGTAAAAGCTGGTTTTGGCAATGCCTTTGTAAAACCATAAGCAATTTGTTTCTGAGAGGAAATGGGAAGCAGCCTTATCAGACCTTCATTTACTTTTTATTTGACAATGTGGCAGTCAATTTCTATGTGTTTAGTACGCTCATGGAACACATGATTCTCCCCAATAGCAATGGCTGACTAATTATCACAGAATAGGGAAGTGGCAGTCTCAAGGTTCACATTCAAGTCTTTGAGCAGATAGTGCAACAACCACTGAATTTCACACACAGTTGAGGCTAAGGCTCTGTACTCAGCTTGGATGAAGACCTTGATACAGTGGCTTGCTTCTTGGTTTTCCAAGATACCAAATTGTCTCCAAGATATATGCAAAAGCCAGTAATGGACTTCCTTGTTTCACTGCAATTTGCCCAATCAGAATCAGAAAATCCTTGCAGTTTGATGTGAGTGTTGGAATGATAAAAAAAGACCTTTCCCTGGAGATCCTTTGAGATATCTAAGCACCCTGTGAGCAGCTGTGAGGTGAATGCTAGTAGGCTTATCAACAAACTGGCTAAGTTGTTGAACAACATGTGAAATATCTGGTCTTGTGTTTGTCAAATACAACAATCTGCCAATGAGCCTTCTGTAAATTTCAGGATTTTCAAGTAAAATGCCCTCTGAACTGTTAAGGTTTATTCCTGTTGTAGCAGGAGTACTTGCAGGTTTAGCTTCCAAAAAACCATTCTCTTTAAGGATCTCTGAAGTATATTTTCTCTGGAATAGACTAAGGCCATTAGCAGTTCTGAATGCTTCAATTCCCAGAAAGTAATTCAGGTGGCCAAGGTCTTTAATGTGGAATGATTTGTCCAGAAATTGCTTTAGCTCACTGATCTGCTCAGAGGATGTCCCAGCCACTAATATATCATCCACATAGACAAGCAAAGCAGTGAAAGAACTTCCTGAAACTTTGGTGAACAATGAGGGATCAGCTGTGGATTGCTTAAAACCAACATTTTGTAGAGTTAATGTTAGTTTAGCATTCCACTGCCTACTAGCCTGTTTTAGCCCATATAATGATCTTAATAGCCTGCACACTTGCCTTGGCTTGTCAGTAATGAAACCAGGAGGTGTAGTCATGTAGACCTCCTCTTATAAGTCTCCATGGAGGAAAGCATTGTTGATATCAAGCTGTTGAATGCCCCATCCCTTTGCAATGGCCACAGCTAAGAAGGTTCTTATTGTAGTCATCTTGGCAACAGGTGAAAAGGTTTCATTATAATCCACCCCTAATTGTTGAGTGTACCCCTTTGCTACAAGCTTGACCTTGTATCTCTCTATTGAACCATCAGTTCTATGCTTCACTTTGAACACCCACTTGCATCCAATTGGACTCTTACCAATAGGGAGATCTGTCAAAACCCAAGTGTTGTTATCAGCCAGTGCTTTTATCTCAGCTTCCATAGCTTTTCTCCATGGCTCATGCTGAACAGCTTCCTTATAGGATTGAGGCTCTTGTGTTGCTAATATGGTTGCAGCACATACTCTTTGGTTCAGAGGTAAAGAGTCATAGGATATGACCTTATCTAGAGTGAGTGGAGAAGTTCTTATACAGGTACAATAATAGTCCTGCAGTTTTAATGGGATGTTCCTTGTTCTTTCAGACCTTCTGAGTTGTTGCTGATTGACATATTCATGTTGTGGGCTTGCATCCTCACTTATTCTAGGACTTAATTCACCATTGAATCCATTTTCTCTGTCAGAACTGCATTGTTCATGAATACTGGCTGAGTGATCTGCTGAATGAATTATCTCAGTTGAGTTATGATCTTCATATAATGCATGGAATTGGGACTATGTGTGTCTGTGAGCCTCTCTGGATGCCTGCTATGAACAAGATCTTCATTAATTGGAACTAGGGGTAATGTTGGATTAAAAGGTGCAGGTCTGTCTGTTGGCACCCTCTCTTTGAGTGGATATATGCTCTCATAAAATTGTACATCCCTGGACACAAAAATGCAGTAGTCAGTAAGATCACACAATATGTATCCCTTTATGTTGGCAGGAAATCCCAGAAAAATACACTTCTTGGCCCTAGGCATCATCTTATTCCTTCCTCGTGACACTGATGCACCAAAGCATAGGCACCCAAATGTTCTGAAATGGTTATAATCCACAGATTGATTAAACATGAGCTCATAGGGTGACTTTCCACCATTAACAGAGGTAGGCAACCTGTTAATGAGATATATAGCATGCAAGACACAATGGTTCCAGAATTCCAAAGGTACCCCAGACTGAAACCTAAGTGCCCTAGCAACATTTAGAATGTGTTGGTGTTTTCTTTCTGCAACTCCATTTTGTTGGGGTGTATAAACACAAGACTTTTGATGTACAATTCCTTTCTCATTAAGGAAGGATGTCATGAAAAATTTTGTCCCATTATCTGACCTTACCATCTTGATCTTTGTTGAGAATTTAGTGTCAACATAGTTATAAGAATTCTGAAATAAGTCCTTGACTTTTGATTTGTTTGTCATCAAATGCAGCCATGTGAATCTGCTATAATCATCAACCATAGTTAAAAAATAGTGTTTCCCTTGCAGGGATGCTACTGCAAAGGGCCCCCACACATCCATATGAATTAGATCAAAACACTTAGCACTCTTAGTATTATTGACTGGGAAAACAGATTTTTTGTGTTTAGCAAAATGGCAGATGTCACAAGCAAGATCTTGAACTTTGTGGCACTGACCACATTTTATTCCACTCAAATTATGTATTTTGTCTATGGGATAGTGCCCCAATCTATTATGCCACATATGTAGATTCAAACTGTTACATTGACTACTATTCTCAACAAAATGCTTCTTCTTGATAGGAACCTGACTCAGCAGATAGAGCCCATCCTTTTCCTTAGCAAAATCATCCACCCTCCCATGAAGTCCCTGAATATCACAGGAGTCAGTACTCATAATAAGAGTGCAACCAGTTTGTTTTGTCAATTTGCTGGCAGAAACTATGTTAAAAGTGAAGAATGGGATATACAATACATTCTTCAGCAGCAAATCAGGAAGAAGTCTAACTTCTCCCATGTGTGTAACCTAAACAACTTCTCCATTTGGCAATTTTACAGAAACATTATTGATTGGAAAGCAGTTTTCAATATATTATAAGGAGCATGTGATATGATCAGTGGCTTCTGAGTCTACAATCCACACAGTAGGGCAATTTAGAACAGCAGAAATATGAGAGTTTGAGAGGAACTTGCTTTCCTTTGAATTGTCTGGCATTTTTGTGAAGTTTGATCTCATTCCTGTGTCATTGACTGCAATTGCAGCACTAGTAGAGGACTGACTTCCTTGATTTTGTGCTTGTAGAAGAGACATTAGCCTCTTAAACTGATCAGGTGATAGTCCTATATCACCTACTTGATTAACAGAATGACTCAAACTCCCAGAAGCAGAACTGAAATTCTGCTGGCTGTCTTGGACTTGTCTGTTCTTAGATTTATATCCTTGCACCCATCCAGGGGGAAATCCATGCTTCTTATAGCATTTCTCCACTGTATGGCCATTCATTCCACAATATGTGCATTTTGGCACATTTTTCCCTCCTGAGTTGTTAAATTTCTTTCTATTGTTTGAGGCTGTCATTGCCACAACATTTTCATCATCAGAAACATGATTCTGAACAACATTGGCTTGGATTACTTCATTATTCTTATGAGCTGTGGCTCCATTCAGCTTCCTCTCTAGTTTTAAAGTCATGTTTAAGACCTTCTCCATAGTTGGGAGAGGGTCCATGACTAGAGTGCCTGATTTTATAGCATCAAATCCTTCATTTAGGCCTTCCAGAAACCTAATAACATGATCTTCTTCCCTGTCTTTCTGGATCTTAGACCTAAGAGAACAAGGAGATCTAGGCACACACTCACAGATAAGCAAAGGTCTAACAGCATTCAGTTTTTCCCATAAACCATTACATTTTGTGAAATACTCATTAATGGACATATTACCTTGCACACTTCTGTAGATTCATTTTGAATCTCTGCAATCTTATGCGGATCTGCCTGGGAGTATCTTTTCCTCAGAGCATTCCAGATGTCTTCTGCCAATTCATAATACAGCACACTCTCAGCAATAGTAGGATTTACTGATCTCAGGATCCATGAACAAACAATATCGTTTGATCTCTTCCAAGCAGCGAACCTCACATCTGATTCTCCTGGACTTTGAATTGAGCCACTTACGAATCCGAACTTGTTCTTCACCCCTAATGCCAGCTTCATGGACCTGCTCCATGTAACATAATTGGATTCGGACAAGGGAGGCGAGACGAGCACGAGATTTGGATTCTCCATGACATGAAGATACATCGAATCATTTATTTCATCCATACGATGCATCGGATTCTGATTCGCATGGATCTGACTGGCCGGAGTTGAAGCTCCTATTGTGTTTCCGGTGGAGTTATCATTTCCGGCTTCATGATCCGTGCTAACTGCCGCGGCGTAACTGCGATGTCGCTCTGATACCATGTTGGAATCAGTAGCATGGAAAGAAAGCAAAAGGATAGCTGAAACCAATGGAACAGTACATTGAGCTAAGCAGTGGAAGGAAAAGCTATTTATTCATCATGCTCAAAACAGTAGCAGAGAGCTCATTATATATGAGCTGACCAAGAGAAAAAAGAAGAGGAAACAAGGATAAAAACCGTTATAACAGAAAGCCAGCTAGCCAATTACAAAACCACCCTTGCTGCTATTTGTTTATATCCTTCAACACTAATCTAATGAGAATGGTGTTCTAGAGTCTTAAGATTAACTTGTTCTTCTTCTCCCTCTTTCTCTTTGTATAAGTTTTAGCCACCGACGTCGGCGGAGGAGGTGAAGACTCCATAGATCGTACCTCTCCTCACATCCAATTCGAATCTCGATCTCATACCCCCATACTCCACCGCTCCAGGGACACTACGATGAACGGCACATGCAGAGGGTGTTTTGCCTCACAGCTACCGAAAAGTGAATTTTTTTAAGAAAATCCACTTTCTTCCCCAATCCCACATTCCCCTGTCTCTCTCTGAACTTGAACTCTCTGATCTCCCATGGTTTATTCCTCAATAATTCCCAAAGGTTCTATATTTTAGTGATCCATAATGGACCAATTTTATTCATCTTGGTATACCTAATTTGATCAGAAAATGCCTGCTCAGATAACAACAGAATTTTCCATGTCACCACAATTTTTTTTTTCATTAAATTCCAGTCACTAATTTTGACCGGCAACCGGAGAAAAACCTGGAAAAAAATAATATTTCAACAATTTTAGAAAGTTAATGTGCCTAATTACATTTTATTTTAGATGAAGGGGTAAATTGAGCACTATGGAGGAGTAGATGGGTCTATTTGACACACACACATGCACACATGCACACACACATATAGGGGCGCGATCTCGTGCAAATGGCCGTCCAGGTGTGAAATGTGAACCAATCGCGCGTCACGTGTCCTATTGTCACCTACAAGTGCACTTACTTTCACCTACAGGTGTATGTAATTTTGCCTCTACTTTCACCTACAAGTGCATTTAATTTTGCCTTGCTAACATTCATTGATCAGGTACACATACTTTCACCTACAAGTGCACATACTTTCACCTACAAGTGCACATACTTTCACCTACAAGTACACCTACTTTCACCTAGGTGCACCTAATTATAACTATATGTACACCTAGATCTAGACACATGTCGCGCGCTAATTAGTTCACATTTTCGCACCTGGGCGCGCCATTCGCACCAGAACGTGACTATATAGTTATGAATTAGGTACCACTTTATCTTAAAGCATCCACAATAGTTGATCTCCAGTGCGATTATTGAGGAATTTTTGTAAGTGTGATTAGGGAAGACAAAAAAAATGTGATTGAAAATGAAAAAGAAAAATTTTTTTTAAAAAAAATTGACATTTAAAAAAAACATTAAAAAATTTAAAAAGTCAGAGTGGCCGCCAGCTCGCCCAGCGCTTGGCGCGCACCTCCCTTCCTTGCAAGCCAATTCTTCTTGAATTAAATCTTCCCCACATCAACTATTATTTTGAACCAAAGCTAATCCTTCTGATGTTCTCCCCAAAATATTTGCTAATAATGTTGCTCTTATGAGGTTTTTGGGATGATTTTTGAAGTGCGAACTAGGAGAGAGAGGATGGAGAGATAAGGAAAAGAGATATGTGCCAAAAAAAGGGCTTTGACGCGCAGGGCACGATTTGTGTGCCCCAAGCACGCCACCGCGCTTTTCCCTTCCCCTCTCTCTCCTGCAGGTCCCACAAAAAATCACCATTTGCAAGAGGAGCTCAAAAATTCGGTCTCATCTCATCCACATCACTCACATTTCCTCAAAAACTGATCTAAGATTCACTAATGTGGATGACCTTAGTAAACCCAACCTTTAATTTCGGGTCAACAACTCAACATCTATATATCCATTACACGTTTGACAAGTGGTAGCCCCATGCCTAAAAATGGGTGGTCAAATAAATGAAGTATATAATTCTTATATTTAGATAGTCACGAGCTGAATTTTGTTATTATCAACACTTTATCAGTCAAATTTATTGCATAAAGTATGCAAAAATAAGATTTATAGATGCAATTTTTGATAGTGACTGTGAATGGCACCCAAACACATAAAAGTTTGTGCTTATTTTTATTCATGGTTAATTAAAATAGGGAAAAAAAACACTCATAATGTCTATATTGTCCTTCTAATCTATAATGAACTTTAAAAATATTTTACATTTAATTTAAAATATCTAAAATTTGTACAAAACTTCACATTATTTTATAAGAGAATATTTTGTGGTCCTTGCCACCAACAACCTAGCTCAAATATAGCATTATTGACGCCGCTTCACTTTTCCTAGAACCAAACTACGTGGCCTTTAGGTTTATCATTTCAAATTTCAAAAGGGAAAATTTTTCTTCCCAAATACTGTCTACTGGAATATTAAATTAAACTGATGCAGATAAAAGGGAAAACTTTAACAACAGAGGATGTAGCAGAGGCAGCTTTGTATGTAACTCGCTGGCTACGAGTCTAAGTACATAAGCGGGTTGAACCTTTTGATAGAAGGGGGATATACTGTTGAAAAAATAGCATATAATGACATTTTAAGTGGCTATTTGTTGGTACAAATATTAGTGGACTCCACTTTTGATTTGGGTTAGGTCAAAGTGAATTCAGGTACACTTTAAGCTTTAAACATACACACCTTAAACTTTAAACTTAGGCATCTTTAAGTTTTGAACTTACGCAACATTACCCTAAAATGAATATGTTTAATTTAATAATCCGCGTAGGCACCACCGTGGCGAGGTAACCTGTTGAGGGGGGATCAACATGCTAATTGGTATAATTATATTGAACATGTTTGACTACTTGAGTGATCTAATTCCATATGTTTTAGATCAATGTCCTAATTGCATTTTTGTATTCAATTCGATGGACCATTTAAACGTTTTTCCTTTAATTTTTTGAGACCCACCCGACCCAACACCCACTATAACCCAAAATAACTCAACATATATACAAGTGATTTCAGATGAATATCTACAAGACGGAATCAAATTGTAATCCCTACCACTATCTGTGCTGCCACAAAATCACACTTTCTGTAATAACTATATGTTTATCATTTTGTTAATTTATATTGAACAAGAAATATGTCCCATTTCAGGAGTTTCCTTGCCCAACCTGAGAAGTTTACTCCTTGCATTGGGTCGAGTCAACGTCAATGATTTAGGAGAGTACACACAAGCTTGATTTGAATTGCTACCCAACTTCTCTCTATAAGTATATATACACTTCTGGTTTTCGGTTTTCCGCATCCTACACCACAACCAATCAACTACGATTTGAATAGCATTTGCCGTTTACTTACAGCAGCTAGCTAGCGACGGCAATCATGGCGGCCTCCTTGAAAAGGTAATTTGTTCCGTTTTCTTGTTTATCTCTTTCATTTTCAGTTTGAAGTGATGACAAACCTACACGGGATGGGTATCTTTGATTTTCGCTTTAATTTCTGCTTTCCATTCCATTTTTAGACTAGAAGGAAAGGTTGCTATCATAACAGGCGCAGCCAACGGCATTGGAGCAACCACCGCGAGGCTCTTTGCTCACCATGGCTGTAAGGTTATCATTGCTGACATTGACGACAAGAATGGCCTCTCCGTCGCTGATGAGATTGGGCCGGAATATGCACTATTCATCCACTGTGACGTCAGAATCGAATCCGACGTCCAACATGCGGTGGACACCACTGTTTCCAGGTATGGAAAGTTGGATATCATGTTCAGCAATGCAGGCACCGCAGGGAGGCGTGAGACCAGCATCTTGGAAGTCAACCCAGAAAACATCAACCTAGTTTTCGACACAAATGTGGTGGGGTCATTTTTCTGCGCCAAACACGCGGCCAGGGTGATGATTCCGGCGAAGAAGGGCAGCATAATATTCTCGGCAAGCGCCGCGTCGGAGGTGTTTTTCGGAAGCTATTACGCGTACACTGCATCCAAGTGCGCTGTGGTCGGGCTATGTAAGAGCTTATGTGTGGAGATGGGGAAATATGGGATCAAAGCCAACTGTGTTTCCCCTTATTTCATTCTGACCAAGTTGGGAATGAGCATTATGCCCACCAACGATAGGAAATTGGCAGAGGAAATTGTCGCAGAATCTTCAAGTTTCAAAGGGCATACTTTGACAACAGAGGATGTAGCAGAGGCAGCTTTGTACCTCGCCGGCGACGAGTCTAAGTACGTAAGCGGGCTGAACCTTTTGATAGATGGGGGATTTACCACCACCAATATAGCCTTTCAAGTGGCTGTTGAAAAAGTATTGGGCGGCGGGGAAGGGACAACCTAATCATCTGCTCATCGAGTTATACCTCAAATATATACTACCTCAGCTTCTACAATGTAATAGAACCAGTAGCTTTCAAAAAAAAAAAAAAATATACTACCTCAGCTTCTGAAACAATAATAATTGTACTTTGTCTGTGTTTATTATTCTAAGAAATATGGGAATAAATGTCATTCTAGAGAGGGGGGATATGGTTATACTAACCTCTCATTCTAAAATCACGAAAGGATTTGTAATTACATCATGACATACTTAATTAGATTTCATTGTTAAAAAAAAAAAAAAAAAAAAAAAAAAAAAAAAAAAGATAAAATGGTCAAATAAGTACCGAAACTTTACTTGAAAAGTCAATTAGGTTCCGAAACTTTTTAAAAGTGTAATTACACCCTGTTAACATGTTATAGTCAGACATGAAGTCAAAGAACCGGTATATGACCTGCTATTATAGTTCATTTCGGTTTTGACATCATCATCGGCAAAAATTCGACGATCGGCAACGGTCGAATCGTCGTCGGTCGCCGTCTACCGGAGAAGGCGACTAGTGGTCGCCTTCTCTGAATGAGAAGGCGACCAGTTGGTTGCCTTCCATGGAGAATGGTACTGAATTCTATATGAATGATTTCTACAATGAAAAGGGAATTATACACCAAAAGTCCTGTGTGTATACACCTCAGCAAAATGGCATTGCAGAAAGAAAGCATCAACATATCTTGAATGTTTCCAGGGCACTTAGATTTCAGTTTGGTTTGTCTATGGAATTCTGGAGTCATTGTGTTCTACATGCCTCTTTTTTAATCAACAGATTGACTACAACTATAATTGGTGACAAAACTCCCTTTGAGACACTGTTTGGGAAGAAGGTGGACTATGATCAGCTTAAGGCCTTTGGATGTCTATGCTATGGCTCTACTATTTCACAAGGGAGAAACAAAATGCAACCTAGAGCCAGAAAATGCATTCTGTTGGGATTCCCTGCAAATGTAAAAGGTTATATCCTATATGATTTGACTAATAAAAGTGTATTTGTTTCAAGAGATGTCCAATTTTATGAACAGATGTACCCTCTGAAAGAGAACTATTCAGCAGACAGCCCAAGAGCAATTGAAACTGAGATGTTTAATCCTACACTGGCTCTAGTTCCCACTGAGATATGGATCAATGAAGATATGGAAAGGTGTAACAACAACTCAACTCACAATATTGAGATCTTGGAAAATAATGATCACATCAGCAGTGAAATGGGTTCTGGGATCCAGTATGATTCAGTCTTAGAATCTGTTGACAATGAAATAGAAGAAAGTAATGAGAATGTAGTAGAAGAACTTGTTCAGATGCCACTTAGGAGATCAGAAAGGGAAAGAACCATTCCTGCTAGGCTCCAGGACTACCATTGTCATTCAACAATCAAATCTCAGGTCAGAACATCCCCACATTCCATCAACAAATTCATATCTTATGAATGCTTGCCCCCTGGTCATATAACTTGTGCCTCATCTATTCTGTCCACACATGAGCCAAAATCCTACAATGAGGCAGTGAAAGAAGAAACATGGAGAAAGACCATGCAATTTGAGATAAAAGCACTGATTGAGAACAAGACTTAGGTCCTGACAGATCTACCAATAGGGAAAATACCAATTGGGTGCAAATGGGTATACAAGGTGAAACATAGAGCAGATGGATCCATAGAAAGACATAAGGCCAGGTTGGTTGCCAAAGGATACACTCAACAACTAGGAGTGGACTACATTGAGACATTTTCCCATGTGGCTAGGATGACAACTATAAGAACTTTCCTAGCTGTGGCTATGGCAAAAGGATGGGATGTTCAGCAACTTGACATCAATAATGCTTTTGTGCATGGAGATCTAGAGGAGGAAGTGTACATGGTGTTGCCTCCTGGCTTTCGGAATTATAAGCCAAAGCAGGTTTGCAGACTATTGAGGTCATTGTATGGCTTGAAACAAGCCATCCAATAGACAATGGAATGCCAAGTTGACAAGGGCTTTACAAGACAATGGATTCCAACAATCCTCAACAGATTCATCTTTGTTTACCAAAGTGTCAGGTCAATCATTCATGGCTCTACTTATATATGCTGATGATATTCTAGTTGCAGGCAATGACTCCAAACAGATTGCTGAATTGAAACAAACCTTAGACAATGCTTTTAAGATAAAGGATCTTGGTCATCTGAATTTCTTTCTAGGAATGGAAGCTTTCGGAACTCCTGATAGGCTTAACATATGCCAAAGAAAATATGCTTTGGATATTTTAAAGGAAAATGGTTTTCTGGATGCAAAGCCTGCACAAACACCCATTACTCCAGGGCAAAATCTCAATAATGTGGATTGGACCCTGATGGATAATCTTGAAGAATACAGAAGATTGGTTGGGAAACTCCTTTATCTAACCAATACTAGACCAGATATCTCCTATGTTATACAACAACTAAGCCAATTTGTGGACAAGCCTAGAAGCACACATCTTATGATTGCTCATAGGGTTCTAAGATTCATCAAAGGCTCTCCTGGAAAAGGAATATTTTTCCCAGCCAACACTCAAATCAGACTGCAAGGTTTTTCTGACTCTGACTGGGCTTCTTGTGCAAAAACTAGGAAATCAATTACTGGTTACTGCATTTATCTTGGGCAATCTTTAATATCATGGAAATCAAAGAAGCAGGTGACTGTATCAAGATCATCATCTGAGGCAGAATACAGGGCCTTAGCATCCACAACTTGTAAAATCCAATGGCTCCTGTACTTGCTAGCAGATCTTGGAGTAAAACCTACTCATCCCACTACTTTGTTTTGTGATAATCTGTCAGCTATTGCTATAGAGGGAAATCATGTTTTCCACGAACGCACTAAACACATTGAAATAGATTGTCACATAGTAAAGCAAAAGGTATATGACAAGGTAATCAAGTTGATGTCTATAGCTTCACAGAAACAGGTAGCTGATGGTTTCACCAAAGCTTTGCCTAAATTGAGCTTTGATAACTTTCATTCTAAGCTGGGCCTTCAAGACATTCATGCTCCAACTTACCCGGCGGGGAGGGGGGGGGGTGACAAAATATGCTGACAAGATGAAGACAATAGCCTAAGGGCTTTTCTGTAATTCTGCTATTGCTTTCTGTTATAACTGCTTAACTGCCACAACTGTAAATATATAAGTGATGAACTCTGAGCTTGTAAGACTTGATACTTCACTTTCCTTAATTCAACTTTGAGTCTTCCTTTCATGTTCTAGCCTACTACTCTCTCTTCTGATGCATAGCAGACATGCATTGAGATTTCGTCAACATGGGCTCTCTTTTAATTTATATAGTATAATGCTAACATCTACAATAATGGGCACTAACGGTCTCCTAATAATTGCAACGGCTGACTCCTTTGTAAATTGAGACGCCCTCCTCCAACCGTTCATAACTCCTCTTTTTGATGAGGCAGCGGTCTTAATGCGTGGCGTTACGTTCTCTGCTCTTGACCGTTAATGTTTGACCGTCATCAATGCTTTGATGGGTTAGACCAAGTGTACCGAGTCGGACCCAATACCTTACCAGATTATCCTGTCAATATTTATATTTGCATTTTCATATAATTTTTAATTTTTTTTTTTTGTTTAATAGTACATTTGATGTAGTTTCTAAATATATAAATTTTACATATAAACTCTAAACTTAATATTATAAAAAATTAAACTGTAAATAACTTTAGTGAAATCTTATTAATCGAATCTAATACATAAAATGAGACAGATGAAGTATTATTTAAAATTTTAAAATCAAAATGAAATCCTAAACTTTAATGCTTTAGTACTCCCTGTTTTGGTATTGTGCATTAATGCATTTTCTATAAAAACAACGTTACCGACTACTGGCCTGCATGAACGTAACTTAAAGAAACATATTAATATTAAGGAGCTTAGTAACAACATTGCGCCGATCCCAGTTTATCTCAGTAGTGACTTTAGAGGCAAGTTTCTATGGACTTATGATTAGTTGGACAAATTAGGGTTAGGGTTCAACCTTTTTTGGAAGAATGATTAGTTTGACAAAGTTAGGATTACCTAAGTTTAAAAAAAAAAAACAAAAAACAAAAAAAAACATATTAATGAGGTTAAAATATTTGCTGATCTAGGATATAGATAATAAGATGCTATTATGCATAAATTCTTTTATAGTTGTGCTAGCTTGATTAACTTGTACTCCATGCTATTTGTAATATACTAGCATGTAAAATTGGGACGAAGTTGAAATATTTTTATAGTATAGGAAGATTATATATATTTAATAAATTTAATTTTTAAAAATATATTAAATAAGTTCGGGTACCTAGCGAGTAGTGTCAAACTAGTTACGGAAAAGTACGGATAACCATTTTTCGGGGTTCGGGATGAGTTTGGATATGCATAAAGCTATTTTGGGCCGGTTTGGAATGAACTTAATAGAATAATAAGTAAGTATCCAACTCATCCTTATTAGAAAGGTTCCTCCTAAGCCCCTAGCTACTTCATAATGTAATTTTTTAAAAATAGAAAACCTAATGTTAAAAATAAAAAAAAATAAAAAATAAAAAAAAAAACTTAAAGTTATTATTTTGACTTTGTGAATGTTTATCACAAGATGGATAGAAATTTGGTCTAAAAGATGTGTACGTATTGTGCCCTAAATGTTTGACAAAAACTCAAACTCAAATCAAATTTTGCTTTTGCGTGCACCCTCTTCTATAATTTCAACCGCACATTTACATTGACATTTGTTCGTGTTTTTCATTTAAGGGTGCATTTGGAAACCTGTAAAATGACTTCTGGAAAATGAGTCATTTTCTTGAAAACATTTTTCTTTCCGGTGTTTGGCTACGTAATGTAAAACTGTCTTTGTGTGTTTGGTTCATTTTTTTAGAAAATGAGCAGGAAAATGAAAAGAATTGAATACTTAAACATTTTAATTGTTTGATATTTTTGATAAAATTCTTATGTGAATAGCACTCATAAGCCGTGTGGATAATTTTGAATGTCTATATATATATATATATATATATATATATATATATATATATATATAAAAGGGGAAGTCATTTTCCTCCAAAACATACATATTTTCCTTTGGCTAAGGTATCATTTTACATTGACTTCATTTTTCCCCCACTTGCCAAACATTAAAAACCCGGAAAACATTTTTCAGAAGTCATTTTACGGGTTTCCAAACGCACCCTAACAACCACGGACCATAAATCATTTAACAAAAAAGTATGTAATTAAATCATTTAACTCTATAAATTTGTGCAGATAACATTTTTAACAAGTTGTTTTCAGGTTAAACAGATAAGGTGAATGATGATAAGTACATAATTGTTCATATTTATACCCCATGTCTATCTCATATTTAGCATTGTTTTGCTTATGAAGTGTCACTATGTTGTTCAAAATGATCTTTATTTTGCTCATTTGATCCATTATGCACAATTCATTATCTTTGAGTAGAAATGAAGGATTTTAGATCATGTTGGATGCATTTGGAGTCAAGGGGAGTCAATGTGAAGCTAAGGAGATGGATGCAACACTTCCAAAGAAGCCAAAGAGTGATGTTTTCAATGGTGTTGATCATATGGACAAATTAAACCAAGGCAAAAGTGGAACAAGTGTCAACAAGCTGAAATTCTCGCATGGATTGGCCACTGTTCTATTTTCGAGCCATATCTCGGTCTAGAAGTATCCAAATTAAGTGATTCTTGTTCTATTGGAAAGAAAAATCAAAGGGCTACAACTCCTATTCAAACATCAAAGCCTAAAAAGGAAGCCACAGTGGTCAAAATCATCCTTGAAGTTGAAGTTCCGAACTTACAGATTTCGTCCAAAATTGACCACTGTTTGGTAATTTGACCATAGCTCGAACTAGGAATGTCCAAATGAAGTGATTCTTGCTCCATTGGAAAGAAGACTCGAAGAGCTACAACTTTCATGAAGACATCAAAGCATAATTCTAAGCATAAAGTGGTCAAAATCAGCCTACAAGTCGGGGTTGCGTTGCAGAGAAGCACTCGACGCGTCGAATTCTTGGCAGTAAGGTCGCGATTTGCATTCTGTAAATGCTCGACGCGTCGAGAATTATCAAGCCCCCCGCCTCTGCTCCTTTTTAGCTGAGTTTTCACTCATTTTTACATGGTATTGAACCCCACACTACTGGAAATTATGGAATTTCCGATCACCTGAAAGTGATCTTAAATCAAGTTGAAAGTCTTGTTCCGACCACTTTTGGTATCCGGAAAAACCTTTGTTGCTATTTCCGACCACTTTTTGGTTTCAACTTGATTTAAGATCAATTCCAGGTGGTCGGAAATTTCATAATTTCCAGTAGTGCCATTCGAACCCTAACTATTTTCTACTCTTTCTTTTCATATTTTAGTGTTACATTAGGTGTAGATTTAGGTTCTTTTTCCTATTTCTAGCTTGTATTGAAGGATCTACACTTGGATTTCAAGATTCTACCATCATTTCAATAGATAATCTTCTTTTTCCCTTTTATCTCTTTATCTTGCAATGTTTATGCTTACACTTGTGTTTTTGTGTTCTTTATGCTATTTAATCATGAGTAGTTAGTTTATGGTCTATCTTGATGCTTGATTTATGATTATTGCAAAAAGGGGAAGAACACTAACCTAGGGTTCTTGAGTTTATGAAGGATTTGTGTTTGTATATTGTCAATGTTTGGTGTACAACATTCATTAGCCACTAGTACAGATCTGATCATTTGCTACTGTTGTAAATGACATTTAGCTACTGTTGTACAACAGTCGCAGATACTAGCGTCACAAAAAGCCTCGGACATTACGCGACTATTGTGAAACAGTCGCAAATTGGATTAATTCGCGACTATTCTTGATGTCAAACAGTCGCGGATTGTATTTTTATTTATTTTTTTATTTTCTTTATTCAGTGGTCTTCCGCGACTGTTTTAACATAGAAACAGTCGCGGAATAATTATTATTTTTAATTATTTAATTTATTTTTGTTAAATTCACTATTTTTTTTTCAATCAAATGCCTCAACATAAATCAAGACAAGTTTATTATCTACCACATTGAACTACAAGTCTACAACCAAGCACCTAGGAACTACTTTAAAACAATATGCTAAGCAAATATAAGAAACACATGCCACAAGTACGTAATCAAATTTCATTACATTGCAAGGACATGTCAACATAAACTCTTCACTTCCAAATCACATTTGTGTGCAGAGAGATCAAATAAATTCATAAGTTTGATTGTGCATACAACTAAACATTTTAGTTAATAGTCCAAAAACAAACAGAAAAATGTCAATAATTATTACTCCGTAATGAAGTAAACTAGTCTATCTAAAGTAACTAATTGTATTCTAGACTTGAATTAATAGCTAATCAACCTTATCAACACTAACTGTTCTAAACTCTATTAGATGTCTTCATGTCTAATGAGTAAATGTATCAAAAAGTTGTATGTATGTGCAATTGTGCATCTGTAACTGCAAGGAATTCAAAGCAGAAATGATAAAAACACCAGAGCTAGGAAATAAAATGTTCATTTCATTAAATTTAGTGAAGGAGAGGCAGAGACCTTAGTCATTTCTGAAGATGAAAATGATCGGCATCAAGCTCCTTGACCGGGAGACTCGGTAGCCCTGCTGCTTACGGTGAAAGAGAGGCAGAGACCTTAGTCGTTTCTAAACCCTAAACCTAATAAAATTTAAAATAAAAAATAAATAAATAAATGAAGAACAAACCTGTGATGGAGGCAGTGACGGTGGCTGTGGTGGGCGGAGACAGTGACGCTGGCTGTGGTGGGCGGAGACAGTGACGGTATGGTGGCTGTTGTGGGCGGATCGGAGGCAGTGACGGGCTGTGGAGATGGCTTTCATGTCGGCTGCCCGAGGAAAGGGCGTTCGTCGTTGAAGATGGGTGTGTGTTCAGCGTAAATGTGGGAGCGTCTTCTTCGACGGGGCTTTCTCTTTCTTCCTTCGTTCGATTTGTTTGTTCGATAAGGAGTGGTGGAGCTAGGGTTTTAGATTGATATTTTGCTACAGTTTCTAGAAGTAACAGTGACGAAATAAAAACGAATTGTAATTAATTTTTTTTAAAATACTTTCCGCCACCGTTGGAGTTTTATTTTTCTATTCCGCCACTATTTCAACTAGAAACGGTAGCGGAATCTTAAAGCGTTATTTTAATTTTTCAATCCGCATCCATTACAACTAAGAACAATGGCGGATTATCTATCAATTATTACGAAATTGCCACCGCGAATTTTTTAATTAAGAATACACTACTGTTTTTTTAACAACAGTAGCTAAATATCAGTCTCCTATGCATTATTTTGTACTAGTGAGCATGTTTTGGAGGATTCTTGGCCTCAATGAGAGTTGGGTTAAGATTCCAAGCCACTCCTTGCATAAACTCGATTTTTCCTATGAAAATGGGGGAAATTGGGGGTTTTAGATGCTTTGTTTTCTTGAAGAACTTGGAGTTGATTCACCACGAGAGTGGGGCAATTCCTTGTTCTAATCCTTGTTAATTTGCTCACGTGAGTGACTTATAGACTAGGATTCCTACGTGCATCCCCTCTATTCCTTGGCTGTGTGATTTTCCCCAATCCTTAGGTTGTGCTATGCATCTAGAAGATAATGCTCCCTAACTTGAGTTCTATTTCTTTATTTCGTGTTTACATCTTGTTCATATGTGTTCGAGTTATTTTGTTTAGTTACCGTAGTCTTAACTTCGTTATGATTTGCTTAGCTTCTTGTTGGTTTCCTTTTGCTAGTGCCTAGTTTATTGCGATTGCATATTGCGTGCCATAACCCCCAATCCCCTGAGGACGACATAACACACCCGTACACTCACCATCACTCATTTTTACTACATTAAACGACATCGAATTTTATGTGACAATTTTTAATGGTTAAATCAATTTTACTATGAGTTTAATATTCAACTCTACCCAAAGCACATCTTCAATCTTCTTCATCAGCAACCTCTGTACAATTTGATGTGTCCCTGGTTCCCTTCTTTACTTATCTTTTATTATTTTCGCAATCTGTCTTTGTGTCTGACACATGCAGGACATAATCCAAATAAGTAATTCAATTAAAATTGAGTACGAACCACATTTAGGTAATTCTTGCATTCAACACTCACGAATCTTTTGCAAAATGCATGGGACTTGGGACTTTGTACTTCAACTGCATGCATGTGTGAATGCCATCAAGTGTGAACGCCATCAACTGGACTCGGCTACCGCATCACCATCAATTCAAACCCGTGATTTCGGCTCTGATATATACCAATTATTGGATCTTAACGCTGCATTATGCTTACTTCCCATATAAGTTAAGCACCGCTTAATCACAGAGTTATTTGGCCAGCTAGTTGTTATATCCTACTTAAAACCAATTGGTAATAAGTAGGTAGATATTAATCATTTGACGACATCCCTCTATGGTCAACTCGGCCGACACACACACACACACACACACACACACACACACACACACACACACACACACACACACACACACATATATATATATATATATGTATTATATATATTTTTATATATTTATTTTTTAAATTAATTAATTATTTATTTATTTTGATTCCAATTCATATTCACTATCAAACAAAAAGATCTCTTCTTCTTAAATTCATTACCATTACTAAATATTTGATTTTAGTTACCATTTGGATTTCAATATTGGAATAAAATACCCATACAATAGTCGAACATAAAAGTGAAATTTGTTCATTATAAATTAAAACTATATATGTCTGTGTATTGCGACAATAAAACTTTTTTTACTATGACTAACACACCACAGATTAAAAAAACAAAAAAATCTCAATTAAAAAAAAAAAAAAAACAAACTCCAAGAAAAAGGTGAAATAAGTACAGAAGAATAGGTCAAAGTACCTATGCAGTCCCTGTACTATAGTGTTTTGTTCAATTTAGTCATTGTACATTTATTCTGTTCAATTTAGTCTCTCTACTTTAAAAAGTGATAAAACTAAGGACAATTGTCCAAATCTCATTACGAACATGGTCGTAATTATTTATTTTGGACATACTAATTTAATATATTGGTGGTAAAAGTAAATTTTTTTTAAATATTTATAAAGTAATATATGAGTAGGAATATAAATATCATTAGCGTCACGTAACCTACGTTAACGATAATATTAACATTGTTAACTATTGTCCTTAATTGCACCATTTTTGAAAGTACAAGGACTAAATTGAACAAAATAAAAGTATAAGGACTAAATTGAACAAAACGCTATAGTACAGGAATCTGGTAGGTACTTTAACCCAGAAGAATAACATCACTGTTTTTTGGACCAAAAGAAAAAAATTTTGTGTGAATATATGTTTTGACTTTTTGTTATTTTGTATTGAACAAGAAACGTGTTTCATTCTGGAGTTCCCGTGCTGAAGCAGACAAGTGACACCGAATGCTGAATAACTAACTTCTATCTAACATTTCATTTTCTTGGGGCAATATAATGTCAATATTTTTTTTTTTAAATAACTTGATTGTAAATTGCCATTTGCCACCCAATTTCTCCCTATAAATACACTTCATGTTCATCCTTCATATCATACACAACATCCATCTAATTTCAATACCATTTCTCCTTCACTGACACCAGCTAGCATCCGCAACTATGGCCGCCTCTTCCCTTCAACTTCCCGTCATCAAAAGGTTATTACTTTAATTTGCTCCCACTATCCTTTTTTCATTATTATTCTTTGATTTTCAGTTTGAACATTCATGGGGTATCTATATCTTTCATTTTTAGACTAGAAGGAAAGGTTGCTATCATAACAGGCGCAGCCAACGGCATTGGAGCAACCACCGCCAGGCTCTTTGCTCACCATGGCTGTAAGGTTATCATTGCTGACATTGACGACAAGAATGGCCTCTCCGTCGCTCAAGAGATTGGCTCGGAATATGCACTATTCATCCACTGCGACGTCAGAATCGAATCCCACGTCCAACATGCGGTGGACACCACTGTTTCCAGGTACGGAAAGTTGGATATCATGTTCAGCAATGCCGGGACCGCAGGGAGCCGCGACACCAGCATCTTGGAGGCCAGCCCAGAAAACATCAACCTAGTTTTCGAGACGAATGTGTACGGAGCATTCTTCTGCGCCAAACACGCGGCCAGGGTGATGATTCCGGCGAAGAAGGGCAGCATAATATTCTCGGCAAGCGCCGCGTCGGAGGTGTTCGGGATCACCTCCGACACGTACACTGCATCCAAGTGCGCAGTCGTGGGATTATGCAAGAGCCTGTGCGTTGAAATGGGGAAATATGGGATCAAAGCCAACTGCGTTTCGCCTTATGTAATTCTCACCAAGCTGGGAATGAGTATAATGCCCACCCAGGATAGGAAATTGGCAGAGGAAATCGTCGCAGAAGCTTCAAATTTCAAAGGGAAAACTTTGACAACAGAGGATGTAGCAGAGGCAGCTTTGTACCTCGCCGGCGACGAGTCTAAGTACGTAAGCGGGCTGAACCTCTTGATAGATGGGGGCTTTACCACCACCAATAAAGCCTTTCAAGTGGCTGTTGAAAAAGTACTTGGCGGCGGAGAAGGGACAACCCTTATCTAATCATCTGCTCATCCTACTATACCACAAATATATATAATTATATACTACTTCAGCTTCTGAAACAATAATAATTATACTTTGTCTGTGTGTTTATATATTATTCTAAGAAGTAAGAAATATGGGAATAAATGTCATTCTAAAATGACGAAAGGATTTGTGATTACATCATGACATACTTATGTCAATGATATTTATGTAGCAATAATATAATATGTTCAAGTAATAAATTATATATACATATATACTCCATAATATTTTATTATTATTGTTATTTCTCATTTAATTTATCCATCTTGATCAAGAAAGTGTGTGGTTGCACAATATAAATAGTTTCTTAGCTTGCATGCTCAAATTTTAAAACTATTAACATATACCACCTTCTTTAGATTGATGGTCCCCGATGGACCACAATCACTAACTTCACCAAACGATATGCTTTTATGAACACGCAAAACCTCATAATATTAAGAAAGCAGGCAAAAGTAAAACAAATACCCTGTTTGATAAATGGCTGTTAGCTATTAGATGATTCGATTAATTAGAGGGTATAACTAGTTAATAACATTAAATGATTGTAGAAAGGTTGGTGTTTGGTAAATTAGTTATTAGCCGATAGCTGTTTAGTATAATATCTTTTCTCAAAAAGTTAATTGAAAAAGTTGCTTTGAGTAGCTTTTCGAATTTTAACATTTTGAAATTACAAAAAAAAAAAAAAAATTAATTAACCAAACACTTATATTGATTTTTTAACTAAATCAAATAACTAATATTGATTCAATAAATCAAAATTAACCTATAAAAATTTTACCAGAGAGGGCCAAAGTCGTGCAAGATCGCACAACACAAAATAATGAAATATACCCCAAAAAAAGGCAAAAACAGCATGGCATGCATGAATCCACCATAAATGTAAAGTCAACATATACCCATTACACGTTTGACAAGTGTCCATCAACACAGTTCTGTATATTGTCCATTTGTATATCCAATTCTTGCATGTGCATGCACGTGCCCTTCAAGCCAGTTTATCCTACATGCAGCCAAACTTACAAAACGCCTTTAAATTAAACTGGTAACATATTCAATTTAATTTTCATTTGCATCTAGCGGACTTAGTTAAAAAGTAAAATATTATCATATTAATTTTTTTATACGAGAGAAGATTTTTAACTCAATCTCTCTTTAAAAGATTATAATATATTGACATTCACGTCAATTCAACTAGTTATAATATTTTTTTCAATTTAATTCTTATTTGCGTCTAGCCGACTTAATTAAAATGCAAAATATTATCATATTAATTTTTTTCTACGAAAAAAGATTTTTAACTCTCAATCTCTCTTTGAACTCTTTGAAAGATTATAATATACTAACATTCACGTCAATCAAACTAGTTATAATATTTTTTTAGTTTATACAATATGTATGTTTGTCTTTTTGTTAATTTATATATTGAACAAAAAATGAAGTCTCATTTTTGGAGTTCTCGTGTGGAACCAAACAAGTGACACCCACGGTCGAATTTTAAGGTGTGTAAAATATCTAAAAATACAAGGCCTTAATTTTATTTTAAGAATTTTAAATAAAATAATTATTTTAAAATTAATATATATATATATATATATATATATATATATATATATATATATATATATATATACTACTTCAGCTTCTGAAACAATAATAATTGTACTTTGTCTGTGTGTAAGTGTGTTTATTATTCTAAGAAGAACAAATTGCACTTTTGGTCCTGTGACTATTAGGGTACTGATAATTTGAGTACGTGATTTTCAAAATTCTCAATTTAAACCTTTAACTACGCAATTATTAGCAGATTTGGTCCTGCCGGCCAATTTTGGCCGGAAAAATGTAATTCTTTTAAAATTATTTATTTATAAGGGTAAAATGGTAATTTTAACGTCATTTCTCCTTCTTCTTGCGTCTGCGGAGCCTTGAGACTAATGTGAGTTTGAAGGAATCTGATGCATGGCCTGCTGAGGTTTGTTTTTACGCCTTGCCATCTTTTTTGGTCTTGTTTGGCTATCCAAAATTACGGTTGTAATTTTATTTTGAACAAATTGCATTTTGGTGGGTTTTCCGCAGACGCAAGAAGAAGAAGAAGAAATGACATCAAATGACCATTTTGTCCTTATAAATAAATAATTTTAAAAGAATTACATTTTTCCGGTCAAAATTGGCCGGCAATTTGACCGGCAGGACCAAATTTGCTAATAATTGCGTAGTTAAAGGTTTAAATTGAGAGTTTTGAAAGTCACGTACTCAAATTATCAGTACACTAATAGTCACAGGACCAAAAGTGCAATTTGTTCTTCTAAGAAATATGGGAATAAATGTCATTCTAGAGAGGGGGGATATGGTTATACTAACTAACCTCTCACCAAGATTATGTGATCTAATGGTATCCGGGTTGAATTTTCATTTGGAAGGTTGTGAGTTCAAGCCTCAGTAGGGGGCGTTATTGGTTATTTGTGTTTCAATAGGTTGAGAAAGTATATGATGGATACTACATTGTTTTTAGCATTCTAAAATGACGAAATGATTTGTAATTACATCATGACATACTTATGTCAATGATATTTATGTACCAATAATATAATATGTTCAAGTAATAAATTATACATATATACACTCCATGCGTATTATAAGCATTGTTAATTAGATTTCATTGTTTAAAAAAAATGGAGAAAATGGTCAAATAAGTCACTAAATTTTACTTAAAAAGTCAATTAGGTCCCTAAATTTTTTAAAAGTACAATTACACCTTTTAATTTTAACATGTTATATTCAGGCAATGAAGTCAAAGAACCGGTAAATGACCTGCTATTACAGGTCATTTCGATTCCAACATCATCTCAGGCAAAAATTCGGCGATCGGCAACGGCCGAATCATCGTCGGTCGTCATCTACCAGAGAAGGCGACCACTAGTTGCCTTCTCTAGTTGATGGCGGGTCGCCGAATTTTCGCTAGTGATGATGCTGGAATCGAAATGACCTGTAATAGCAGGTCATTTATCGGTTCTTTGACTTCATTGTCTGAATATAACATGTTAAATAGTGTAATTGCATTTTTTAAAAGTTTAGAAACCTAATTAACTTTTCATATAAAATTTAAGGGCTTATCAGACCCTTTTCCAAAAAAAAAAAAGAAAAAAAAATATGTAGACTGACATCTGAATGGCATTACTTTAATATCATCTATGCATTAGTACTTGATGATGATTGATGTTAGCAAAAGTCTTAAAGATACAGTACGTTGAGGAAGAGTCAACTTATTTTGTCCTAAATTTATAGGTGATTCAAAAAATAAAAAAAATTAAAGAAATATATCCCTGATTAGTCTTAATATTATTGTAACATGACTATGTTTATCATCCGTTGACAAATTGGTTTAAATAACGTTGAACATGGGTCATTTTGGTCTATTATTCAACTTACTGCCATATTCTCACTCTTTTTTGTTCTAAGAATTAATTCTTTTGTTGGTCTTAGCATTATTGTGGCATGCTATTTTTTATTCTTCATAAATAAATGTGTTTAAATGACATTAAATATGAGGACATTTTGATCTATTCAGCCTACCATCTTCTAAGCTCTTCTTTGTTCTAATAAATCCGATCCTCAACCTTGCAGCCCTAATTTCAAACCCAAGACTACTTTCACAAACCACTCAAAATCCCCTTCAGGTTTGAATTTGGTTTACAAGGTTGTGATTTATTAAAACAAAGAGAAGTTGAGATGATGGTAGGCTGAATATATCAATTAAAATGCTTTCATGTTTAACGCCATTTAAATAATTGATGAATGACCAAAAATGGTCATGCTATAATATTACTAGGACCATAATAAAGGAATTAATTCATAGAACAAAGAGCGGGAATATGGTATAATAAGCTGAATGAACCGAAATGGCCTGACACCTATAAATTTATTATTAGTGTTGTTGTTAATATATTGTTTTTGTTGTGTATGTTTTAAAGAGTTTATATGTCCGTTCTCATTTAATTTATCTATCTCGATCAAGTAAGTGATTGCAAAGTATAAATAGTTTCTTAGTTTGCATGCTCGATCAAATTCTTCTTCTCCCAAAAGAGTTTGCATGCTAACATAGCTAGTAATAACATATATAACACAGCTTCTGTATATTATGCATTTGTATATCCAATTCTGGCAAGTGCATGCATGTGCCCTTCAGGCCAGTTTATTTTACTCGCTGCCAAATGACAAGAATAAAATTTGTAATTTATTGAAACATTCTCTGTTAAGAAAATATTGATAGAAATTAAATTTGTAAGCCATTCAATCATCCATTATCATAACATTTCTTAGTATATGTATGCTTGTCTTTTTGTTAATTTATATTGAACAAAAGATGAAGAGTCTCAATTTGGAGTTCCCGGCCCGTGTGAAACCAGACAAGTGACACAATGCTTTTTCTAACTAAATGGTCGAAAGTTGACGTCAAGGTTTAACAAATAAACACAAGCTTGATTTCAGTTGCAACCAAATTTCTGTCTATAAATACTATTCTGGTTTTCTGCATCTATATACCTAATCGGACACTGATCCTAAACTACACGACATAATTTTGAATTTTAATTTTGATAGTAACCGTTTGTTGTTCATTTCACGTTATATATATATATATATATATATATATATATATATATAGAATTAAGTTTCAGTGCGGGTGTGTTAGGAACAAGTGTATATAGATTTTGATGATACCAAACTGTCTTAGGTTGTAGACCTTTATTTTAATTTTGTTTATTAGAAAGTCTCGTATGACATAGGCATGAAATGTTAATCCATGCACAAGATTAATAGAATAGGTCTACCTGAAGACTCGAAGACGATCGAAAGATGATTGCAAACGAAAGAAGAACGATAGCAAGTCACAGATGGACTGCTTCGACAAAAAGGAACCTTCATGCAAGAAGAAAGGACGAAAGACAAGGACAATCTTTCGGCCCCAAATATGCAAGTCAAGGACAGACTTGTTAAAAGACAACTCTCATTTATGAAAACAATGAGAATGTTGTCTAGCTATCAAATCTGTTGGGCAAATCATTCGGACAAAGGATGTCCTAGGAATGATTTTCACTAAAGACAATGAGCATTAAAAGACTTGTACTATCTTGTCAGTGAACAAGGACAAAAAGCCATAATGTTTTTTGCTCCAACGGCTACACAGTACAAATGCATTTAATGCCCATTGTCCACTGAGTATTACACACTGGTTATTAGGTTTGAAATTTCTATCTCCCTCCAACGGATGGATTTTTCCACCTATAAATACCTCTCTTCTCCATTGAAGAAGGTGCTGGTTAACTCACTCTCTCAATCTAAGAAAAACATTTTCAAAGAAGTTTCATCATCTTAACTTTTCAAAACCAGTGTTTGTTGTGAAGTTTTTCAGAGAAGTACTCAATCTCATACTTCACAACTTGAAGCAGTCTTGTACTGTCATCAAGCAGTGATCAATCAAGACATCAAGACAAGCTTCACTATGTTGGAGACACAACTGATATCTTTTCCAACAATTCAGCTCAGGAAGAAGTTGATAGAAGCGGAGTAAACTCTAGGAGTTGAAAAACCTGTCAAGTGGTTGTCCGACTTAGTGTCTAAGGAAGCTAACTTGAAGTAGTTTGTACTAGGAGTGATAGTGCAAACCTTTTCACAAGTTGTGAAAAAAAGAGTGGAGTAAGCACAATTGGCCGAACCACTATAAAAATCTCTCTGTCCATCTCTCTCTTTACATATCGCTTTTAGTTTCGTGCCTTGCATATTACATAACATTGACCTAACGCTAAAATTGTTTTTACACGAAACTGTGCAAAGAACATTTAAAAGCTAATATTTCCGCTGCGTATAACCACGAAAAGGTGGTCACTCGTGAAAAGTCGAAAAGAGTCTATTCACCCCCCCCCCCCCCTCTCTCTAGACTCGTTTTAACACTACCGGGACCAACAGGGTGTATGTTTCCGGTGCGGTTGTGCGGTGAGTAATATGCGTGAGTTTTGTACTTAAGGTGCGTGAGGCTTGTGCTTAAGGTGCGTGAGTTTTGTACTTAAGGTGCGTGGGTTTTGTACTTAAGGTGCATGGGTGTGTACTTAATGTGAGTAGTTTTTGAAACTTAAGTTGCATGAGTTTTGTGCTTAAGGTGCGTGAGTTTTGTACTTAAGGTGTGTGAGTCTTGTGCTTAAGGTGCGTGAGTTTGTGCTTAATGTGAGTAGTTGTTGAAATTTAAGATGCGTGTGTTTTTGTGCTTAAGGTGCGTGAGTTTTGTGCTTAAGGTGCGTGAGGGTTGTGCTTAAGATGCGTGAGTTTTGTGCTTAAGATGCGTGGGTTTGTGTTCTGAAGGTATTTTGTTTGTGTGCTTAATGTGCGTGTCTTGTGTACTTAAATTGCGTCAGTTTAATGCTTAATGTGAGTCCAACCGCACAACCGCATGGGAAGCCCCTCCCGCACCTGATCCCTTCTGTGTCTTATGTTACTTAATTCTGTACCTGGAACAAATTAGTAGTTATGTAACACACAACATATTGTGTATTTTATTTATGAATTTATGTCTTGTGTTGTGAAATTATATGCGCATAAAATATAAATTCTCTACCTAAATCGGATTTGAAAATAAGTGAATATATAACATGTGTATGTATATGTGTCTTGTGTTTCACGTTTTTGTGTCTTGTGTTATAAAATTCTGTGCGTTAAGAGTATCAATTCTGTACCTAAAAGAAATTGGTAGCTGTGTAAAATAAGTATATGTATAACATGTATGTGTCTTGTATTATAAATTTTTTTGTCTTGTGTTATAAATTTTTGTATTTAGAATAGATTAGTAGTTGTGTAACTCAGCAGTGACAAGTTTGAATACATAAGTGGGTTTTGGTAGAAGGGGGATATACCACCACCATCCACCAATATAGCCTTTAAAGTGGGAGTTGACAAATTGGGCGGGGAAGGGGCAAATCAAGTGAGCTTATTCATGTAAAAGGAAAGTAGGGTACATAATCTTCCAAATGCAATAGAACTTATAAATTAATTTTCAAAATCAATAATTTTTACTTAATCAAGAGAATTCATACTTAATTGATCAATTGAATTAAAGTAAATGGGGATCTTTAAAACATAATCTATACATTTTAATTAAGCACACATAATAGGGATTAGACATGAAATAAAATATGATCAATAAAGAACTTATCACATTTTGGGACTGTTTGGCAATTAACTAATACTCTGTAGTTGATTGGTTTAGTGGATACATAATTATGTTAGCTGGTTTGACCAACTGATTGTATTAACTGGTTATAGATGATACCTATGTGTATTAGTTGATTATATTAGGCACGTTAAGGTGACTGCGGACTAGAGTCTACCCTAACAACTCTTTTTTTAAAGTTTTCTTTCTCTTTTTTTTTTTTTTTTTTAGCTAAGCAAAAATCCAAAATGTTGAACTTTCTCTAAAGATACCCAAACAATGAAACAATCATCATTCAAAGCCTAGGTCGAGTTCGTGGTGTGACTATGCTTAATCACCATAGTACTATTTTGATTATACAAAATAATAATAATAATAATAATAATAATAATAATAATAATAATAATAATAATAATAATAATAATAATAATAATAGAGGGGGTGGGGGGAATCAATCGTTATATCGTGCACCACGGCGTACAATGCATTGTGCGGCCCCGTCTGCCCAAAACGACGTTGTTTTGTTAAGTTGTGTGTGGAGTTGACGCGGCGAAGTTTATACATGTGTATTCTATTATACAATTATGTACATTCAAAACAGGAGATTTTTTTTAAGAGTTAAGAGTTTATGTGTATTATGTTAAGAGTTTATATGTATTACGTTAAAAGTTTGTGTATTATGTTTTATGTTAGATTATGTGTATTATCCTTTCAAAAAAGATTATGTGTATTATGTTATTAGGAGTTTATATACATTCTATTATACAATTATGTACATTCGAAACATGAGAATTTTTTTTTTAGAAGTTAACAGCAAACACGGAAAACAAAATTTTCCAAAAAAAAAAAAAAAAAAAAAAAGTCGTTTTGGGCTAGGGTGCACAATGTGGACGATATAATTTGCCAGGGGAATATACTCCAAAGGCCGGGCTATTTAGTGTTGTTGGGTTATACTATTGGCCCAACTGAGGCCTATGTAAGACCCCAATTAAAGGCCTGGCTATATAGTGTTGTTGGGTCATACTTCTGGCCCAATTGAGGCCTTTGTAAGATCCGAATCGCAAATTATGCTGTGCAACCGAATGCACCTTGCAAGGTGCATACGGTTGCAAAACGGTGCCGTTTTGGTTAAAAAAAAACGCGCGTCCCACTTAAAGAAGAATTCAGGTTCGATTCCCGGCAATAGCATTTTTATATATCCAAAAATTCATAATTATATAACCACAATTTCATAACTATATATCCACAATTTCATAACTATATATCCACAGTGAATGAATGAAGTAAAAATCCACAATGAATGAATGAATGAAGTAAAAATCCACAATGAATGAACTAAATATCCACAATATATGATTGAACTAAATATCCACAATGAATGAACTAAATATCCATAAATTCATAACTATATAACCACAATTTCATAACTATATATCCACAATTTCATAACTATATATCCACAGTGAATGAATGAAGTAAAAATCCACAATGAATGAATGAATGAAGTAAAAATCCACAATGAATGAACTAAATATCCACAATATATGATTGAACTAAATATCCACAATGAATGAACTAAATATCCATAAATTCATAACTATATAACCACAATTTCATAACTATATATCCACAATTTCATAACTATATATCCACAATAATGCTATTGCTGAGAGTCGAACCTGATTTTTTTCTTTAAAGTGGGACGCGCGTTTTTAATCAAAACGACGTCGTTTTAAACTGTATGCACCATGCGCATGGTACATTCGGTTGCACAGCATAACTATTGGATCCGAATTAATTAATTTTGTACGGTAGCATATCAGTCTAATTTCTCTTCTATATAAGATAAATAAATTTTATCTAAAATAATAAAACCAAAACTTTAGATTCTCGTTTAGGCGTAACCATTAAAAATTCTAAATCAACAATCCTTGAAAGAACGATACCTTGACAAATCACACATCTTGAAGACAAGTCCCGTAAAAATAAATTTTTTTTTTCCTTTTTAACTAGAATAAATATTTTGTATTTTCAAAATTATCAAACAAACCCTACATACAAAACATAATATTTGTATGCATTAAAGATTTAATTACAATGGGTCATAACAATATTTTGACTACGAAAAAGTTGCGAGGTAGTAGGTACCCCTAGTCAAATAATGCAACATGTTATCAACCTGAAGCGGTCATTATACATTTGTTTAATTAATTAATTACCCATGTGTCCAATCTAATATTTCGTTATATTAAAGTGATAAAAAAAAAAAAAAAAAAAAAAAAAAAAAAAAAGTCCGAAAATTCTAATTGCGCGTAATATATAGCTGTACTGTGTTCACTCGGTTTTTGACTTCTCTTCCTTAGTAATAGAAAACAATTATAAATAGGATCCAAACACTCTCTGCTCATTCTGACATTCAAGATATGGCAACCTCGTCTCTGCAACAACCACCAGCCAAAAGGTATATATGACATGTTTTCATCATGATATATTGTTGGATTCCGGTACTGTGTATTATAATACTAAATTGAAGCATGTGTTCTATCTTGCTAAAAGATTAAATTGATAATTAGATTGCACATTTATGTTTATATATTATATGCTCGCTGCTATTGTTTTGCAGGCTAGATGGCAAGGTAGCACTTATAACCGGAGGCGCTAGCGGCATAGGAGCGGCGACGGCAAAGCTGTTCGTCCAACATGGTGCTAAGGTCACGATTGCAGACATCCAAGACTCCCTCGGCGTCTCCTTGGTTGGGGAGCTGGGTGCCGAGAACGCCACGTTTTTGCATTGCTCCGTCGCCGTTGAGGCTGACGTCCAGCGCGCGGTGGACGCGACGGTTAAGAAGTACGGTAAGCTCGACGTGGTGTTCAGCAACGCCGGAGTGATGGGGAACCCGATTTCCGGCATCTCGGAGGTGGACTACGGCGTCGTCAAGGACGTGTTTGACGTGAACGTCTTCGGCGCGTTCTTCACGGCCAAGCACGCCGCCAGGGTCATGATTCCGGCCAAGGCCGGCAGCATTATCTTCACGGCCAGCGCCGCCACGGCCGTGTACGGCGACGTCTCCCACGCCTACGCGGCGTCGAAGAATGCGGTTCTGGGGCTGTCCAAGAACCTGGGAGTCGAGCTGGGGCAACATGGGATACGAGTTAACGTTGTTTCTCCCTACACTCTCAGCACCCCGTTGGCGTTGAAAACTCTGGGCATTTCGGAAAAGGAAAAGGGAAAGGCGGATGCGTTGTTTTCCGGTGCGGGGAATCTCAGGGGAGCTTTGTTGGAGGAAGAGGATGTGGCAAAGGCGACACTGTATTTGGCCAGCGATGATTCTAAGTATGTGAGCGGCTTGAATCTCATCGTCGATGGAGGTTATAGCACCACCAACGTCGCGTTAACAGAGACTTACAAGAAATTGTTCATATGAAATAAGAGAATTGTGCATCACTAGCTTCTGCACATCAAGATTTTGTTGGGAAATTAGCTATTTTTGACATGTAAAACATCATTTTCAGGCGAATAAAAGTGTATTCGGATTTTCTTAAAGCGTTTGTTAACATACTTAGTATATCAGTCAATTTTGACTTATTTGTTAACTGTTTGACTTGTTAAGCAATCAGTATGAATGTGTGATTAATTAGCATTTTATAACAACTTATGCTCCAAAATGATAAAAAGAGTGTTTGGTACATAGTTGTTAGATGATAAATATTGGGTTAGTGAGTTTGACTAGTTAATAGTATTAGCTGATTGTAGAAAAGTGTTTGGTAAATTAGTTGTTAGTTGATAGCTTATTACATGCAAAATGACTTCTCAAAAAGCTGTTCGAAAAAGCTACTTTGAACAACTTTTTGAATTTTAACATTTTGAAACAATAAGTTTAAAAAAAAACTAATTAATCAAACACTCATATTGATTATTTAACTTAATAATAAACCAAAATTAGTTAATAGGCTAACTATTTTGTCAAAGAGGGACAAAATTTTAAAAAACTGCTCAAAGCAACTTTTTTAATTAGATAAAATCATTTTGCATGTAATCAGCTATCAACTAATAGCTAATTTACTAAACATATTTCTACAATCAACTAATGACATCAACTAGTCAAACCCAATAACTCAATCAGCTAACAGCTATTTACCAACCACCCAAAAAACAAGTTTAATTCAATAAAATCAAATTTTAAAAATGAGCCTGAAAAGTCCCCCAAAAATGGCGACATTGATTTGTAGAATGGCTACCAAACATGCAAACAGATGAATAGTCATCAAGGGAGAAGAAAGAAACTGAAAATTCAAGGCACCCACAAAAGTCTTCAACTCGTGCATTTTACCAGACACCAGACTGGAGATTTTAGACCGGGTCATCTGAGACTTGAGAGCTATCCTATGTGATATTTAGTTTTAAAGAACATATTACTTTGACCCAATATTCAGTATATTACAAACATCACTTTCATTAATTTAGTTCAAATGGGACATTATCCTATGATACAAGAACTACAGAACACACTGAAAAACATATTACTACATGGATACCAGGCAAGGTGTCTGTTATAATGTTACTTATGTTAAGAATGTGTTTACATTGTGTAGCCGAGGGAATGGGAGAAGTAATTTAGTTTGCTTAAGAGCGGACTTTAGCAAGACGGGCTCTTAGTTCCTCCAGCTCTTCCTCATCGTCGGCGCCCTGATAGAGTAACACACCAAGAGTTATTTCAATAGTTTAAATCAGGGTCATGGTTGCAGTAGGCGCTAGGCGCTAGTCGGGCAGTAGAGTAGCGCCTATGGGGCTTACTAAAAAAGGAAAAATAGTGCACGTGTGTGGGTGTATATATGTCATATATATATATATATATATATATATATATATATATATATATATATATATATATATATATAATGAAAAAAATTAGCAAGGCCAAGCTGATCAGGTTAACTCGGCTAACTCGACCGAAATGGACGAGTTAGGCGCTAGGCGGTCGAGTGGGCCGAGTTAGGCGCCTAGGGGGTAAATCGCCATGGTCTAGGGGCGCCTAGACCGATTTTTGCAACAGTGATGATCATTATAACCTTGCCAAAGGATTGTATTGTAGAGGTCGGGGGGCATACCTCGGTGTCTTCTACTTCTTGTGCCGGTTGCTTTAGTTTTTGCTTTCTGACTGCTTCAGGCAGCTCTGCAGCAGTCTCACCGGCAATTGCTGTCAAAACCTTATCAATTTCTTCTTCAGTTTCCTCTTCTATGTCTTCTGAATCCAATGCATTGTCCACGGCATCATTCATCATCTCTTCAATAACACCAGCCTGTAGCAATAGCATAGAATAGTTTATAACTTGGATTTCTACAGTGAAAAGTAGAGGCAAATGTTTGCCTCTTCTCTTTTGTTTTGTTTGGGGAAGGGATAAAGTATGAAGGAAGATCAGCATTGCAACATTTCATAATCAAAACACTGAGAATTGACAAAATTTCAATAACTAATTAATCCAAATTGAAATCCTTACAATTTATAATGTTAAAAGAGCCAATGTTTCATAGAAATGTACCTTGGTCATTTCTTTACTGAACTCTTGCATTGTTCGAGCCACTTCTGGGGCCTTCATAAGATTATTGACAAGCTTCATGACTTCAGCACTCTTGGACAAATGTCCTACTGTGCGAGCAATGGCTATAAAACAATAAAAGAGATTAATCAACATAGTAGATATCAAATATAAAGAAAATCTTTACATTCTTCAATCCTCATAGAAAATCAACTTAAGAAATAGGAACTATTGGAAATCGTATTTTCTCAATACATGCCACTAAGTTAATCTAACTTTCATGGTAAATTCACGAGATATCATATTTGTAGCTGCTTCTAGCGCCCCCTCTTTGGGTTTTGTCTACAATAGTATACTTAGCAGGATATTGGCTTGTAAAAACCATACCAAATAAAAGCCCTGTTTGGTAAATGGCTGTTAGCTGTTAGTTGATTGGGTTAATTAGAGGGTATAACTAGTTGATAACATTAGCTGATTATAGAAAGGTGTTTGGTAAATTAGCTGTTAGCTGATAGCTATTTGGTATAATTTCTTTTCTCAAAAAGCTAATTGAAAAAGTTGCTTTGAGCAGCTTTTTGAATTTTAGCATTTTGGAGCTACAAAAAGCTAATTAACCATACACTTATATTGATTTTTTAACAAAGTCAAACAGCTAATAATGGTCAAATAAGCCAAAATTGAGCTATAGGCTAACTATTTTACCAAACAGGGCCAAAATCTCAGTCGACACTAAAGTACGCTAGAAAAATATTCCTACATAAAAATACCAACCCAAGTAAAACATCCATCCATTTCCATATCATAGACATGATACTAATACATGAGCCATTTAGGCCCTGTTTGGTAAAATGGTTGTTAGCTGATAGCTGTTTGCTGTTAGCTGATTGTGTTAATTAGAGGGTATAAATAGTTGATAACATTAGCTAATTGTAGAAAAGTGTTTGGTAAATTAGTTGTTAACTGATAGCTGTTTGGTATAATTTCTAATCTCAAAAAGCTAATTGAAAAAGTTGCTAGGAGTAGCTTTTTTAATTTTAGCCTTTTGGAGTTGCAAAAAGCTAATTTACCAAACATTTATATTGATATTTTAACTAAATCAAACAATTAATAGTGGTCAAATAAGCCAAAATTGGCCTATAGGCCAATTTTTTACCAAACAGGGCTTTAGAGAAGGAAAGCATCCAATATAGAGACAATAGGAGATTACTTTCAAACTCTTTAAAGCTAAAACTAAGGCCTAGTACAATAAGCAGTGAGATATGTCCCTCTTGTTCTGAGTTCTAGCACCAGTTAGTATATACTTTGCTTTGTAACGACGATAGATAACAATCCAAAAAGAAAGAACCAGTAAGACTAGTAATTCTGATCATACCAACACTTTCTCCGAGGTGCATGGATATTGAATTCAACTGTGCCTTATTTTCATACAGCCTGTTGACAGTTTTTCTAGATCTTACAAGCTCTTTAGCAAGTGCCTGAGATGATAATCAAAAGTCAGCAGGAAAATAATGAATAGGAGACATAATGCAGAAATGAGTGGATGATAACACAAAACAATAGATGCTCATCATAGCAACAACTTCAACAAGCAATCTGAGAAATATAAGTTTTAGTCATATGCCATACATTGATTCTTTCTAATTACGCGTATACTTTTTATAAGTCAGGAAAAGTTAAAATTGCACATATCTTCAAAGCTCCACACCTCACCTCATAAACAACAACCCAAACTCAATACTGGCTAGGCTACATGAATTAGTCTCAACGTGAGAATATTTCTCAGAGGAAACTAGGGAAAAGACAAGCTGCTAGTAAAACAGATAGTAGTTCATCCAATCACTAGATTCTTTCATATACCCAAATCCAGAATAGTTTCAGTGATGCACTCACATTCATCACATGCCACACGAAAATAGACTCGGTCACAACACCATTAAAGCAACTATATTAAAGCTAAAATTCAACCTTTATAATCACCAAATTGCAAAGCAAGCTCTTTTCCTGAATTGTTTTCTAAAGATGTAAACTTTATGATAAATTAAACACAAAGATTGAAACTTTCATGAATCCCTTTCTCTAAGATCAATAACACCAGAAAAATTGCTAGCTCTTTTTAAAAAAATAAAAAAAATAAAAATTGCTAGCTACTATAATCTCATAAATATGTAAAAGCAAAACTGGGTTTCCAAATTGAGCGTGTTCACAGTAAGAAATTAGCGGTAAAATGAAGATAAAGGTACCTTAGCAGAACCCATATCGTTTCTCTTGGCAGCTTCTTTAATTGCTTTCTGTACATTCTTTTCTTCTCTCTGTATATCTGATAGCAATACCCAGTAATCAGATCACAATCATACACACACCCAAACCCCTCCGGAAGAATTCCGGATTTAACTTTACTCTTTCAAAACAGAAATCAAAAAAGTTCAACGCAGAAACTACTTGCCTCGGATTTGGCGTTCGATGTTGCGACACTCTTGGCGAAGGCGGCGCTGCCAATCCCTCAAAAGCTGTTGAGGGTTTGCCTTCGGCTTCAATATATTCATCACTTTTTCCATCTCCCTTAATTTCAAGTGATAAAACTCTAAAACCACTCAAAAGACGAGAGAGAGCGATCGAGATTGCGTGGTTTTTTCTTTTGAGTGATTTTACTATTTGACGGCACCTAATTTACCCGACGACGAAGAAGACGATAGATCGGAACCGCAGCGAGATGGGAAGTTTCGGTTTAGTTGCTGTCCAACAGGTCGACTTCCAAATCGGTGTTAAAGTTTTACAGTAACTTTGGTTGGAAAGAAGGAATAAAGGAATTATGGGAAAGAGAATAAAGTATGAATTTTAATTATGGAAGAATAAAATTATTGGGGTATAAAGATTAAAATCTTTTTGTGTAATAATAATACTAATGATAATTAAGGGTAAAAAGTCATTTTTTTTCTCTTTTCTTTTTCATTGAATCGCAATTCACGGGGTGTTTGGTTGGAAGAAATGAATTAGGAGGGAAATGAATTGTAATTTGGTGGGAAAATAATAAAGTATGAATTCAAATTACGTTGTTTGGTATAGAGAAATCGAATTTTGGAGTTGAGAATGAAAGAAGTGGTATAAAGACTAAAATACCCTTGTGTAATAATAATAGTAATAACAACTAAGGGTAGTAGTGTCATTTCATTTGTTTTCCCTTTCTCAAATTCATTGAATTGCAATTCTTGGAGGTACCCCACGAATTGCAATTCAGTAAAATGAGGGAATTGCAATTTCTTCTAATCAAACAATGTAATTAAGGCATCCATTTAATTGCAATTCAACTACAACGAGAAATTGTAATTCGGTAGAATTGTAATTATCTCCAAGTCTCCAACCAAACAATGTAATTTGGGGGTAATTGAATCACAACTACATTCAACCAAACAAACCCTTACAAGGCGTTTGTTTGGATTTTTTTTTTTTTTTTTGTTGGATGTAATTTAGTTGTAATTGAATTGTAATTCAATGAAGGCCTCAATTACAATCTTTGGTTGGTGGGAATTGCAATTCATTTCCTCCTTTTGTTAAATTGCAATTCATGGGGTAACCCCATGAACTGCAATTCAATGCGTTTGGAAAAGGAAAAAATTGAAGAAATGACAAAAATACCCTCGTTGATTGTTATTATTATTACTATTATACAAGGACATTTTAGTCTTTATACCATTTTTTCCTTCTCATCCCTAATAATTCAATTCATACTCATCAAACAATGTAATTTGAATTCCTACCTTATTCTTTTAAGATAAGAACCCGTGAGATGGTCTCACACAAGTTTTTGTCATATATATATATATATATATATATATATATATATATATATATATATATATAAAAGTAAAATCCTATAATGAAATTTTGAATGGTTCTTTTGAATTTCTATACTTTGAGTTAGTTACTTAACATTTTTCATACAAGAAAACCAATGAATATTAAACAATTATAATAACATGAAACATATGCAGACATAATATTGTTATATATTACGGAGTATAACTCTCTCTCTTTTTTTAGTAAGACCCCCAATAATGTTGAGAGTTGTTAATCCATTTCGCCATGGCGCCAAATATTGGGACCCTGTGTCTGGGCCTGGGAGCACAAGCCAAAAGTTGGGCCTGTCCGTAACTCCTTACTATATTATTGTTTATTTTGACATCTATACACTCTTTACTTCTTTAGCCAGTAACATCGTAGTACATGCCTGTACAAACTTCCATGTTACTATTTAATCAATCCTTATATTGAGCATCAGGACGCAGAATGCATTATACGCCCTAAAAAATTTTGTGTTTCGTATATACAAAATTGTATAGTAGAATACACATAAACTCATAACATAATACATAATATACATAAACTCTTATCATAATACACATAAATATAAAAAATAAAATAAAACTGTAACAGGATTAGACGTACGGAACGATATCCGTCACGTCAACTCTCCCAACTTATAGAAACAACATCGTTTTGGGTCAGGATGCCCTGATGCAGTATATAATTTGCCCTATTTAATTTAATTGTTCTTATAGTACGTGACACAAGGCCAATCATCAACCAAACCTATAGCCCATCATACCCATGCATTGTGCGCCATCTGCCTCCTATCACTTAATCACTCCTCCTTCACCTTAACTTTCGAATTACAGACTCTTAGCATAGACTCAACTACTCATTGGCTCTTAAACCTAACAACACATAAGACAATTTAATGATTACAGTTGCTGAGACTTAAATTTGTTCTTAATCATTATATTTTAAATAGACAAAGGATTAAGTATGGACTTATTATAAGTTCTCATAACAAATAATTTGTTGCAAATCATCAAATTATAATAATTTTATGATATTCTTATTTTCAAATAATACGTAGTAGTTCATTGGCCAAAACCACCGCGCCCCATTCATATTATATTATTATTATTGTGGTGTTTGGTTGGCATGAATTGAAATTCAATGTCAATGTAATTCTTTGAAAGGAGAAACTGCATTGTTTAGTTGGATGAAATTGCAATTCATTGCCTCCCATATGAATTGCAATTCATTCATAAAAAGGAAAGGAAAAAGGAATTCCTTCTTTCCAACCAAACGCCTTGTTAATATGTTTAAGCCCTAGCATCTTGAGAGTATACTATTATAATAATAATAATAATAATAATAATAATAATAATAATAATAATAATATGCATGCAATTAAGAAAACTTCGAGCAATGATTGAGAATTTCTGTTGTGTCATGTTTATCACAAAAATGCATGACACATTCAATTTCTCTATTAGTAAATTTGTTAAAATTAATTGATACTCTTAAAAAAACTGGTTAAAGCTAGTAATGAAATTTCACATCTTGTTTATCATCTTGGATTCATCCTAATTTATTACTTAAAAACTGCTAGTATAGTTTCATTCCACTAGTCAACTAGACTTTCTCAAATGTAAAGATCAATTTTGACAAACCTAGTAATAAATGGAATGAATGGATGCACTTCAATAATAACTTAATTATTAACTAAAAGTAGTAACATTTATAACACACTTACTGACTCTGTTATTGTTACCTTCTTATAACTCAATAATAACCGAAATTGCATCTTTTTATAATTATTAATTAAAGAATATGCTATAAATGATTCCAATTAACATTTTACTCCTTACATGATTCATAACATGACAATTATATTAATCATTGATAGAAGGAGGAGAAGTGATCATTCTTTTTTTCTTTTCTTTTCTTTTCATTTAATTTCATTCAATTAATAAACAATACATGACAAAAACATTACTAATGAGATTCTTAACATTTTATATAATTAAATATTGAATTAAGAATATTTTTCTTTGAAATGTAAAATCAATCGGCAAGCATTAGTGGGAGAAGATATATATTCATAATCAACAGATATGAATAATACTCGCAACCTAATTCCTGTTTGTTTGCCACTCAGTATTGTCTTTAATTCATTTTGTCTCTTACATCTGTGAACCACATATGAACACCATGCATTATCACCAAATTAAAGATACGTTTTTTTTTGTTTTTTTTTGTTTTTTTTTTTTTTTTTTGAGATTAATCATGGAGTATATATTGACACACATGATCCGATACATATATTCGTCAAACTAAATGATTTGGATAGGATAAGATGATTAGGGACCCAAGCTTAATTAATTATCATTCTTGCAATATCATATCCTTGTGGGTTTTTCTTTTTCTTAAAAATTAACTAATCTTGTTTCACAATCATTTCTTATTCCACTTTAGTGTAAAAATATTTCACTTTAGTGTAAAAATATTTTGCAGCTTAGCTTGTAAAGCAATTAAAACGTATCATGATTTACTTCATTCACTAGTTTACATGATAGAAGCAGAGTGAGAGACCTTTAAGTTTGGAGTTCAAATTTATTATTTCTTGTTTCCTTTTAAGGATTAGTTTGGTTCGCGAAAAATATTTTAAGGGAAGTGGAATTGAAATTCCATGGAAAAACAATTACTAGGAAGATGAATTTCATTGTTTGGTTGGTGGAAACAGAATTACTGGGAATACTAATTCTATTGTTTGGTTAGATTTGGAATTGTAAGGAATAATGAGTATAAAGACCTATATGTTCCTACAAATTAATAAGAGTAATATAATTATATTAAAAAAGAAAACAAGGGTAAAATAGGTAATCCATAACACTTTTTCTTTCCATCTCCCATGGAAAACAAAAATCTTAATCTAACCAAGGATTTTGTTTCCCTCAAATTTGAGGAATTCATTTTCTAATGAAAAATGAATTTCATGAACCAAACGCAGAAAACAACATTTTCCTCCACTTTAAGAATAATATTTTCCTTTGGAAAACATTTTCCATGAACCAAACATCCCCTAAATATATAGTATTAAATATGAGTATGTGCGCATACACCTATGGTGAAGCTTTTCATATGACACTTTTAATTTATTTATTAAATGCTAGAATTTATAATTGATGAGGTATTTGAATATGGGGTTAAAAGATAATTGGACTTGAAGGAGAAGGTACGGAAAGTCAATTGTTATATTGTGGATCATGGTTTAATACACATAATTCATGTTTATAAAGCACAGAAATTATGTTCATAATACACATATATATAAATACAATATAATAAACATGAATTATGTGTATTATAAATATAAATAAATAAATTATGTATATTATGAACATAAATTTTGTGTATTATATAGTTGATGACACATAAACACTTAACAAACATAATCACTTTAGTAATTGATTTGTCACTTTTTTTTTTTGAAATAATCTTTATATGGATCTAACTCATTAATCTAAACTAAAATAATCTTTACTAATCAACAATATATATAAATTTATTTAATTTGAGTGAAAAGTTGTAATAATGGCATGTAAAGTTCTTAATTAGCTCAATCGTCATCCATGCACTGCACATAGAAATGGAAAAGGTTAATTAATGTGATTCCATGCATGTCAATCATCTTATCACATCAACATTTTATATATATTAACATATTAATCTAAATCAGCAGTAGTGATGATGACAAGAAATTAAGAAAATCTTATATCTTAAGATTTTGCGTGTAAGCTAGAGAGCACAAGACCTTCGCTAATTTTGCCAATTGAGGATTTCATTAGATAATGTCTTTGTCTACAAAACTTGTCACACTGTTTTAATTTATTAATTAATTTTGAAGCCTACATTATTAGCCTGATATATAGTAATATATTTTTACTGTATATTTATTATTTAATTACTTGTACATTCCCTTCAAAAACCCCAACACCCGGCTACAACCAATAACTATATGTGTCATACACGCACCACCTATAACTTTGCCCATGGATTATAGGTGTTGATCTATATATTCTGATTGACAGATTGTTTGCAACTTGCTCAATGGTTCTTTGTCAAGTTTCTCTTTTGCAGGTTGTGTGATCTGTGAATGTCAAAGAGTATACACGAGACTTTGAAGCAGTGTCCTTTTAGTTTATTTCAATTCTAAATTAGTGAATAAGCCTAGTTATATACTTTAGCAAGGGCTACTCGTTCTCAAACTGATCCTCTTATTTGATTGTCTTATGTCCCTTCTTGTATTAAACCTTTTATTTAGTGTCAAAAAGGCATATTTGTTAGTGTGAACAAAGGAGTATAATAGTTACATAGGGGTGTTTGGTAAATAATTGTTAGCTGATTAGGTAATAAATTTGATTAGTTAATAGCATTAGCTGATGGTAGAAAAGTGTTAAATAAATTAGCTATTAGTTGATAACGGATTACATGCAAAATGACTTTTTTCAAAGAGCTTGTTAAAAAAGCTATTTTGAGCAGCTTTTTGAATTTTATCATTTTAGAACAATAAGTTACAAAAAAAATAATTAGTCAAACACTCATATTGATTGTTTAACTAAGTCAAACAGCTAATAGTAGACAAATAAACCAAAATTAATTGATAAGTAACTATGTTAGTAAACATGGCCACAATCATTTCTCAAGGAATATTACACACTTGAAAGTATATGGTTGACTTCCAAAATCCCCAAGGAATTGTTTAGTTCAAATTTTCTGAATTCCTCACTGTACACTATTCTTAGACTTTCCTCTTTTAGCTAGCAGTCAATACTATTCATCGAGTCCAATTATGATATATCATATATTGTGCTATGACAAGCTATATGTGTGTGTAAATATTAAATCCATTCGTGTGAGCATATTTATAAACATATATAAAAGTAAATAATTAATTCATACAAAGTGACTTAGCCAGGCCAGATGATAGAGGGGAGAATTCAATAAATTATTTTATAATTTTACCATACAAATTTTTATCATATAAATTTTGAGAAGATAATATAATATATTAAAAATGTATTATATATAGTCCTCCATATTATTTTTCAACATTGCGAGGGAGCAAGCAGCCCCACTCTAGGCATTATATAATAATTGCATTAGGACTAAAATCATGTATTCCTCCTAAGAATGCACATAAACATGTGCTCAACGATTAACGGATTAAGACAAGTAGTTTTACCCAACACATGCCTTGTGGTATATTGTCCAAACTTCTCAACTTTATTGTGTGAATAATTGTGTGTGTGTGTCTATATATATATATATATATATATATATATATATATATATATATATAATTTTATTATTATATTCGGTTGAAATAACTAATTAATGAACATAGTTGAAAAATAATCATTTTTTTTTACAAGTAATGACAACCCAAAAGTCCGATGAACGAAAATTTTAAATTTTTACAATTTTTTGTTTACCATTATTTAAAAGTATGAGTGGTTGAAAAATTCTTTATATCATAATAGAAAAGTAAAATTCAAACCACTTTGGTCATCCGAAATTTTTTTTGTGACCAATTTTAAAATTTGAAAATTATATATATATATATATATATATATATATATATATATATATAATTTTTTTTAAAGACTAATTAGTTTCTCTCAGCTAACTGATTTTTTTTCATCGTTTCTACGAGAAAGCAAAAACAATAAATGTTTATGCGAGAATTGAAAACTTAGATTGCTGAAAAATGTTCAGTAACTATGTCTTTATTTTATTTTATTTTATTTGTAAGTTTGATCATTCAATGATAAGAAATTTAAGTAAAACATAAGGTACTTAACAAACTAATTTCTTGATCATGAGAAAAAAGTGATAAAACACTTTGACGAGTTTGAAATCACAAAAGTTGTTAAAAATGTGGTCGTAAAATAACTTTGCAACCGCAAATCTTTGATTTTCAACGGTAGTAGAAAATTATGAGATATATATAGTTTTATTGATTAACAATCAATTAATTTTTTTTAATAAAAATTTAGTTGAAAAATATTATCTTAATATAGAGTCAATTGGGAATCATACTTGTAACTTTGTGATTATTAAACTTACATCTTGACCTATTTAGGTAGAATTGTCTCTAAGTATACCATTTATTTTTAAAGTAAACTTGTAGTTACAATTTATATACATCACTTATTATTAATAAAATAAAAATAATGAAATTTGAGGCATGATGAAACGATATGATATGATGTATTGGAAACACAGAACAAGATAGCTGAAATGGAGCCAAATTTCGGTAGTCATCTCAAACTGTTTAAAATTTCGTGCGAAGGGTTTAGATATACGAATCTACGCTATCAGACAACATCCAAGATTTGTGAAATAAAATCAAAATACTTTAAAAATTCAATAACTTCCAATTTAAATTAAAAAGATGATTGATGGAACCGGCAGCACGTTAACATCTCCGAAGCTTCACAAAACTGTCGGCAATATATAGGCCCCAACATGCACCCAAAAAAAAAAAGTCTATCATGCTATTGTCTTGTTTATCTCACATGATCTTTTTAATATAGTTTACCTCAGAATCAGAGTAAAAAGATTTATTCAATGTACACACTCTTTTGTCGCACATAATTTTCTTAATGCAATTTATATCTGTTATATGATTTGTAGATTATTATATGTGAGCGGGATTTTCCTCTGCACGCGTACTCCTGACTAATGGTTGCGCATTTCCAGTGTCATAAAAAATCGGAAAAAATAGTCACAGAAGAAGCTAGAATTGGCAAATCGGATCGTACCGTGCTTCCCTTTCATTGAAAACGTTGATTATCAAAGGGGAAAAAAGAAGGTGAGGTAGGCCATGGAAGGCCGGCCAAGAACATATATAGAGATGAACAAAACCCTTTGTCGCTAACTCCATAATTGATGAGTTGCAGTCCATGAAAGCCGCTGTCGCTTGTCAGAGATGCACACAGATGAACAGTGTTGTTGATAGTTATAGCCTACCAAATCAATGATTTTAGTCAACAATATGAGCCGCCGGAGATGATGAGAATATGTAGCAACCATAAACCCATATATCTCCATTCAAGCTGAAGATCCTGTTCTTAATTGCATCCTTAACAGTCAAGAATTGTACCAAGACCAGCCGGCCGGCCAGCGGTGTATATATGACTATATGTTCATGGAAGCGGGACCGATGATCTGGTTTTGCCTATAGCATTTGGTATCCACCGTTCAGCTAATTCAAATTTGACTCGAGTTACATACAATTATATTAAAATTATGTTGCATACAATTATCAGTGTTGTAAAAATTAGTCTAGGCGGCGTCTAGGCGCCCCTAGGATGTTCCGTTTTCACTATTAGGCGCTCAAAAATCAGTCGGGCGCCTAGGCGGCAAAATGGGTCAAAATCGGCCTAGTCGGTCGATTTCTTTCGATTTTGACCGATGTCGTCTGGTCCAGCCGTCTGTATACTAGTTTGATACTTTGAATTTTTGGATGATGGAAGGATTTGAGTATTTCTATTTTTTAATATTATTTTGATGTTATGACTTATGAATTATCATTATTTCATTTATTTGAATGTGTTATTTGGTTGAATGTTGAAAATAGCTTCATTAAAATTGTCAAACTGCAAATCTCCCATTATTTTTCTTGCGCCCGCCTAAATTCCATCTAGGCTCTGCCCGAAAGCCTGCCTAACACCTAGCGCCTACTGCAACCATTACAGTTATACAAAACAAACGTTGACATTGTACGTACATAAAGATAATGTCATGTTCACATTAACACTCAAATAATGACAGAACGGTTGTATGCAATAATAAGTTGCATATTGTCCAGCTTGGAGATCAGATAAGGAGCTTATCTAAGCAATGACTATATAAGGAATCTATATTTATGAACTACCATACCATGTCCATTAATTAAGTAATCGTATTTTTACCAAATGGGCAAATAACATGTTTAAATCATGTAAATGATTAAAAATACAGTGTGATATGAAAACGGTTGATCGAATTTTGATCCTTTATTTTCCAACGAATTATGACTTTATGTAAAATTTAATTATTTATATTTAACCAGGGTTAATTCCAGAAATGGTCTCTTGACTATTGACATTTACCAATTTTTATCTTTTGACTTTCAATTGGACCATAAATGGTCCATTGACTATTGATTTTGTTCCAAATTTGGTCATTCAGTTAAATATTCATTTAATAAACATTAAATTTAAAAATAATAATGTAAAAATTAGCTTGTTGTTGAGATTGACAAATTGAGTTCATCGTTATGAAGAACTAAAAATTTTACATTATTACCCTTAAATTTAATGTTTATTAAAATGATATTTAACTAGATGACTAAATTTGAAAAAAATCAATAGTCAAGGAACCATTTATGGTTAAATTGAAAGTCGATGGCGAAAATTGATAATGATGAAAAGTCAAGGGATCATTTATGGTCCAATTAAAAGTCGAAGGATAAAAATTGGTAAATAACAATAGTAAAGGGATCATTCCTGGATTTAACTCTATATCACCAAAATGTGTTAGTTATAGAAAAGAGTTTGAAGGTAACACAGTCGAGTTGGTTTGGCCTGGTAACCACAAGTTCCAAATTTAACTCATTGTGTTAGATGCTTATTGGCCTTCTCGGTTTAAACTTATGGGCAACTTAAACTGGTTTATCTCATGCGTTTCACCTAAAGCGCACATTCGGGTAGTGATTACATATTTTCCTGTAAATTAAAGAAGAAAAGGTTTTTAATTCGTTTATGTATAAGGTTGATAGATTATTTCATAAACTACGTCCAAAAATTACAGGTTTTATTTATGTTTTTTTGAATGATTAAGGAAACCTATAGCTCAAACCCGAATGTGTATACTAGGTAAACTCTGCACTTGTGTAATATACTACAAATTACACAAAGTTACAGAAGAAGTAAATCATATTAGAAGACTAGTATGACGGGTTGATTGAAAGAGTTTTATTTATGTTTTTGAATTCTAGTTGAAGTGAGTTATTGTACGAAATCTATATGTTGTACAAATGAGGCTCATGGACCCTTCATTTCTGGTTTTTTGCTTATTTTGACATGCTCCTTATAAAATCAATTGGAGCCTAGCTACTTGCCCTAAATTTTGCATTATCATGAATAGTAGCCCGGACCCAAGTAGTCGACATATATGGCAATATGTTATTTTGGTTCTATATTGAATTGACATTTGGAATTCTTTATTCATTTAAGTTGATACTTCAATCTCAATATGGTGTCGAGTTTTCTATGCATTCATATTTAATTTTAGGTGCACCAATAGAGTTGTAATTTAATACTATTTATATATCAATTTATAAAATATAGTTGTGTACTTAGGGATGTATCTAATCTATAAATTTAAAATTTTAGACAATATGTATTCAAATTATATTATTTAAAGAATCTTTAAAAATCGGATAGTATTGCTTGGATTAAGACTTTTAAATTGTATTTAAAAGTTGAGTAATAGTTTATTCATATTTTAAATAGTCATTAAAAGTTAATTGATATTCAAAAAGTAATGAACTTTTATAAAATCTCTTATGTTATGCTTTTTGTATTCTCTTTTGTAAATTGGTAAAGAAGTGATGAATTTACATTATTCAGAAGAGATATTTATACTACAAAGGTGAAACTAAAACTACTAAACTCAAGGTAACCACAGCAATAAATACGAAACAAACTTAACAAACTAACCACAACCAATCACTATATTATCTCTTATCAATAAATTGATGAAATCTATTAAAATATATCTCTAAATGCTAGACTTCTAAACTTTTTACTCTATCAACTTTAAAAACCTTTTCTGCCTAAATGATATAAATATTTTTTTCCCTACACTCTTAAAAACTTTTCTCCAAATAACACAAACTCTCTAATGATATTTTCTTTTTGCAATCACCGAAATAAAAGCTCTTTCCTTCAAGATCTCCACTAAAAACACATTTGAATATTCTTTTTTGAGTGGTGTATTACTTTTTTCCATAATATTATATTATTTGGTAAAAGTGAGATTCTAAATTTAAGATTAGAAGTCAAATTAGCTACTAAATTATAGACCAGAATGTAATTGGCTATCTAACTCGAAATTACAATTGACTTCTTAAACAACTCAAATTTGTGTAATTAGGTATTAAAAAAAAAAAACAGACATATTCTACAAGTTAACATATAACATGGCGGTTAACTTTTAAAAAATATTTTTCATCAATTTTAAATATTTAAAATTAAAATTCATTTTGGTATATTAGTGGTTGAAGATTGCAGGAAAGTAAGAGAAAAAGGGTGGGTTCATTTTATAAAATTGAAAGCTTTAAAATTTGTAATAATTATAAAATTGACTTGAATTTTTTTTATATACAAAATTTTCAAATATTAATAAACCCTAATGTATAGTTAACATCAGTCCTCACCTTTTACAGGAGATCATGTTTTCATTTGATCGTACCCCTATATATGTATATATAATTTGGTAAAAATGAATAATTTTGTAAAGATTAATCGCCATGTCAGTGATTAACTTGGACAATAAGTCATTTGTTTTACCTGATTGCATGGCATGAATTAGGCTTGTTCAGTGAGTCAATCGTAGTTTTTGAGTTGGATGACTCAATTGTTTTTTCATATAATTCAGTGACTAATTTAACCATTATTTTCTATATTTATAATACACTATTTTTATGATAACTATTTTCTTTTTTTAAATTACAATTCATAAATTTATTTAAAATCTATAAAATTATATGATATATCATAAAAAAAATTAAAGGAAATTATAATATAAATAATAGGTATTAATAGAAGTCTATGAAAAAGTTGTAAATGTGCATTTAAAAATTTAATAATTCCTACAAAATTTATGTAAATGTAAACAAATTTTATATGTTTAAAATTATAAAATTATTATTTTAAAAATTTAATATTGTATTGGGCGCACCTGTTATAATCAAGATTATATTCAACGTAATAGAAATTTGAAAAATAGGGAGGAAAATGAGGGTGTGAGCAATTCTTCTGCGTGGCGATTATCAGTGTCGGCTTGTCGAGTCACGTGCATGACCTATGGTATGTTTGAATTTTTTTTTTTCCTCATAAATAATTAAATTACTGATATTACAAAATCAAATACTCCGTAATTAATATAATTTTCAGTAGTAAGGATATGCTTGGTACATTTTATTTAAAATAATTAGAACATGATTCATGTATATATATCTTGCAATAACCAATAATACAAAGAGCGTGTACGATGAAATTTTTAAATTGAGCTGGCACAAAAGTAAAAGAAAAAAAAAAAACGAGAAAATATACATACACCAAATATATAAAATAAACATTTTAGGAATGTTTTGAAAAAAGGTTTTGGGACAAATTATAATAGTGTGAAATTGACTTGGTATAAATAGTTAAATACTAATGAAAATTGTTCATCAGCTAATTGACGTGGCAATAAAATGTTTTAAATTCATTAATTAGCATGAATTGATCGGCCTCATATCATTTCATTTTTTAAAAAATAAATATGTTTATATATTTTTTTGCATTAAATGATGAAATTTTTAAATCCCATAACATGATCGCAATAGACGAAGGTAATAGTCCTATATTATCTCACCTTAATGTTAAGGTGGCGTGGACAATAGATTAATAATAATGTGTGTACTCCATTTAAGGGAGTACAATGGTTTTATTTGATTGTATATTCTTGTCAAAAATTTAAAGTTATCAACTAAACTAGGGACCAGTACTTAGCTTGTTGTATGAATGGATATATATGATTGGGCACATGGAGGGTGACAACTTATATCATGAGAAAAATGGGAATAAATTCACCGACAAGTGAAAAAATAAAACAAAAAAGTCATCTAGCTTCTTGTACTAAATATAGAGTTTTCAATATATACTCTCTTAATCTTGTTTAATTTTATGTATCGAATTTGGTTAATAAAATTTGATTCAATTTAAATTATTTACCATTCAATTTTTTGTAATATTTGCATTGAACTTCGACTCAAGTTGTTGATTTTGGTCTGTTTCAATCCGCAATTTCAAGACGCCTTTACCTTTTTTTTTTTTTTTTTTTTTTTTTTTTTTTTTTTTTTGTAGAAAAGATAGCTGATATCAGATTGCTTTCCTATGTTTTTAGGTTGAATATCATAATTAGGTTTGAGTTGTATAAATATCTGAAAATGGTTTTTAAAGAGTTCGAAACCTTTTTCAGGCAATAATATTTTACAACAGTTATTCCTAATTTTCTTAATTTCAGACCAATCGTGTTGGCTAACCGTTGATGCCTAAATCGAAAAACCAACAACATATATAATAACCATCAAAATTGCTTCTTGTTTGTGTCTATATGTCTAACTTCCATCAACGTATAGTAACCTTGTCAGCCTATCATCAATACATTCATTCATCTCCCGTGGGACCCTGCAATAATATATCTTCCTATTATATATACCCTTTGTGCAATGCTCTCAATATTCATATCCTCCTAGCAATCCAACCACTCAAGTACAAACATTATTGTTTATCCACATACACTTTTGTGGATTAAGTAGTATCTCTTTTTCTTCCAGCTTTTTCCTTTTCAATTCCATCCAAGAATTGAATATGGCTCTTCAGCTACTTTCTTCTCTCCTAGTTCTGGTGTTGCTCCCTTCAAGCAATGCCCAGGGTCCCCCTTCCCCTGGCTACTACCCTAGCTCTAGGGTTCGAACCCTAGGGTTTTACCAGGGCTATAGTAACCTTTGGGGTTCTCAACACCAATCTTTGGACAATCAGGGCACGTTAACAATCTGGTTGGATCGAACCACAGGCGGTAGGTCTTACATTAATTACTAGCTCCCTTTTTATTTTTACATTATAATCACTTATCACCGCAACTTATAATAAGTTTATCTAACATGGTAACAAATCATTTGTATCTTTTTTTTGTTGAATAATACAGGAAGCGGATTCAAATCTCTCCGGTCATATCGGTCAGGTTATTTTGGGACTTCCGTCAAGCTCCAGCCGGGTTATACTGCCGGAGTTATAACATCTTTCTATGTGAGAACTTGATCACAGAAATATAATATATAATTGTTTTAAAAAAATAAATAAAGTATTTAATTGATATATTATATTATGTGTACTATATATGTCAGCTTTCAAACACCGAACAGTATCCGGGGTACCACGACGAAATCGACATTGAGTTCCTCGGAACGACGCCGGGAAAGCCGTACACCTTGCAAACCAATGTGTACATACGAGGAAGCGGCGACGGCCACATCATCGGACGTGAAATGCAATTCCACCTTTGGTTCGACCCCACCCAATCTTATCACCATTATGCTATTCTTTGGAATCCTAATGAGATCATGTCGGTAACACTATCCTCTTCTCATCCCTTTTCTTTTATAATATCATCATATCATCTGTCACAGTCAATTACTACGTAATGTGATGATACTTTTGTTATTATTCTAAATAGCTGGTCGTAAAATTGAACTATGATGGCGGTCTGGTGGGCATTATATTGATTCTTTGGGCTGAGAGAGATTAAGAAAGTATAGAACAGATAATCTACGACTTAATTAAAGTTAATTGATTAATTTTATAATATTCTTGGAATAAAAATATAGCTTTAATGATTCACTAACCGGGATTAGTTAAACACTAGATGAGTAATACTACATAAAGTAGGATTAAAGAAATGCATTTGTTTAATGATTGTTGTGTAGGTGACATGAGCCCTCAATATGCTATTTTTGTCTGAAAATTGTTTGTATTCAATAAGGTAGACCCACACACGAATCATAAAGTTTTGTAATTTAGTTTTCGTGGGATCCCATTTTTCTCCTAACGTGTCGACTCACTGTTGCGCCGACGTTGACTGCAGATTTTTCGTCGACGACGTGCCGATCCGACGGTACCCACGGAAGAGCGACGCGACGTTTCCGGAGCGGCCGATGTACGTGTACGGGTCGATCTGGGACGCGTCATCGTGGGCCACCGAGAACGGGAAGTACAAGGCGGACTACAACTACCAGCCGTTCGTGGGGCGTTATCGGGATTTCAAGATCGGCGGTTGCGAGGCGTCGGCGGCGGCCTGGTGCCGGGCGACCCCGAGCTCGCCGCGCGGCTACACGGGGCTGAGCGCGCAGCAGTACGCGGCGATGGCGTGGGTGCAGAGGAACCATAAAGTGTACGATTACTGCCAGGATCCTCGGAGAGACCGCACGCAAACACCGGAGTGTTGATGACGATGAAGATTGAAGAAAATAAGGTTTGAATTGTTTAGTACAGTTTGGATGGATGGAGGGTGTTGAGATGGGTTCCACTTGCCTTGAATGTACGAGAAATGGTAGTTGAAGCGTCCAAGCCTTCCAATCCAGGTGTGATTGGGAAATGATTTTACGTTTCTTGTCTTGCTCTTTTGTTTGAAAAGAATTCTGAAATATACATATATATCTATACTCCCTAGTCCCTACAAAGTTGTGAAAAAAATATATTATTAATAAAGGGTGTTAATGTGTTAATTAGTACTGTAATTTGGCACGCTAGATTACAAATGTACAAATGTATGCATCAGTGCAAATCTATATGAATTTCCTTTTGTTTTTTGTGTACCTATGGAGTATAATATTTTGAGTTTTCACGTTCAAATATTTTTTTATGGTTTAAGCATAATAGTCCAATCAACTTGATAGGACCAATTACAACGATAATTATTGAAAAAATTAATTAACTCGAGAAAATAACTTAGTTAAAACTTAAAATAGCACTTGGAAGAATTATTATCATCAAACTAACTGTTGAAGAATAATAATTGTTATGAGCAAACTAAATGAATGTATAAATATTTATATTTCTGCTTGAATAGTCATTATCCTACAATGAATGGTCATGAAGGTCCATTATCTCTCCATGAAAAGGTCATGGATAGGCCCATTATTTCACTATGGAAGGTAACTTAAAGGAGTATGGTTTACCTATCCTAGTACATACTTGCGAATAGTAACTGCATGTCTCCATGCCGATTTTGTTTGTAAAAAAAAAAAAAAAAAAAAAAAAAAAGTTTAGACGGAAAATAATTTTTAGATATTTTCATTACTTAACCAAGTAGGCATGCAAATTAAAACCAATAGATCAGAAGATGATTGCTAGCTCTGTTGAAATAAAAAGACATGCATGCATTATGAATGGTGACTTAGCTTGGTGAGTAATATATTTGCATGTCATTTTCATCTTTTATCTCTCTCTCTCTCTTGCTCCCTTTCTATAAATAAGAATATCACTTTGTTAAGTGGAAGATATCTCCAAACCATCAAATTAAGATGTGATATTTTGGTGAGTAATATATTCAAGTGAATATTGTAAAAAATGCCCCTCTATAATATGTCAATTATCAATGTCATCCCTGAATTATGAGTGGTGTAAATGTTGCCCCTTAATTATCAAAATGGTGCACATGTAGCCCCTCCTGTAACGGATCTGTAGGTCCCCACCGCTGTCCATCGCTGGTACTTCGAATCGAGGGAGGGAAAAAACAACTAAATTACATATTTACTCCGACTTAACGGTGTCGTACACTAACAGAGAACCATATGTCCGTTACGGGAGAGGTTATATGTGCACCGTTTTGATAATTGAGGGGCAACATTTATACCACTCATAATTCAGGGATAACATTGATAATTGAAATATTATAGAGGGACATTTTTTTACAATTTTCCCTATATTCAATATAAATCATTTAGTAATTAATAATTAATTAACGGAATACGTAATAGTGAAGAGTATTTTACAGGGCGTTTGGTTGGAAGGGGGAATTATGTGGGAAAGAAATTGTAATTCCATGGGAGTTGAATTATTGGGAATAAAGTGGAATTTAAATTCCAGTGTTTGGTCGACAGGAATAGAATTACTAGGAATTTCAATTCCAATGTTTGGTATACATGGGAATTGAAAGGGAATAAGTAGTATAAAGTCAAAAATATCCATTATTGTTGTTAGACATTAATTTTAGGTTAAAAAAGAAAGGGGTAATTTTAACTCATCACTATCTTTTTTTTTCCAGGAATTAAAATACCAGGGGGGACATGGGATTTTAATTCCGTGAAAATGGGGGAATTGCAATTCCCTCCAACCAAACTACGGAATTTAATGGCCTTTGGAATTAGGTGAGAATTAAGTGGGATGAGAATTTAAAATCCCTCCAACTAAACGCCCTGTTATAGTTCGTAGTTATAAAATACCCTATAACTTTTATTTAAAAATAAAAAATAAAAAATCTGAAGCTAGTAAGCCCCATTATATTTTAACGTTGTGTTATATTGGGCACAAGTCATTCCCGTTTCTTGGGCCGATGGTATGAGTGTACGAGGGCAAATTATGCCCTGGACCCGTGTCCACAGTGAATTGTGGACACGGATACAAAACGACGTCGTTTTTTAAAAAAAAAAAAAAATGCATCATTTAGTTTAAAAAAAAAATTCGTGCGCGTTTTACCGTTAACGGCGTTATTTTTTTTTTTGGATTATGAATGTACAGTTATGCCGTTATGAATGTACAATTATGCAATTATAAAATTATGAACATAGAGCTCTAACATTATGAACTTACAATTATGAATATATATAGTGATAAAATTATGACCATGGAGCTTTAAAATTGTGAATATAGAGCTTCGAAGATTATGAATGTACAGTTATGGAGTTATGAATCTACAGTTATGGAGTTATGAATCTACAGTTATGAGATTATGAATCTACAGTTACGGAATTATGAATGTACAGTTATTGATCGAATTATGAACAAAGAGCTCTAACATTATGAACTTACAATTATGAACATATAGTAATAAAATTATGAACATAGAGCTCTAAAATTGTGAACATAGAGCTTCGAAAATTATGAATGTACAATTATAGAGTTATGAATGTACAGTTATGGAGTTATGAATGTACAGTTATAGAGTTATGAACGTACAGTTATGGAGTTATGAATGTACAGTTATTAATAATATAGTAATAAAATTATGAATATATACTCCTATAACGAAGCGTCTGAAATTTAAAAAAAAAAAAAAAAAAAAAAAAAAAAAAGATAACAGTGCCTAACGGCACTGTTACCCGTGTCCAGCAAGCATGCTGGACACGGGTCCAACGCATAACGATTGGTGTACGAGGCTATAGGTCTTGTATAGTGCGGGCAAATTATGCTGTGGACCCGGATCTAAAACAGCGTTGTTTTGAAGCAAAATGGCACTGTCTGAATTTTATTTTTTTTAAAAAAAAACTTACTTCCTTCCTTGCTGTTTGTTTTCAAAATTCGTTTCTCTATATTCATGATTTTAGATCTCAATATACAAAATTACAAAACTCAATATTCACAATTGCAAAATTCTATATTTACAATTTTTAAACTCTATATTCACAATTAAAGAACTCTATATTCAACAATATAACACAATTTTTGAAGTTTATATTCACAAAAAAAAAAATATCATTGGTTGAGGGAAACAGTGCCACTAAGGGCACCGTTATCTAGCGCAAAGCTGCGTTGTTTTGGACCTGGGTCCACCTTGCAAGGTGGACCTGGGTCCATGGCATAACAATTGGTATAGTCTGTAGTCGCAAATTATTATGTGGACCTTGTCCATCTTGCTAGGTGGACCCGAGTTCAAATGTATACAATTTACATACTATTTAAAAGCTCTAATTGATATCATTTAAATGATACTTATATTAGTTTTTAAAAATAAACTTACATGTACATAAAGTTATTATTTTAGATGGATAAATTCAATTTATAAAAGTCATCACTATTGTAAATACATAAATTCACTATATATTGTATTTAAATGATATTTATATTAGTTTTTAAAAATAAACTTACATGTACATAAAGTTATTATTTTAGATGGATAAATTCAATTTATAAAAGTCATCACTATTGTAAATACATAAATTCACTATATATTGTATTTAAATGATACTTATATTAATTTTTAAAAATAAATTTATATGTACATAAAGTTATTAATTTAGGTGCATAAATTTAATTTATAAAAGTCATCACTATTGTAAATACATAAATTCACTATTGTATGTCTCCTTTTTATATACATGTAGTATATTTTTATGTATGTGTATTTATCATGCAAGAGGATATATACTAGCCAACAATATATACATACATATATATATATATATATATATATATATATATATACACACACATATTTGGATTTTTATTTTTCAATATAAACATCTATCTTTGTTGATAATTATGCTTTTAAAAAAAAAAAATCGATCACCAATGATCACATAACAAGTTAATTCTTTTTAATAATGGGAAAATGAAACTTTTTCCCCCTGAGTTACATACTTATAGCACTTTTTTTTCCTCAATTATTTAGGTAAGCACATTAGCCCCCTCAATTATTCTAAAAGTGGTGGTTTTTTCCCTGATATATTAAATTGACATTTCTACCCTTAAAGTAAACATTTTATTTATTTTACTTCTCCAACAAATTATTGCGTATACGTAGGGATGACCACGGTTCGGTTCGAACTGAACCGGACACTAAAGCAATCGAATTAAAAAATTTCGGTTGTGATTCAGATCTATAACCCAACATTTGGATTTCAATTTATTAAAATTATGAATCAAACAAATTGGATCCTGAACGGCTAAACCGTGAACCGAGGGTTCCAGATCCGGTTTGCGATTTTGAACTGTCTTTATTTTAAATTTTTGTTTTTTATTTTAAAATAGTCTAAATTCAACAATAAATGTATTTTATTTTTTCAGTTCGGAACATGAACCGTCCGTTCCGGTTCGCGGTTTTAATAAACTTTAAATATCGGGTTTCGATTCTAAATTGTAATTGGAATATTTCGGTTTGGTTGCTATAGTGTTTGTTTGGTTAGAATCAAATTATGGTCATAATTTGTTGGAGAAGAAAAATAAATAAAATATTTATTTTAAATATTTATTTTAAGGGTAAATATGTCCATTTAACATTTCACGGGGAAAAACGGCCACTTCAATAATTGAGGGGGGAAAAGTGCTATAGGTATATAACTCAGGGGAAAATACCATTTTCCCTTTAATAATGGTTGTTACTTGTTAGTATTTAATGTTACCAATGATTGGTAATACTAACTGAAGAGTTTTTTGGATTTCAAATATTTTCAGAAACATTGTTATCATTTACTAACCCTAAATTGTTTGTCATTGTAAATTTAATGGTCAGAAATTTGAGATTTTTTAGCAGTGAGATAAGCTTTTCAACTTTGGTTATTAACAATGTCGACTCAATTTTTAAGGGTTGCTACTCAACAATCCACACTTCTATAGGGATAGGGACCAGAAGTGCCATCGAATCCTCGATTGCTATGTGGCTACTAGTACACCTCATCATCATTTTTGTCAATTTTCTATATTAAAAGGTGATGGAATCTCTTCAAACAAAAAAAAAAAAAAAAAAAAAAAAAAAGTTGATGGAATAATTTATTAGGTGCTGATTAAAGTCGTATGTAATTTTCGAAATAATGTCCTTACGACATGCCCCCCAATATATTAGTGTGTTTGAATTGATGGGATAATGGAAGGAATTGAAAATGAAAGATAAAAGGGTATTTGGCAATTAGTTAATAGTTAATTGTATTAGTTGTTTTGAGTAGATTATAGTATTAGTTGATTATGGACGGCAGATTACTCACGAGACAGATAAGAAATATCGACATTTTTCATGTCCTATGGGAAGGCAATCAATACGCGGGCTAGCTACTTGGCGAGTTTGGTTCTAGCCAGCGACTAGGCACTGTGATTTTGGACCATTCATATGAGGACATTATTATTACTCTGTTGGATAAAGACGCTAGAGGTGTAGTTACGAGAAGAATCTATTAATCTTGGGGTCTTCGGTCCCTCAGGCGTACCAAAAAAGAAAAATTATTAATTAGTTGATTATAAAAAAAGTATTTGATAAATTAATTGTTCACTATTAGCTTATATTAAGTATGTAAGGTATGTTTAGCATATATACCTAACTTGTCAAACACTTAATTTAGTTATTTGTCTCGTCAAACAAATCGAACTTTGACAGATAAGACATTTTCCAAACACCTCCAATACAATTAATAGCAATGTTTCATGAGTATGAGACAATACTGGTTTTGACGCTAACTAAGTTTCTCAGCCAGTAAACTTGTGACTTTGAGGTCACAAGTTTGACTCCATATTGGGGATGACTTATTAGCTTCTCAGTTAAGCCGGTTAGCTTCACCTAGTGTCCATTCTTAAACAACAACTTTGAACTTTTTCGTAAATGTAAAGATAACATATGCGCAATATTAAAATGCCATCATGAAAGATGAGAACCAATATATTCAAGTAGAAAAATAAAAAACTAAAAATATGTAACTAATAGGGAAGCAATATATAAAAAATTAAAAATCATCATAAACAATGCAGATAGTATAATTTGGTCAAAAAGACAATTAAGCAGAAAGGGAGTGATTATCCAGTTCTAATCATGGCAATAATGCCACCGCAAAACGCACGATGGGGATCTTAGGCAATTTTTAATCACAATATATAATGCATGTCACCACATGCACTTAAAAAAATTTTAAACATAAATTGCTCCACCAACATTTGTATTTCATGAGATGAAACTAACATAATAGTCAAGTCTTGATCGAGACCTATTTGAAATATTTCTCAATAATGTTTGTACGTAAATGCATAACTATAACTTTAAATTCATATTGATTTATTCTCAATATTAAGATATGATCAAACTTAAAGTTAACTCATAGAGCAATAAAAATTACCACTAAAATATAGATGCCCAATGGTTTCAGAGAAAAAACTAAACAATGATTTTTGAACAAATGAAAAATTAAAGTTTAGTTTTTTTTTTTAAAGATTTTTATTATTGCAAATCAAGTTTTTTTGTGGGCCCATGTGACTTGAAAATTGACGCGCAAAACGTGTGTCCAAGCTACTGATGCGCCCAACATGGTGCGTGCACGTAAGCAATTTTTTTTTTTTTTTTTTTTAAATTCTGTCAATTTTTTTTTTTTTGTCCTTTTTTCTTTCTCTCTCTTCTACTTGGCATGAGAAAAAACTCGAAAAATCATAAATAATGAGGTTGCTCTAAGACGGTTAATATAAAATATTGAAATCAAATATAATTAAGATATTATAATTTTCCATATATTTATTGATGGGTACTCATACTTTAAATAGCTACCACATTTAAACTTGCTACCTAACAAAGTAGATAATAACTTTTCCCCAACTCCCCTCTATACTATATTCTCACTCAAAAGTCAAAACATATTTCTTAAAAAAAATATATATGTATGGCTTTTTATAATTGATCATATGAAAATGTTCACTTTTTAAAATAATTTAAGATGTAAAACATTATTATCATTTTTTTGTATATGCGCTTTGACCTAGATGTAATTCATTGAAATCACAAAAAGTAAATTCAAATTAAAGATTGTATGGAAATATATATGGATCATTTTACTAATTAACAAATTTGTTCTCAATAAATATATTTTGAAAATACTTTTCCAGATTTAAAAAAAAAAAAAAAAAAAAAAAAAAAAAAAACAATGAATTGCTTTTCACTACTGGAAATTATGAAATTTCCGACCACTTGAAAGTGATCTTAAATCAAGTCGAAAGTCTTGTTCCGACCACTTTTGATATTTGGAAAAACCTTTGTTGCTATTTCCGACCACTTTTTGGTTTCAATTTGATTTAAAGTCACTTTCTGGTGGTCGGAAATTCCATAATTTCCAGTAGTGTTTAAGGATAATTTTATATATTAATCCTAAACTTTGTCAAGACCTTGTGATTTAATGGCACCCGAGTTACACTTCTATATAAAAGGGTGTGGGTTCAAGCCTTGATGGAGGTGACATTGACTCAAAAAAATAGCACTCTTAATTGACCTTATTACAAAAACAACGAGGTATACACACATTGAAAAGAAAAATACTTAATTTATTTTCAACTTTTACTTTCATTTGTGTTCAAATTTAATTAGTAGAAGAACAAAATAAATAGATAAATATCATGGTCTCCTACTAAATTGAGCAATCATATAACATACTAAATTATAGGGAATAGAAAATTGGAGTAAGAATTGGGAGTAAAGGTAAAATTAGTCGTTGAAAATGAAGTGCGTATGTAGTACGGAGTATTAGAGGTATAAGAAGGTGATGATGATAAACCGCGTGGACTACTTTCTTTCTGCCGCTCTCTTCTTTCTTCAACATCTCTCTCTCTCTCTCTCCCACTGCATCCGTGGACCCATCGATTGAACGGAACTCCAAACTAAACCGCAAATTCAGCATCGGATGGTTGTCGTTGAGGATCAATTAGCATTATAGCATATTCCCATTTCCCGCCGCGTTTCCCTTTCTGGGTTTTTCATTCTTCATCACAATCATATTTCACAGAGAAAGGGTAATGATGTACTGATTCCCCAAGATTGCATGAATCAAGTGGTACCCTCTACTCTCTTTCCTTTTGCTTACTGCCCTTTACTCGTATGCCCCCCCGATCATGTGTTTTCTCTGTACTTTTTGTCTACACTTCTTATATAGTATATATGTGCGTGTTCTTGGGGTTGGAGGGAGCGTGGGTGGGGTTCTGGAATTGTTCTTCTGAGAGAAGAAATATAGCATCTTTAGTGGTTGTCAAGGCTAATATTCATATTCTCTGCATTATCTTGTTTGGAATTTGAACATGTGTTTGGCTTTACTTTGGTTACAATGCTGTTCTCTTTTTTTAGTAACAGAATAACAGGTGTTCTGACTGTAATGGATTAAGGTTGTTTCCTGCCCTTCAAGTGTTTCCAAAATTGTCCAAAAAGGCTTTGTTTGTGTCTCAGAAAGAACTAGATTCCATTGAACTAGTGAGCTCCAGCAAATTTGGGGTTTTTTTTTTTTTTTTTTTTTGTATGTAGTCTACCAAATTTCCGTATAATCAACTAATTCCTAGCCCTACCTACCCTTTTACCGTATATTTGGTTTTTGAGTTATTGCATTTTCATGGGAATTATTGGCAGTTAGGCGTTTTCTGTTATTGAGAATTTAGAGTTTATAGAACTGAAATGAACTTCTCGATAGGGTTCTCGAACCACACCTGGTGGCCAATCATGACATCAGACACAAATACTCCAAGTTACTGGTTGAACTGGAGATTCCTAGTCTGTGCCATATGGGTGTTTGCAGCTATGGTGGTTTCTGCGCTGATAGTTTGGAGGTATGAAGGCTCACCAAAATCAAGAAATCAGCAGAGGGAGGATTTGCAAGAAAAAATAGGGACTTTGCACAAGGATGAAGTTTGGAACACATGTCACAAATCCATCCATCCTGTTTGTCTACTTACTTACAGGATACTTGCTTTTCTGGTGCTTCTTGCATTGCTCACTGCAGATGCTGTCGTCCATGGTGGTGGCATTTTTTACTATTACACTCAGTAAGGACATTTCTACCACTTTCTCTTTATTTTCTCCCGTAGTTTTCTTGGGCCAAACTCTATTAGTGCATCCATGTGTTGCAAGAACACATTGAAGTGTGGATTCTATTGTCTTTTTGCAATTCATTTTCGTTTGGTGCATTTTTCCGCCTCATTAGTTATTGTTATGGTCAGTTTTTAAAGTGTAGATACATGTATGACACACTTTGATTGCTTGTTCGAACATTGAAGTTTTAACTTCAATGCTCAACCCTCTTGCTCAATTGATTCCAAGAATTACATCACTGAATTTCCCATTTACAAGAAAAGCAGTTTCAGATGAAATTCTAATTGCCATTCAGCCAATTCAAGCTCTATTTGGGGGTGTTATTTGATGCACATAACAAAGATATATTATTAAATCTCTCTCTAATGCCTACTCATATAGAGCATGCAGGTTCCACTTTTCTGTTGTCCTCATAAAAGTTACATTTTGTTTTTCATTTTGTGCAAAATAGGTGGACATTCACTCTGGTGACCATCTACTTTGGGGTATGCTAATCTGCTCTATAACTATCATTAGAATGCATTTATATACATGTTATGGTAAAATAAGGTTGTCTCTGTATGATGTTTGTTTGTGCCCCCCTATATTTTAATTCATAATTTTATTTACAAACTTAAGTAGTAGAAAGAACAAAGAAATTTTTATTTCCTTCTTCAAACAACACTTCTCCTTTCCTAAATAATTCAGGTTTTATGGATATGTGCATGTGTGTAGTGTTTTTCTGTTACCGATTTTTATTTATGACACAAGTTGATGATGTTTCAACTAAATGTTGTAGCTAGGATCTGTGCTATCCATGTACGGGTTGAAATCTCGTAAAGAAATCTCGGCTGAGAGGGTTAACTTTGTAAGTTCAGATCCCGAGAGAGGCGCTTACGTAGCTCCTGCACTTGGGGATAATGCAAGTGCGCCTTGCATACCCAGTAGCTTGAATCCCCAAGATGAACCACCTCTTCTGGATGCTGCAGGCTTTTGGGACTATGCCTTGCAAATCATTTTCCAGGTAAGAACTCTCCGCTCAATTTGGATGAAAATTAAACCATGCTGCAATTTTCGAATGCAAGAAGTGAGTTGACTGAAACAATTCATCTGCAAAATTTGTGCTTCCCACTAACTGAACGGTTATATTGACAAAGTTTGTTGTAATCTTCTTCTCGACTTGTAGATGTGTGCAGGGGCAGTGGTTCTTACGGACTTTGTTTATTGGCTCATAATTTACCCATTTCTCACTACCAATGATTACAAGTTAAATTTTGTGAGTCAACAAACATCATTATATCTACCTTATTTTTCTTTCCCCGTTTAATTCAATTTTACTAGTTTAATCCTTTTTTCTTCATATTTTTGCTTGTTATGTTCCAGATTGTTAAGAGCCCAATATTGATAAAATAAGAGAGAAAATATGGGTTTATAAGGCTATGTGTTAGACTAGCTAATTGGCTGGATTCAATCTTTTAGTGTGATTTGACTCATGTCAGGCCTGTTCGGTCTACTAGCTTTCGTAAACCCGCCTGTTCGGTCTACTAGCTTGCGTAAACCCGCCTGTTCGGTCCACTTTGGTGGCAGAGTGTTAAGAGTCCCACATTGATAAAATAGGAGAGTGATCCTAGCCCAATCTTAGTTTATAACATAGATGTAGTGATATGAATGTTTATTGTGTTGAAATTGGGATTGGGATGAATGATTTATTCATGCGTTATACTCCGTACTTAGTTGTTTCATTTTTTCTACCTGCTTTCATACCGGTTACTGAGTTGAGAATCTGCTTATATACTTGCAGCTGGTCATTTGCATGCATTCTGTAAATGCTGTTTGCCTTTTGGGCGATGTCATGTTAAATCGCCTCGTAAGTAGAAGCTCCTTAACCAAATAGCCAGTCTCCTACTAAGCTAATTGTGGCACTTCTGCTATGTCTAACCTGTTTATAATTGCTTCTTCCAGCGATTCCCTTTCTTCCGAATTGCATATTTCATCCTTTGGACATGCGTATTTGTCACTTTCCAGTGGATCATCCATATGTGCGTTTCACTATGGTACGCATACATTTTCAATGTTATAACCATCAACTCCCTACATTTGTTTGAAGTTGAAACCATTTTTTTTCTCTTCATAAACATCTATAATTACTTGTTTTCAACAGGTGGCCTTATTCATTTCTTGATTTGTCATCTCAATATGCTCCCTTATGGTACGTTCTACTGTACTTTAGACAAATCATCCTCTTATATATTTCGGGTTTTAGTCATAATAATAGTGAGCGAGCATTAGTGACAACATAAAATTGCAGGTATTTCGGAGTTGGGGCTCTTCATGTTCCGTGCTATGTTATCTTCGCACTTATCATAAAAATGAAGAAGTATTTCTTGTCGAGATTTGTCCAGACTCCTTAGGAATATAAGGCTGAGAAAGATGGGAAGGCTATGAAATATGATTCTTAGTCCAAATAGATTATCACTGTACTTGATTTTCAGAAGTATTTTGGTGATAATATAGTCCCATAAAAGGAATATATGAATTGTTCATTTGCAAATTGTGGGACATGTTGGAAAACATGTGCATGGGATACAGCAGTTGATGCACAAAGCTTTGTTACCTGAAACTGGCAAAAAGTTGAAAACATGGCAGAAATTTAGCATCAAATTCAGATTCTGGTTCGTCTTTATATGAATGATTTGCCCACTTGGTAGAATGTTTGTTTTGAGATTTAAGAACACTTACATATATTAAGGAAAACAATATGGCTGTGCACACCTTTGTTTATGTGAAAGAATATTGATTTATGGGACTCCCTTTTTTCTGGTGCTGTCCTCTCAACTATGGCTGCTATTTTCACATGCAGTGAAGCTTCAATTCAGCATAACGCACAACGCAACTCAACAAACTTCAAACATTTCATATCCTATTATAAGCAAACTTAAAATATAATTAATCATGATTGGCTTGGTAACTACAAAGTTATAACTTTTCAATAGAAACAGCCTATAAATCTTATTGGTTTGAGCCGGTTAGCTATGAACAATTTAGACTGATTTATCTCCTTAGGGTTCTTTGTCGACTATTGTTATAAAATAAGATTTAACAAGTGCATGCTCGGATAGTAAATATTTGATTAGTGATTACAGATTTCTCTTGTTAGAGAATCCACTAAGGCATTGGTTTAAAGATGACTATACTCAAGTACAATTTTTAAATAAAAATACTTAGACCAGATTCAACAATCACCGACCTTAGCTCAGTTGGTAGAGCGGAGGACTGTAGTTGAAAGCAGATGATCCTTAGGTCGCTGGTTCGAATCCGGCAGGTCGGATATTTTGTTTTCTATTTCAAGGTTTAAAGTCTAAAGATGACTATATTCAAATACAAGTTACAACTAGGCATTAAATAAATATATCTAGACCAAATTCCTCAACGACCGACCTTAGCTCAGTTGGTAGAGCGGAGGACTGTAGTTGAACGCAGATAATCCTTAGGTCGCTGGTTCGAATCCGGCAGGTCGGAGCTTTTGTTTCCTAATTGGGCTGAAGTGGAAATAGTTGTCACTATGCATTTTTTGCGCTTTTGTTTCCTAATTGGGCTGAAGTGAAAATAGTTGTCACTATGTATTTTTTGCTCACATTTAAATTTTAATGTAAAATGTATACATATATTTTTGTATAATTTCTCATTTCCCCTTTATAATTGAAATCATAAAAATATATTACTCCGTATAATTTAAAACTATTCATTTTTTACTCACATTTTAGTTTTATTGTAAAATGTGTGTGTGTGTATATATATATATATATATATATATATATATATATATATATATATATATATATATAAAATTACTCATTTCCCCTTTATAATTGAAATCATACACATAAATATATTATAATTTCAAATAATTAATACATATATATGATATAATTGAACAAATATGTTCATTATAACTAGGGTTGAGCAAAAATCAACTAACTCGTTAACCATTATAAGGGCTCGAACCAAACCAAACCCGATATCACTAAATCGACCCAAAATCAGCAAAATACCAATTTTGTTTTATCGGGTGGGGATGGTAATTTTTTAAACGACTCAGCCGAATACCCAAAAGTATGTAGGGTTAGGGTTAGGCAACAACAAAATGACATCATCTTTCATACGTACACAAACACACACATACACATGTACACTACACGTTTAAGATTTACTTATGGTGAAAGTCTCATTTGCACAATCGCATTTGTTCAATCTTCTAGGCATCTCTTATTCTCTTCTCTCGTTCTATGTTCTCTATTTTCTCTCATAGTCTCATTCTCTAAGACCTAAGTTCTCTTTCTCTAGTTCTCTCACAAACTCTGAGACTTTGAGTTATCTCTACTCTCTAGTCTTATCTCTTGACAAATTGACCGATCCGTTCTCTCGATTTTCCTTGAATTCTTTGTTATCTCATAAACTCACTTAGTCACAATCTCACTCTTTGAGATGGTCATCTCCGATGGTCCATTCCTGATGTTTGGTGATTCGGTCCCGATGGTACATACTTGTGGAGTGGTGGAAGACCTAGCAAATACGCTGGTAATTGGTGAATTCCTTACTAGTCTCCGTAGAAACCCCTATTCTCTAGAGAATTTTTGGGAGAAACGAACTAAATCGCAAACCCTAATTTTATATTTTTTTCATTTATTTATTTTATTGTGATATACAATGTGAAATATGTTTGTGTATTTCTGTTGTATATGTTGTATACAATGTGAAATATTATTGGTGGAAGTCGTGTGCTTTATTATGAAATTTTTAGTGTTGAAATGCCCTTAAATGGCCCTCGATTTTATCATTTAATCTGTGAAATTTCATTGTTGAAAGATCCCATAAATGATCCTTGATTTTATCATGTAATATTTGGAATTTCTAGTGTTGAAATATGACCCTTAAATGGCCTCTGATTTTATGATGTAATATGTAAAATTTTCAGTGTTGAAATGTCCATTCATGACCCCTAATTTTATCATGTAATCTGTACAATTTTCAGATATTGATAGAAGCCCCTAAACTGAAATCAATATAAAGTTTATATTTTTCAAATCCAACGTAATCTCCGATATAAATCCATAACCACAAATATTCACCAGATTTTCAGAAAAAGGGTTTTGTACACCATATGTGTGTGTGCACGCGCGTGCGCTTAGTGATTTGAATATACACACTTAAAATCCACAATTTCCCCAAACACAATGTTTACACCAAAACCAATTAATCAGTAAAATTTTTTAGGATATAATAATTTTGTAAAACACATAATAATTCACAAAAATACCATGAGCATCAAATTGGGGTATAGTAAAAGTGGTGAACATAGACGTTACTAGAAATGAGAAGAACTACTATAAGAGAAGAGATCGATTCTAGTGATTTTTGGATGATATAAATATTAAATGACTACGGTATTTATAGGTGAATTTAAGATTTAATCATGTAAATAACATAAAATTTGAGGTATAAAATGAATTTTTCTCCCTACTAATTTGAATATAAAATATAATATCTCTTCCTTAATTTGTTATCACTTTGTCTCCCACTTGCCATCTACTTGCATAATAATTTTTTTTCAAATATATAATATATTGAAACATATATCATTGGATTTATTTTATTAAATTTCCCCCAATAATATGTTATAATATATTATATATTTGAATTTTATGCAAGTAGATGGCAAGTAGAAGAAGTGATAGCAAATCAAGGAAGAGATATTATATTTTATATTCAAATTATTAGGCAGAAATTTTTATTTTATATCTCAAATTTTATGTTATTTACAATATTGAACCCTAAACTCCACTTATATAAATACCTTAGCCATTTAATATTTTGATCATCCTAAAATCATTCAAATATCCTCTATTATAGTAGTTATTCTTTCTAGGAAGAGAAACTCTCTATAGTTTTCGTTTCACTACATAGAAATAGAATGTGATATTCTCCTAATAGTAAAGATAACATTATTTATCTCTTAATAGTGAGAATACAATTTCTTTCTATGTAGTAAAGAGGAAACTATAGAGTTTCTCTTCTTGCGAGAAAGGTGAAGAACTACTGTAAGAGAGGAGATTTGAGTATTTTTGGATGATGAGAATGTTAAATGGCTATGGTATTTATAGATGGAGTTTAGCGTTCAATTTTGTAAATAACATAAAATTTGGGGTATAAAATGAAATTTTCTCCCTAATAATTTGAATATAAAATTAATATCTCTTCCTTGATTTGCTATCATTTTGGCCGCCACTTGCCATCCACTTGCATAATAATTTGTATTCAAATATATAATATATTATAACATATTATTAGGATGAGATAATTTAAAAAAGGTTTATTTAGTGATACAACACTTGAAAAAATATTTTGGAAGTGTTTAGGCATAAAAACTGAATCAACGAGAAAATTCCGCCTCGATGCCTGTATGAGCCTCGTACGGACGTACATGGCTCATACAAGACACCCCCCAACAAAATACTAGCTATGTACAAGCGTATAAGGATCTCCCAAAAGAAATTTAGAAAAATCACAAAAATTACTCTCGTACGAACTACGTACAGGCGTACTTTGATCATACAAAGCCTAGAAAATACATAGTATCACAGAACATTTTAATACTTAATTCAATAAGAAAGTCAATAAAAGTCAATTGTCTGACTAACTTAGTTCAGTTAGTTGGGATTGCCCTTATTTCAATTGTATTGTACTATTGTAGCATTATGTTTAAGTAATTGGTACAAGTATTTATATATATCTACAAAACTATCATAATATATAGACGCAAGCCTTATGACCTAGAAGCATACCATTACCATTTTGGGAACAATATTATAATAACACAAGCATTTGGAAATCTGTAGACCAATTGAGTCGCATTTTGCAATTTATTTATTCTTCCCGTCTCAAAGGTAGGAGCAGTGATGACATTAAGGAAGCAACATTAAGTTTGTAATTTAAACTTACAAAAATTAATAATGATATAAATAAATGAGTAATAAAGACAACAATAGAAGTGTAACTTTGTCTACTTTTATCTGTACTAAAAACCTTTGGCTTTTGTACAATAGTGCTTATTATTGTACTATCAAAAACCACGCAGTTCACAACACATTTACTGTGGTTTCTATTATTCTTATGATCTTTCAAATTTTAGTCTTTAAATTTTAATCTGTTATGTAGCGCTAGCGGACATTTATAAACTACTCTTTTTCTTTTTCTTTTTTTTTTTAATATATGTCTCAATATAAATGTTTACATTAAGATTTATTGTATAAAGTAAAAATTGAGATTAGAAAATGAGAATAATATAATATTTTCCTATTCTTATTTATTTCACTGTATTTGTTCTCCTTTACAATGATACCAACAACTTTTTGTACATAATTTAATATTATAATTATTTTTTTTTAAATCATTAAAAAAAATAAAATTTGTTTCAGCTCTATTCAAACTTTAAAAATTGATTTTTTGATTTTTTAAAAAAATTAACCTTGTCAGCTTTAACTTTACCAATTCAGGTTTTATATACATCCATAATTCACTGTCACCCCCCGGTGCCCACTTGGCAATTAAAGTCACTGACACATCACAGCTGTCACCATTTCACTTTGTCTTCCCCATTTACATAAATTATTTGTATTCCCATAATACTACTTTAATTTTCTCAATAATAATCGTAAAACTTCTTTTCAAATCATATACGTAGTATTTCTTATTAGTGAAGTGTCAAATTAAATATTTTTTTAGATTTAAAGAATTATTTCAAAAGATAAATGTCATGTCAGAGGTCGAAATTAAGCATCGTTGAAGTGAACAAAAGAATAAGTATTTGAATTATTGTATGAGTTTTTCTTTGCTTTATTATTTACAGCGTATTCTAGTTGGAATCCACAGTGTGGATCTCCGCACCGAATCTTGTCTCTTCTTATTTTTCTCAAAATTTATATTCCCCCAATTCACATGTGACGCTACAAAACAATTAACACCCTGTCCCTTCGAACCGCTTCTCCAACCAATCCCGTCCAGCCAGCTCAGCCACCATAATATCTCTGCCGTTTGGGCCCCACTGACACGTTTCCCTATGTCTGTAATAACCCCTCGGCTACAATCCCAGCTGTCTCCCATTTAATTTTATATCACAAACCCTACACGCCACGTCATCTAAAGTACATCTTAGCTGACCGCCCAATGGGAATCGTCCACGTAACCAGCTGCCTATTGGGTAGAAACCCTTGACCTGCGGTGAGAGCGGCTGAGTTTGTTGGTGAGGGCGAGGAGGACCTGCCACGTGGCGTCTCCTTCCACCATCGGATCGTTGAACAGGAGGGCCCGGCGAATGCGCGGGTCCCACAGCCGCCGTCGTATGGCGGTGAGATTAGTCGCCGCCGCTTTTTCAAGAATGGGGCCGAGCTTGGGCACGTCTTTTTCCAACACCGTGACGGAGATTTCCTCCCACGGCACGGCAGAGGGGAACGGCAGTTGGATGGCGTCAGCAATGATCACCGGCACGCAGCCCAGAACCACAGACTCCACCAGCCGGGGACTCCACGGCGCCCATCCTAAAGGGCACAAACAAAACGTTGACCGTAGAATCTCCGACTGGTAACCGGCGAATCTGTGCCGCTTGAGATAAAACTTCCGATCGTTGCCGTATTTCCGCAGGATTACCGTCCGGACCCCCCTGTAGGGTCATTCACGTCATTTCACATACAACTAAACTTTCTAATAAAACGGTTGTTAATTTAACTCAACTACATTTGAACAGTTGAAAACTTACTTCCCGTAAAAACGACCGCTAACGTTCTTGGGGTGAAGTTCCATTTTGCCCCTGAAAAACGCGAAAATATCTCTCCGGGTATCAGCTCTCGCCGTCGTCAGCGTCTTCCGTACACTTTCCGGCGAAACATACGGCGGAATAACAACATGCTCCACATCTTGACACGGGTGATTATATTTGACTCCAAACGTTTGCAATACGATCGAGTTCCTCAAAAACTCCGGCACTCCATCGGCGATTGCTGTGTCCTCCTATTCCACAACCAACAAAAAAAAACATAAACTTTCATTGAATACCTCGAAAGAAAAAAACGTCGGGGCATAAACAACGTGAAAGATCGCATTTTTTTGGCATACCAATGTGTGAAAACATGACCCAAAATCGTGGGATGCGACGAAGACGTGGTCGGCGCCGCGGCTGCGGTTCCAGAAGGGAAGGTCAGAGGAAATGAGGCGAATGGCGGAGGAAATAAGATTCCGGGCGTGACCAATCGCCGGGAAGCCATTGACCGTGCTGAAATTGCAAGAAACGTAAACGGGGACGAAGAAAAAGTCAGCCTCCCACGGGTCAAACGTGCGAACCTCGCTGCTCGCCAAGGCTCTGTGTATAGCCACCTCGGAAGCAAACAAATGGCTGCTACACCGCTCATTCAACCAATCAACGTTATATTTCGCCGGCAAATCGTATATGTAAACCTTCAGATCCTTAAACACATCTGAGCCCCAGAAACAAACTCGTCAAATCAAATAACCACATAAAACTAATTTAACAAACCCATGCTAAACGTGAGAAAAGATTACCTTGGTGGGTGTTGGGCTGGTGGAGAAGAGAAGAGTTATGGGATTCGATGAGGGCGCGAGAAGCTTTAGATTGGCGGACGACGGTGGTCCGGGAGATGATGGCGGAGGTGGCAGGTTTATGAGTGAAAATGAAAGAGGCGAAGAAATAGAAAGAAAGGGAAAACCAGAGAAGCCATTTGAAATATCTATGGCAGAAGCTCTTCTCAGAGGCCTGTCTTCCTGGTCTCAACAACTTCATCCTCACATAAAACCCTTTGTTCCTCGAAGTTTGTCTTCTCATCTCCGTCATCTCTCCCCTATTAATCGATCAAAACAGGGGAGGCGACGGAGCTCCAGCCCAGCCTGCAGGTGAGAGGTGGCTATCGGGGTTTGGTTTTGGTCTGAAGTAGAATCCAAGAAACAAGGGTGAAAACTGAAAATTTTGAAAAAAGAATGGTTTTTTGGTTGATGGTTCGTTTTAGCTTGAAGAATAAAGAATTAAACAAATATGATGTGGTGTATAAGATAAGTTACCCAAAATAATCAAGAACTATATTTTTGTTAAATTTAAGGCGGTTGTGTTTTCGAGAAAAATAATAATGAGGGAGGTCACGGAGATGGAAGGAGAGAGAGAGACTTGAGAGCGGAGGGGTGAAGATGGTGGGGGGTTTGAGAAGGTCACATTGTGATGGATCACAAAATATTCAGAATGAAACAGCAACTATAGTCTCCGTGTCTCAGCTGGATGACCATGCCTCATGGAAAATGTCTATTTTGACCTTTGAGATATGGTTTAAAGAAGCTCGCACGAGCTTATCTCAATGTTTTAGTAGGCAGTATTTTAAATAAGAGATCAAAGTTCGAATCTCTACCGTCATAGTGTGGAAATTATGTCTAAAATAAGTAAATCCCTTATGTGCACTAACATTCTGCCTTAGTCACTGATGCTCTATGGGGTCCCTTATGCGCATCAACATAGTCACTATGCTCTGGCGGGTCCTTAAGGTTGGGGATTCAAACTTTTGGGAGAAGATATGATTTAAGAAGATTGACTTTACGACAATCCCAACCAAGTTAGGCAAGCCTATTAACTACTAATCATAAGGTTGTAAGTTACACTCTTGACAAAAGCGACCTATTGACTTTATTTCCTTGTAATCCTCTATTGCTTGGAGTCTCAAAACAATGTTTATCACATGTAAATTGATCCAATCGTTATACCCTACACCACGGCGCACGTAGCACGGTGCGTCGCGCGCCTCCCAAAACGACGTCGTTTTGAGAGGCGCGGTAGGAAGTTGCTGTGATTATGTGTATTTGTTCACACAATTATGTGTATTTGTTCATACAGTTATGTACATTTTTTATACAATTATGTACATTCTTTTTATACAATTATGTACATCCGAATCAGAAAATTTGTGTGTATTATGTTAAGAGTTGATGTGTATTATGTTAAAAGTTTATGTTTATTATGTATTATGTTAGATTATGTGTATTATCTTTTAAAAAGAGTATGTATATTTTGTTATATAATTATGTACATTCATGTATACAATTATGTGTATTCTAGTATAACATTATGTACATTTTTGAACAACGAGTTTTTTTTAAAGAAAAAATTACTGCCATTCACTGGGGCGGGAAATTTCAAAAAAAAAAAAAAAAAAAAAAAAAAAAATTAAAACGACGTCGTTTTGCATCTGGGCGCACAGTGCAACGCGCACCGTGGTGTAGGATATAAATTGCCAAATTGATCATTCCTTTCTCATGATCATATTAGATGCTAGTATAGAGAATATTAGAATATGATACTGAAAAGTTACTATGGTGTAGTTTTAGGATAGGAGATTAGGAGTGGGATGCTTTGTAGGTAGAAGGTTGGAGGAAGGGCAAAGTTGGAAGTAAGGGGAGGCATGAAAAATATGAAATAGAAGCATTTGGTAAAAGGTTAAGAAAGAGTGTCTGAAAAGGTAACTTTGGAGTGGCTGCTAAGCGTTTAAAGTGTTGTCAAAAGGTTGAATAATTCCCATTCCCATACCCATAAGCACATGATATGACAGACAGTCTCAAAAGCTTAAAGCTGAACTCAATTTCTGATTTTGAGTCAAATTTCAATTTGGTGTTAATTAAAGCTTGTGTTTTGGTGTAAAGATTCCTTGTCAAGATACAACTAATTAAGCTCATTTCTTGATCGAAAAAAAATAATATTTTGGAAATATATACTTCACGTCGTCTCCACTCCTTTTGATTCACCAATCAACATACAATAATATTTAATTACAGTTGACATAAAACTTAAAGCATGATTAATGTTATGGACTAAATTAAAGTTGTATTAATTTATGAATTCATTGGCTGGCCTGATGAAATACAACTCCACAATCATGAAAGGAAAGGAAAGGAAAGTTGTCATACTTATCTGTTTCATTCAGTGCCAAAGTATGATGTATGGACGGCTTTTTGATATGTATAAAGATAATAGTGGCAATGTCGTATTGTTCATCCAATTCCAATGTTTAAACATAATAGGATAGACTATAGAGCATTATTTTTTGTCCACTTTTTTTATTTGTGAACTGGAACCTGCAGTGACATAAGCACCCATATAAATATGTTACCACTTATATTGCAATCTTGAATGTGAGTGATTGTGATGGATCGCCATATAATTTGCATGTGTGTTTAATTTTTTGTGAATGTGTCTAGCTAATAAACAACTCTAATCACGTCCCATAAGAACTATAATACAGCTTCAAGTATATAAAACGAGAATCTGATACCTTAAATTAAAGATGACAATATAAACTAATTAAGTTAGACCGTACCCATATGAGTTGGCATGAGCACAACACGAATGGGCTAGCTTAGGCACATCCACGATAGTGTTGTATTCTACCACTCAAAATGTTATATAGGTCAAGTTGAGTTAGACTAGGCTGACTATTTTAAAATGTGGGTTGAGCCGACATAACTCACATTCTAACGTGGATTGTGTTAGCATGACTCTTTGATTGTGGGCGTGGACCAAATCAGCATAGCACAATCTATTTGGCATCGCTATTTTACATTATTAGCATGTTTAACCTTATAAACTATCACTAAGAAGTCACTTTTCAATTCTATACTATTGAAAACCCTATTATATATGGTAAATTGTTCAAATAAAGTTTTGCGTGAGGCTATTATTGTTACGATTGTGTACAAAGATGTTGTAATTTGATTATTCAACTAATCAACTAAAAAAAAAAAAAAAACAAAAAGATCATTACGTGCAAAGCTCATTATATTACTCTTTCAATATCAATTTATTAACCTATATATAATAAACATCATAATTTCTAATTTTCTATCCACATATAGCCCGTGTACATCATCACCCTATGCTTTATATTACATTGAATTGCAGCCAAACACATAGGATATAGGATAATTAGGTGATACCTAATTAATTATATTCTACGAAAAAAAAACAATTAAATTAATTGAACCGAGTAGATATCTGTCAACTAAGGGGCCCTAATAAAAAAAATAATGCCAAATTGCTAACTGTTTTTGGTTGAATATTTCATTATCTTAGTGGAAGCTGTCATAGTTGCGCTTGGCGTATGCGTTAAGGAACCTTAACGGATTGACTTCATCAAACCTAGGTTTATTTATAGGATGATACGATAAGCTTTAGCCCCCAACAACAACTGCTCTAAAACAACACAATTTAGCTTCCATTTTGCAACCTCTCTTTAGCCTCTAACCTAACACGTATTCCAATACACCAATCAACAAAATAAAATCCAACTCTCAAACCCATTAGAGGGCCATATAATTTAATTCAGCAAAAAATTAATCATTGAATCCATCCGTAAAAACTCTATATACACAAAAAAATATATATACTCCGTCTATAATATATTTTTAACTATCAGAGTCAATGCCCCCACCAGAATTCAAACATTTAACACCTGTGACTTCCTATTTAAGAGAAAGACGTTATTAAGATATAAACTACTTAGAAAAATAATGTTTTTATAATACCATAATTAATTTATCTCTTCATAACTTTTATTTTTTTTACAAGATCTCATCATAACTAGTTAATACACTTAATTATTAGAATCATTAACTCCATGGCGTTTTGTTATATGCACAACTTGATTAGAATCCACAAGACCACAACCTAATAATTATACATTGATTTACTTAAAATCGTGCAGCCACCACTAAAATATATATGCCTTGCAAGTAAAACTTGTATTGTGACTCAAATTAAAAAAAAAAAAAAAATCATAAAAGGTAAAATCATACTAAGTTGTCTAAAGCTAATCAACTCACATCAAGAAGATTAATAAATAATTCATTAAAAATTTTATAATTATTAAGTCAATTATCTAATCAATTTGATCGGAATTTACAATCTCACAAAAAGTGATTATGAAAACGGTGGTTGCTAGGGACATTGTACGTTTCGCCAGGTTGTTCGAGAGGGCTGTTTCGAGTATTCAAATGAGTGTATGCATGCAGTGGGCCACCCATGCATCCATATGATATGATTGTGATGTTCTCCATACCCTTTAACTTAACATTTTTCCTTTCCTCAGATTACTTCAATAATCACCATCTTCCTCAATCATCATCTCATCAACCTAATATCTTACACCCTAATTATGCGCTCCATTATATTACCCTCGTCATTTAGTAATAATCATGTTTTCTCCAAACTAATTAAGGATAATATAATCTTCATTATTGTAACTTCAATTCACTCCATTGCTACCAAAGTCTTTTTACGGTGTAGTATTATATTTTACAGTGAAGATCTTAAAAATTAATTGTTTTTAGTAGATCATCGGAGATCAGAGATACCACCTTGGCATTTGCTTTGTCGTGTCCCAATAAGGAACATGAACATTGAGGAGAGTGATGGCAAATAAATATGGCGCTACCAACAATAATATAGTAACGTTAGTATATATGTACATACCTACTCCTGCGTTTGGTTTTCTTGTTACGTTGCTGCTGTATGTGTAGGGATGGACCATTCTTGTGGACCGCTACTACTCCCTTTTGTCTACCTTAATTAACCTTCAAAACTCTCGAGCACAGCTCAATTGGTTAATCCGATCCTAATCAACTTAAAATAAGTTTATAAATTTATTTTTACCGGTAGTCACAAAATATATGATAAGTTTGAATCTTACAAAAGATCCCCTAAAAAAAATTATAAAAGGGACAACCCCAGTCAAATTGGTCATGTTGTTGATTTGGTAACTACAAAATTACAAATTTAACTCTCAATAAGAACGATTTATTGACCTAATTGGTTTGAACCGATCAGCTATGTACAAAATAACGTAAGTTGGTTTACTTGTTGTGATTCTTTACCGGTTAGAGAATAATCTAAGCCGAATTACTCTAATATGATCCTTTGCTAATTAGGTCACAAAATAAAATTTATTCAGTATTTACGTACTCTTGAGTAGTAGCTGCAGATTTAAAACTCAGAGGATAAGGGGGGCCTACAGGAATAGAGAGCGAGCTGTGTATGCACATGGAGTGTAAATTAAAAAAGGAGTAATATTTTTGGATAGGGATGCATGTGATGAATTATTATTGTTATTAGCTCAGAATTCCACTACTTGCTTTACAGTAGGGGAAACCAGAATGGGCATGTGTCTTTGTCTCTGTTTCTGCATTTATAGCTCAATATTTATCTTTATTTGACTTCCAATCCATGCATGCACTGGCAACCTCACTAATAATATTCTTAGTTTTTTAGGCTCAACCTTAATGTACTACCATATGATGTAAATGTCATCCTGCCCCAAATACTACATTCCTTACTTAATGATGCGTCATTGTAATCAAGTTTTGTTTGTACTTTAATTATTAGGTAAATAATGTGGTAAACCAAAACTAAAATTAAAACCTAAGAAAATAAATAGACAACATATAAAACTGAAGATCCGTTAACAAATAACTAAAGAAATTATTGAGGATAAGGTTGAGTTGATCAAGTGGCTTGTGATTCACTGGTATCTGGTTGCTTCTTGATGTGGGAGGTTTAAGGTTCAAGCCTCAATATACAATATAGATTGTATATGTAGGTATCTCCCATCTAAAAAATTTGAGAAATTGAATATATAAAAATTGTATTATAGCCCACTGAAGATGCCCATTGTAATATGGATAGCATGTTAATACAATTGTTCGCCCAACCAAAATCCAGCTACTTGTCGGCCCATAAACCTGCCAATCCTGGGTTCTAACACTGTGATAAAGACTAAAAGTTAACTTGTATGGCAAATTATGCCGTGCATGGTGCACACAGATGCAAAATAGTGTCGTTTTGATTAAAAGCGATGTCATCCGACTTTAAAAAATATATATATTTTTGATTGTCGTTAACGGTGTTATGCTGTGCATAATTTGAACTATATATCCATAATTACTGAACTATATATCCAGAATTTAGTGAACTATATATCCACATCCAGAATTAATGAACTATATATCCAGAATTAGTGAACTATATATCCACACCGGTTACTGGTACTGTGTATTCGGAATGAATGAACTATATATTCATATTGGTGGAGTTAAGGGTACCACTAACGACACCGTTACTCCACCAAAGTGAAACGGCGTCGTTCGCAACCGTGTGCACCATGCATGGTGCACAGCATAACGATTGGCAAATTATGCTGTGGGACAGTGTCCACAGTGCAAACACGGTTCCAAAATTGTTCATAATTGTGAATATAGAGTTTAAAAATTATAAACATAGAGTCGTATAATTATGAATATAGAATTCTGTAATTGTGAATATAGAGTTCAATAATTGTGAATATGAAGTTAAAAAATTATGAACATATAACTGTGTTTACCTTACAAAGTGGACGCGGTTCCACGTACTACATAACAATTGATATATGTGGTAGTGTGCGTGCTATGACACGGTTCCACAGCAGCCCAATCATTAAGAAAGTTAGTTGCAGATTGACAGATAAAAGAGGCAGAAACGATATTGCGGTTCCAAACTTTCTCATTTCAAGCTTCCCAAAGTTTCCAACACACGGAGATAAGTAAGCAAATTTCATTGTCAGTCTTTGTAGTGAATAGACTTTCAAGCCACTCAAAGAAGGAGGTAGCCGAGGGATAATCAATTCCCCCCAGAATATCCCAACAACTGCGAGCAAGGGGGCACTCGACGAACAGATGGAATGAGGTCTTGAAAAAACTGCTAAAAGTAGTTTTATGATCAATTTTTTTTTTTTTTTAAATCATTTTGCATGTAAGCAACTATTACTAACGGCTAATTTACCAAACACCTTTCTATAATCAGCTAATGTTATCAACTAGTTAAATCCACAAATCCAATCAGCTAATAGTAATTTACCAAACACCTCTTTTTATAATCACCCCAGTATGAGGGTGATACAAACTTAAAGTACCATTATCACTATGAAGACCATAAATACACTCTTCCAGATCAATCGTTATGTCGTGAAACCGTGTCCACATTGCATGTTCATAATTATAAAGTTATATATTCATAAATTTTGAACTTAATATTCATAATTATTGAACTCTATGTTCACAATTACATAACTCTATGTTCATAATTACTGAACTATATATTCATAATTATAAAGTTATATATTCATAATTTTTGAACTTCATATTAACAATTATTGAATCTCTATATTTATAATTATAGAACTATATGTTCATAATTATGTTCACAACTCTATATTCATAATTATAGAACTATATGTTCATAACTATGAACAGTTTTGAAACCGTGACCACCTTACAAGGTGGACACGGTTCCACAGCATATAATTTGTCGCAAATTATGCCGTGGAATCGTGTTCACCGAGAATGGTGAACACAAGTCAAAACGACGTCGTTTTTAGACAAAAAAAAAAAAAAAAAAAAATCGCGGATGTGGAGTTAACGGCGCGTTACTGATCAAATTATGAATTTTCTGTTATGAGATTATGAATTTTATGAAAATTCATAATCTCATAACAGAAAATTCATAATCGCATAACAGAAAATTCATAATCTCACAACTGAAAATTCATAATCTTATAACAAAAAATTCATAATCTTATAACAGAAAATTCATAATCTCATGGTTCCAAAGTGAATGTGTAGGCATGGTTCCAAAGTGAATGTGCAGGCATGGATTCATAATTTATGAATGTCCGTGATTTCGGACGGGAATATGTAGGCATGGTTCCAAAGTGAATGTGCATGCATGAATTCATAATTTATGAATGTCCGAAACTCCGAAATTATGAATGTAATGAAAATTCATAATCTCATAACAGAAAATTCATAATCTCATAACAGAAAATTCATAATCTCATGGTTCCAAAGTGAATGTGTAGGCATGGTTCCAAAGTGAATGTGTAGGCAGTCACGTAATTAATTAAAAAAAAAAAAAAAAAAAAAAGATAACGGTGCACTAACACCGTTGGAACCGTGTTCACCATGAATGGTGAACACGGTTCCATGGCATAACGTCTGATAATTTGTCCTTCCAGACTTCCTCCATTATAAAAAGCCCACAAAGGGAGCAGTGGACCTAAAATGACGTGAGTATCTTCATCATATGGCCCAAATATAAGCTATCAAATATCGTGCGAAAATATTTATAGTCCAACTTCTCAATAATTCTATATGTACATGTACAACACATACAAAATGTAGTAAAATTTTACATAAAACTACCTAAAATGGTCCATAATTTTCACATAGAACATAATATATATATATATATATATATATATATATATATATATATATATATAATGAGAGGGTTAAGGTGAAAACAAACTTTCATATAAAAAGTGATGGTTAATATAATGTTATCTATCTAGGTATGTAGTAACAGTTAAAGATTGCTCGACGATAAGAAAAAAAATGAAGTTAGTTTTATAATATTGTAAAATTAAAAGTATGTTTAATAATTATAAAATTGATATCTTATCAAAGCAATCGGCAGCTAAAATAAAATCAACAAGTTGAGACAGGACATGAGAGAGATAGCAACAGAAAAAGACTGCCATTGGATTAGTGCTGGTCCTAATAATCAATAGCAAGTGAGCAACCATTTAAAAAAAAAAAAAAATACTCCGTAAGTTTTAAAATTTTGTTTTATAAGCTTAAACACCATTAAGGCGTAAGTAGGCTCTGTTTGGCAGAGCTTATAGCTTATTTTAAGTTCCTAATAAGCTATAAGCTTTGTTTGGTAATGTTCCCAAAATAAACTCATAGCTTAAAATAAGAGCTTATTTTGGAACGCTATTTTAGATAGCTTTTCAAAATAAGCTCATAGCTTCCTAACTAATTTTTCATCTTTATCCTTATTATTTTAAAGAAATGACATAATTTACCCTTCCCAATTAAAACATTTTTCTCTTCTCCTTTATCTGCAACTTTCACCACAAATATTATTATTATTATTATTATTATGAGATTTGCAATAATATTGCTACTTCATTATGAGATGCTAGATCATGATTATGCTAATAGTTTTATTTCAAAATTTTAATTTTTTTTTAAAAGACAAAATGTTAAATTTTAATATGTAAACAAACTAATTTAAATTGTATAAAGATGTCCTTTTTAGTCTTTTTACATTTATCAGCTTATCAAAAAGCTATTTTTACCAAACACTTTCAATCATAACAGCTAGCAGAACAACTCTTCAGTTTTCAGCTCTGAGCTTATAGCTTTTCAGCTTTCAGCTCCTTTTCAGCTTTCAGCTCCTAGCTTATAGCTTTTCAGCTAGGTTTGCCAAACAGAGCCGTAATATTTTTGGTTCGAGCCTCAGTGGAGGGGATATTCAATATTGACTCTTTGTGCTTTATTTAGTTGAGAAAGTAATTATGAACAGATACTACATTGTAACAGAGTTAGTAGTATTTTAAATATATATATATATATATATATATATATATATATATATATATATATATATATATATATATATATATATATATATATATATATATATATATATATATATATTGAAATCATTTTTTACATATATAAAAAGGTATTTATTAAGGTAATTTTTTTTTTTTAGAATCAACGCGGATAAAAATAATTGCATTAACAAAATAATTTTTTTAAACATAAGAATCATGAGTATTAAAAAAAAAATTACAATTTAAAAAATTATTGAAAAAAAAATCTAATTCCATTTACAATGTGTTTTAGTGACAGCCAAAACCCTCGTACTCCACTTTTATTGGCCACCACTCCAACCTCATATAGTAGTCCCCATGTCGTCACTACCAAAAGCCAATACCATAGTCCCCGTTTTCGTCACCATATATTTTTTCCTAAATTCCTATCCAATATATACTAGTTATATGTATTATGAATGGGTAATGCACGAATAAAATTTACTCAATGTTAAAAATAAAATAAATTTAAAATTATAAATGAAATTATATGATACGCCTTTAATAATAGAAGACAATATTATTTTTACAAACTTTCAAAAATATATTATATTTTATTTATAATTGAAGTAATATTCTCTCTCTCTCTCTCTCTCTCTCTATATATATATATATATATCTATATATATATATATATATATATATATATATATATTACGATTATCTTTATTTATTCTTATTGAATGTTTTTTTTAAGTGATAAGTAAGAACTATGATAAGGTAATAACAATTTTTGTTTAATATCAAAATTGTATACTTGTACAGTATCAATAGGTAAAAACTCAAATAAATTCTATCATGCATCATTCGTCTTATTTTACCAAAATTTAGTCTTAAATTAAAAAAAAAAAAAATCAATCAATAATATTTTCATATCCCACAAGTTGGAATACAAATATATCATATTTGTTAAAAATTTCAATTAATATTGTTTTTCAGATTCTTTTGAATGCAAATAAACTATTATAACGTAATTATGGATTATGGATATATGTTTTCAAAAAAATGGATTATGGATTATGGATAGATAATAGCTTTGTTCATTAGAAGTGATTATCATGTAAGGAAAAAAATATTGCATTAAATTGATATCAATTCTAGTCATTTGCCTAAAAGGGAAAAAAATATATTATTATTTTCCAAACTAGAAGGTGATAATTTTTGGATGAGAACGTACGTCGTCAACGCGTCATCATTTAATAAGCCTATCCTCATGGGTCATCGTCCGGCCAGTTGCTGAGTATTCATAGTATCATCCCAAGTGGTCGTGTGTTTATGGCATATGAAAATAGATAGTTCAGATTGAGAAGACTGGAGAACAAGATTGCAAGAAACACGGAACCCTGAAGCATAGCGCCGACAAAGTAGTGTAGTTGTTTCTTGGGTCTGAACTCTAGTGTTCTACCTTATTAATTAATGCAGCAGCATTATATTGCTCTTCCTTCAATTCATTAGAACAACAAAACCTCAATCTCTCCGAATAAGTAAGCACAATTACATTTTATTTTGTTTTGTTTTCTACCTTTCATATTAATTTTCTTGGAATTCTTGGGATCCCATCCCACTTTTTTCAGCTGCTAACGACAGTAATCAGTTAATTGCATCATCCTTTTTTTTTTTTTTTTTTTTTTTTTTTTTTTTTTTTTCTGAAAATGGAGAGGGCAAAAAGTGGCATTAAGAAAAAATTGTCTGCTTTGTTCCTAAACAAGAATTGTTGAAGAATCTTTGAAAACAGTGTCATATGATGTGTCGGGTGGTAATAGGTTTAGTTAGAGATGCAATTATGCCCAGTTTTCTTGGCATTTGTTTTGAATATGTTTATGGATAGATATGATATGGCTGTGTTGCTTGTTCTTGATGTGTTAAAACCAATCATAAGATTCTCATGAGAAGAAGGTAGGCAAGAAATGCTATTCCTGTGTCCAATAAACTGGCTAGAATAAAGGGTTGATGAGGATTAGTATGAACAATGTGATGATGGGTATTTAGTGCCCCCTACTGGAAATTATGGAATTTTTGACCACCTGAAAGTGATCTTAAATCAAGTCGAAAGCCTTGTTCCGATCACTTTTGGTATCCGGAAAAATCTTTGTTGCTATTTCCGACCATTTTTTGCTTTCAACTTAATTTAAAATCACTTTCAGTTGGTCGGAAATTTCATAATTTTCAGTAGCCCTACTTTTATGTATTTCTTTATTCATAAATTTTATATTCCTCCATTGAATACTACATCTGGGGCATGTGAACTGCTTGGGAGTTTGATTGTGGCCTTGTGGGGTATTCCAATTACCAGACAAAGCAACTAGAATATAATACACTTTTTCATTTTGCAAGTCTTTGTTCTAATATATCACGGGAATACTTTTCTAAAGTGGCTTGTTGTTTTTGTCAACCGGTCTTATCAAAGTGTTCTTTTTTTCTAGTCACAGAAGAACACTAATAAGTTAAGTAGGATCCACATTTGGTGTTTGAAACTTTGAATTGTGATATTCCCACTCATTATATCTCCACTTGGCTATTACAATAGTAAAAAAGAAAATTACTATTTTTGGGGATTTGCCTTGGCCAGATCATTACTCCCCCAGATATTGTGTTTTCGATCATTAAGGAGTCACTGATATGAATGGATTAAGCTATTTCGAACATTGAGCTCTTTTGTATATGACAACCTTTACATATATGTAGTGTGTTATCAAAGTCATCTTATATAGTAAAACGCCTTTTAGGATAATGTTCGATTATTTCTGCTTGGTTAAAGTGCAAAATGAGTCACAGCAATTTACCAATTTGGTTAAGTTATTATTGCATCATAAATTATTGATGATTTTCTGGAATGAGCTGAGACAGTATGTATTGAATTTACTGCTATTAAGGATTAGAAAGACAGATTCCTGTGAACTCCTATGTGAAAAGGGTCTTGAATTATTGGACCCCCTTTTCCAGTATAGGCGTATAGCATTATCTTTGTTATATAGCAGTTGGGGTGCCACTTTTGTCAATTTCCTAACCACCCACTTAGAATTTATAGATTTATAGTCATACCAATTAGGCAGATCAGATCAGAGTACCTTTCTAAATCTTGAATTTGCATTATCAGGGCAAAAGTAATGGGAGCAACAGCGCCCGGGGATGTTAGCAGAAGCAGCAGCGAGCCCCTCCGGTTCGTTATCCATTTCCTTCGAGGGAGATGGTTCTCGCTGTTTGCCTCGTTCTTGATCATGGCTGGGGCAGGGGCGACGTATCTGTTTGGAGTATATTCCAAGGAGATAAAAGCGTCTCTCGGGTATGACCAAACCACGCTTAACCTCCTAGGTTTTTTCAAGGACCTGGGTGCCAATGTTGGAGTGTTGTCCGGGCTTATAGCTGAGGTGGTGCCAACATGGTTTCTTTTGCTAATTGGTGCAGGCCTCAACTTCGCGGGCTACTTTGTTATATGGCTGGCAGTAATGGGAAAGATTGCGAAGCCGAGGGTGTGGCAAATGTGTTTGTACATTTGCATTGGTGCGAATTCTCAGAACTTCGCCAATACTGGTGCTCTAGTCACGTCTGTTCGAAACTTCCCCGAGTCCAGGGGGTCTATGATCGGCCTCCTGAAAGGCTTCACGGGGCTAAGTGGTGCCATCATGACTCAGCTCTACTTGGCGCTCTATGGAAATGATTCCAAGTCTCTTATCCTGCTTATCGGTTGGCTCCCAGCCGCATTGTCTGTGGTTTTTGTGTACACAATTCGAGAAATTAAGGTGGTTCGGGATAAGGGTGAGCTCAAAATGTTCTACATTTGCTTGGTTTCAACCATCGTCCTCGCATTGTTCCTAATGGTCATTACAATCCTCGAAAAAGTGGCTTCGTTTTCTGAAGCTGGTTTTGATGCCAGTGCTGCTGTTTCGTGTATCCTACTTTTCGTCCCTCTGCTGTTCTTCGTACGACACGAATTCACCCTCTGGCAGACGAGGAAAACCCCCATTGTCGAGGACAATAATCCTAGTACTAAGATAACTGTCCAAACTGTTGTTCCTCCAGCATCATCAGAGGGAAATGAGCCCGAAAAGTCACCAACAAAGGAGCCCAAAGTCTCTTGGTTAGCCAATATTTTCTTCCACAAACCGAAAAGAGGAGAAGACTACTCAATCTTGCAGGCTCTTCTCAGTACTGATATGTTGATCATTTTCATAGCCAATTTCTGCGGGATGGGATCCAGCCTCACAGCGGTCGACAACATGGGACAGCTCGGGGAATCGCTAGGATACCCCGAGAAGACCATCAAGACTTTTGTGTCCCTCCTCAGTATCTGGAACTTCTTTGGAAGAATCTTTGCTGGATTCTTGTCAGAGACTCTTGTAGTCAAGTACAAGTTCCCCAGGCCCCTGATGATGACATTGATCCTCCTCTTATCCTGCATCGGCCTCCTCCTCATCGCCTTCCCAACCCCCGGTTCCCTCTACATTGCCTCAATCGTCATCGGCTTCTCCTTTGGCGCCCAGCTCCCTCTCCTCTTCACCATCATCTCCGAGCTCTTCGGGCTCAAATACTACTCCACACTATTCAGCTGCGGGCAGCTGGCTAGCCCCCTCGGGACATATGTACTCAACGTAATGATTACCGGTCACTTATATGACAAGGAGGCTCGCAATGATCTTGCCAAGAGAGGGCTAACCAGGGCAGATGTGAAGGAGCTGATATGCATTGGCTCCCATTGTTATCGTCTGGCTTTCATAATTCTCACCTGTGTAACGTTCTTTGGGGCGGTTTCGTCCCTGATTCTTGTAGCGAGGACGAGAGAGTTTTACAGAGGGGATATATACAAGAAGTTTAGGGATCAGGCGGAGGAATTACAAGTAGAAATGCCGGTGACAACCAGCGATGGTAGTAAGAGGTAGAAATGAAAACCAGGGAACATATACACAAAATAAACCAAAGTTGGTATAGTTGTGTATTAAGGTTCCATTTTCTGAACCATTCTTATATATCCTTCATGAATCCTGCAGATTGCTCCTGAATCATAGGAGAATTAAGCAATATATGTTGAAGCTATATGATCATCTTGGATTTTCATTTCTCTTTGGGAGCTTTAACTAACATGTTGGGTTTTACTTAGAAAATCCCTTGTTGCATAGCTGTTAATTGTGTTTTAAGTGAGTGAAGCATGATTCTGGCACTTAAATGGTTACGAATTTGTTTCTCGAAAACATTTTCTTGATCAGACCCGTCATATAAAATCAGGTTTAGCACATTAATTTTGTTCACTTTCGAGACAAAGTGAAACAGGAAAACCTAACATCTTAGACGCTATCTGTCAAAGCCAAAGAAAAGTATTCATCATTACACACAGCACTGAAACCTATCGAGCAACTTAATAATTTTCACCAAAATTGAATCTTTTGTGCAAATCTTTGGCCCCTTTTTCGTTCTCCACTTCCTCCTTGAATTGTTAAATAATACTGTCTTGTCTCATTTTATGTGTCTGATTCGATGAGACTTGACTGAAATTATTTTTAATTTAATTTTTTATAATATTAAATTTAATATTAGTATACAAAATTTATATATTTAGAAACTACACTAAAAATACTATTAAATACAAAAATTAAATTTAAAAATAAATAAAAACTACTAAAAAAATAAATCAAGAAAAAAGAGTTAGTTTGACCAATAAATAGTAAGTATGATAGATAAAATGAGATAGATGTAGTATAATATTTAATTCTACCATTAATCAATACAAAAATTAAGGAAGGGTTAAAACAATAACCGGCTTAAACTCGTGTTGAATTTGAAAATAAATAAGAAAAAAATTAAAGTAGCAAGTCCCATATAGTGCAAAATGTGCATTCAGTATGATGAACCTACTTGACATGTTCTATTTGAGTGTCATGTTGGCACATTGCACAAAAAAGTCTAGAGTCATTCTGATGTTCACATCCCCACCCCCACAGATGTGTCCAATTCTTTTACCGAATTGGTGGAATGAGTCTTTACTATTTTAGGCAACTAGTATGTGCACCCGCGCGATGCGCGGCCATATATATAGTATGATATATATATAGTATATAATGTAGTTATTTGAACCTGAATAAATGTGAAATGAAAAATTTGTGATTTTATTACACATTGATGAATTTAGTAATTTTATTAGACATTGTTGAAGACTTCATTGTTGAAACAATGTGATGCATGGCTACCTATATAGTACATAGAATATTCCGTATAATATAATAAGAATAAGAAACTTATTTGCAATTTTATGATGTTTTGCTGGATGGAATAGTCGCTCTGTTAATTGAAGGATTATTGCTAAGGCTGGGATTATCCCAGCCAATATTAGCTTTGCAAGCTGATGAAGCAAATTTGCAAACCGCTTGTATTATTTAATTTTTTTTATTGTTTTTCTTTCTTTTTAATATTTTAATATTATTAATAATGTTATTTTAATATGTTGGGTCCACTTTTAAAAGTTGATTAGATTTATAAGGAGAGTTAATTCCAGCAATGGTCCTTCGACTATGTTGATTTTCCACAATTAGTCATCGACTTTTAATTTGGACAATTTAGACATTTGACTTTCGAAATCTTTTCAAGATTGGTCCTTCTGTTATCTTAACGTTAGTTAGCCGTCAATTTCAGGGTTAAAGTCGTCCTTTCATTGCTTGGTTCATTTTTCCTCTTTGTTCCGCTCGTCAATTGATCAGCAACTCCCCACCAAATGCCCAAACCTATTGCAACAGACACAGTACGCCGAAACCTCCTCCCTCACGATTTGCTGCCAAAAACCTCTCAAATTGCATCCACCATCCACAAATTCCACCCATACTCTATCAATTTCAGGTTTCAATACATCTAATTCAATTCTCACTTTGGCCAGATACCGCCCTTCCTACGGGCGCACAGATGCGTGATATACTCTTGAAATTGAACAAATGAAATGATAGATTTGGTCATTGAAACCACACCAGTGCTAATGGCGTGTCTCTATTGGAGCTCCACTCCAGTATCCATCTTTGAGAACCAGAACCGGCTTCTTTCGATCATTGCTTGGTCTCGCTCCAGATTCACCGATCTGGAAATTTTGATAAACTGCTGAGCAATTTATGGTAAACGGATGCAATATGCCATCAGATTACCCATGCAATCATCGATATGAACATCTGGAAGCATCTTCGAATGATCTTCTAAATTCGATGCACAACTTCAAACTACCTTCATTAAATTCGAAGCACAACTTCAAACTACCTTCATTAAATTCGAAGCACAACTTCAAACTACATTTTTTTCGTGTGTGTAATGCAGAATTTTGTTGAAATCTCACACCTTCTTCTGTAGTGGCTACAAACAAAGGGCGCTATGGCTTAATCTTCGGAACGTTAAGCCTCGAACTTATCAGCACAGTTCTCCGATATCTCCTCTCTCGCCGGTGGATTTGTCGGCGTTGTCCTCGATTTCTTCGGCGATGAACGTGAGGTACATCGTTTGGGTCTGATCCAGTAGAGAATGAATACAAAGAAATAGATGGTGAATTATACTCAAAGCATGTAAAATGACTAATTTACCCCTCAAACTAAAATCCACTTAACCTTCAACTGACAGAAGGACCAACATTGGAAAGATTTCGAAAGTCAAGTGTCTAAATTGTCCAAATTAAAAGTCAGGGATCAATTGTGGAAAATCAACATAGTCAGAGGACCATTGCTGGAATTAACTCTTTGTAGGGATGTAGTGTGAATAGTAGATGATTTGCAAATAAGATGATGTGGAAGTGGGACCCATTTTTGAGAGTGGGAGAGATTTGCAGGGATAATGTTAGCCTAAGAGAGCTAAGGGTGTGTTTGGAAATCCGGAAAATGGAAATTATTTTCCGGATTTTTGGTGTTTGGCTGTGTAAGGAAAATGGAAGTAAAAAAAAAATACCACATAATCAATGGAAAATGAGACATATTTTCGGAAAATGATTTTCCCTTTTTTGGGGGGGAAGTCATTTTCCATTCTTTGTTCTCTCATCTTCTGGCCAGAAAATTCTCGCGACTTCACCAACACTTATTGCGCACTATTCTCTCCTCTTCGGATTTGGTTATCTCCTCTTCGGATTTGGTTTCCAATTTGTGGCTGTATGTTTTTCGGCGAGCAAAGAGTGTTCTCTACTACTCTCTGGTGTCCGGACACCAGAGAGCAGTAGAGCACTGCTCTCTGGTTTCCAACCGGAAACCAGAGAGAGATTATCTCTAGTTTCCGGCTGAAACCAGAGAGTACTCTTTGGTTTCCGCTGTCTCTTTTTTTTTTTTTTTTTTTTTTTTTTTTAATTTTGTTATAACTTTTTAATAGATAATATTATTTGATTTCAAAAAAATAAATATTTTTTATATTTTTAACAAAATAATTAATTATATAAACTGTTTAATTATATAATTTTACCTCATTTTTCAGAAAATGAACTAAACACGCAAAAGACAGTTTTCCGCTGTGCAGCCAAACACGAGAAAAGAAAATATTTTTCGGAAAATAACTCATTTTCCAGAAGTCATTTTCCTGCTTTCCAAACGGACCCTAAGAGATATCTCCATGATTGGAAGACAGTGGTTGTAGTTCAAGATCATAGAATACAAAATATGCCCACCCATAAAGTGGGAAAAACTTCAAGTTGAATTTAAAAAGTTCAATGTTGATGTAACTTTAGACTCAAATGTAAATAAGATGAGCTTCAGATGGGCTCTTACGGATGACTCTGGTTCATTTATGGTAGTAGGTTGCATCCAACATAAAGATGTATGTGTTCTATCATAGGGAGGCTGAAGTCATGGTAATGCGTGATGCCCTCAATTGGCTTAAGACTCGCTAGTATGATAATGTTTATGTTGAGACTGACGCCCTACTGGTTGTTCATGGCTTAACTAAGGATTGCATTGCTTCTTACTTTGATCTCTTACTTGTAGACGTTAAGGATATCATGTGTCAACTTATACAAGTACACATTTCTTTTGGTAAACATTATGTGAATAGGGTTGTCCATTGACTTGCTAGAGAATCTCTTTCTATGCCAAATTGTGCGGAGTAATTTTTTACTCTTCCTTTCTTCCTTTGTAATGATCTAAGTTTGGATATGAATTAATGAAGTTTATATTAAAAAAAAAAAAGATAATTACCCCTCTTATTGCCTTATTGGCTTGAAACATTACTCAACCTTATATCGTTAAGACAAACCAAAAGTTGGGCTAACATCCGTACTGCAAATTTTCTTGTGGATCATGGTTAATGTAGGTAACAGTGTTGCAGTAAGTATCATTGTAATTACACTTCAGTTTTATTTCACAATATTACTATGTTTTCAGTTTCATTTTTTACACACTAATTTCATTATAACAATATCAAAGTATCATTTTAATTATACTACAGTTTCATTTAACAATGTACATTATTGAATGAACTTTATTTTGTAGTTTTATTTTTCACATACACTAAGTAAATTATAGTAATGCTAAAATATTATTTTAATTACACTCCAAATTCATTTGACAATATAAGTTATTGTATTACTTTAGATTTTAATTTCATTATAACAACATTAAAGTATCATTTTAATTATACTACAATTTAATTTGACAATATACATTATTAAATGAGCTCTATTTTTATTTATTTTCGCTACGTAACAATTGCATCCATACTGGTATTACTGGGGAAGTTCAATCGATAAAATCAGAACGTGACGAAAGATTTCCCGGGCAAACCCCAACGAAAAGCACAGCCAACTTTCTCATTTTGCCGCTTCTTCTCACTCTCATTCTTTTAATTCAGACCTCTCTCTCTCTCTCTCTCTCTCTCTCATTCAGACCTCTCTTCCCCTCTCCCTCTCATACTCATACAGTGATACACTCAAATACAAAGTGAAGAGCTTTCTGCACGTTTGCGTCTGCTTTTAATCTGTTGTTACTAGGAGAAATACACGAAGATGACAACGGACACTGACGAACCTCTGGACTTCGAGTTCGAAGAGCCAGCGGTTTACAATAAAAAGTAAAAACCTTGAAATTTTCTCTATTTCTCGTATTTTCCCCCAATTTTAACGCAGAATATAGAAGTTATGAATGACTTGTTTATCTAGGGTTATTTATTTATTGTATTAAATTACTCCATAACTAATCTTCTTAAAGGTTTTACTGACTACTGACCCCTAATTATTTAATCATCGCTTAGTTTTGTAGTACAATGAAGCCGCATAGAGGATTTATGTGTTTTGTTCTCACTTCAATTGCTGAAACATCTATACCGATTAGCACTAGTATACATGTTATAAAAGTTCATAAAGTGAATGTGTGTGCAATTTGCACGTTTATCTGTATACATGAATGCTTGTATGATTCAAAGAACAGACTTTATCCACACCTGACATTTCTTAGTGTAATAATACATTAGCTCCTATGCCACTGTTCTTTATTCACGTAACTCTCTCAAGTAGCTACACATGAGAAACATATGGGTTTTAATATGTGCAAAAATAATAAGTATTTCTTATCAAGTGACTGCCTTCAAATGATCATTTTTGTTTCTTTAAAATTTTCAGGAAAAAGGTTATAGGTTTAGATGACCTGTTAAATGACTTCTACAAGGAGGATAAAAAGGTTACTAAACGGTCGAAGGTCCAAAAGGCCTTTGATTCTGATGATGATATTGATGAAAGAGAAGCGACATTTCATATATGTGTTAACGAGTTCCAAGAGAAGGCAAACATCTTTCACCCCCACAAGTGTTTTTTAACCTGATGTTATTATCATATAATAACATCTTACACACATCAATACTGATTATTCTCCCTATTTTATAGATGAATCAAATAAAGGCTGATGATGAAATGTCTTTGTGGGGTCTTCAAGTGTTTGGATGTCAGGTTTAATAACTTATGAGCAATAGTTTGACACTGATTCTGTAAATCATTTTACCATTCATTTCTATGTCAGGCTTGATGGATGCTGATATATCTGTCTTCCATATAACTTGTAGAAAACTTTGCCAAAACTGGATTTCCCTGAGCTAACGAGGTGCAGGTTTCTGCAATCTTTCCTGAAACATGACCTTAATTCATTGGTAGAACTCAAAACAGATGAAGGTCTAATTTTTTGCTTTTGTTTTAGTTGTGGTTCTTTTTTCATTTTCATACATTTCTAGCACAATCTTTTTTTTCGTAAATTTTAAGAATCAATTGAATATGACAGTTGTTCATTTATGATGATTTAGGTCATCAGAGTTTCCTTGAGGGGTTACTGGTACATGGCTGGCTTTTGAAATTAATCAGCTCTCATGGTCGACTTGAAAGATCCATTGCAAAATGGAGTTTTAATATGTGTAAGTGCAACTTTATTCTAATTTTATGGAATGACAAATTATCACTATATATCTTTCCATGGCAGTGTTATATTCACCACAACAACAGTTAGGAGCTGCCGCATGCAGCTTTTGGTGTCACATTCTCTCGTCTAAAAGTGAGGTTGTTCAATCTCTGAAATATAGACACTTGTTTGAAAATTTAATTGTCAGATATATTTTTGGTGATTCCATGGTTGCCTTATATCTAGCATTTTCTTAATCAGATTGACCTACACAACTTTGAAATCGAATGGTTACCAGGCTATTCAGAACTAATAAGTGCCCTTGATGTATATGGCTTTCTATTGGATGCACCTTCAAAGGCATCATCATCCATGGAACTTGACCATTTAGGTAAGTGACTACATTTTCAATTGATTTTCTTGTTTAGTAGGTAGTCAATATCCTGCACCCAAGTTGGCCAAGGTGGAATATCTGGTTCGATTTATCCCCAAGTGATCTGGTGTCAATAGAAATATCTAGATACTCCAATTCTTTCAAAATAAAATTATGTATATTGTATTCTTAAATGGTTTGTCATAAATTGTTTTTGTCCTCCACAGATTCTGATTCTTCTGGTCCACCACAAAATATAAGGTCTTGGATAAAGTTTGTTTCTGTTATTTGCCAAGTAAGGTATGTAATGAAAAATTTAAGCACTTGCTGCTATATTTGTATTTCTGGCAGTCTGAACAATTTTATTGATCCGAACTGGTTAAATTTAAATTTGAATATTATTTGTTATAAGGTATTTAATGAAAAATTCAAGTATTGATCAAACTGTTAAAATTTTAAGGTTGAATTAGCATGTGATATTCTGTTTTTGTTAATGCAGGAACACGTGTTCAGTCTTCTCAACTGAAGAGGTAGAAGACCTGATAGTAGTGATAATCTGCATGTTTATGGATCGACAACTTCTTGGCCTCTCCCTAATCTTGGATGAGTGTCTTCACTCGCTTATTAGTTTCTTTAGTGACAGTGAATTTGATGTCAGCTGTGTCAAAATAGCCAAGTCCCTCACCTGCAGGTTTGCTTTTTGTGTAGTTTTCTACTCCATACATTCTGTCCAAGTGCTTCATTCTTTTGTTACTAGTTATGGTTTGTTTGAATGTGAAATTTGTATTTGGTGATAATCTATCTCTTGCTCGCCCATATTACTACTCTACTAATCAAAGAAGATTCCTTTTCCCCCTTTTGGCCTTCTTTTCCTTTCCTTTCCTTTTTCCATTACATCTTTGCTTAATTGCAGGCTGGCTACTGATATCTCTTGCTTGAGAGCTGTGGATAGCATTTCAGTGCTTGATGCTCGTAGTAAGTGTTTGAAAAGTGCAGTAGCCTATGAGTTTCTTGTAGCATGTTTTGATAGCAAGGTACTTAGTTTTATCTTGCTAGTTTTTTTTGCTAATTGTCATTTTATTATTTAGTCTTTGTTGTCACGTTCAGTAAGCTTTACTTTTTTAAAATAGAATTGTCATAAGAATAAGGTGTAACAGTGAAGCATGAAGTAATGAGAAACTGTCATCTCAACTGAGCCAAAACATTGCTAAGCTTTTGTGAGTTATAGATTGCATGGTGAACAGCATGATGATGTTGCTTTCTTGTAGGGTGATAACAAATTCTGATTGTACATTTATGCAACTTCCTTGTAGGTCTTTGATGCAGAAGGGATCTTAAAATCTATAATTTCTATTAATCTGAGAGATGAGACTTTTGATCTTCAGAAAATGTATATATACCTGATATTGGTAGAAAACTGGGTTTTCTGTGACCCAATGCTAAAAGACAATCCAGAAGTAATTGAGAAGTGGGGAGTATGTCTGCGCAACTGCACCTGCCAAATCAGCAGCACGGATTTGAGGTCTTATGCTTTAAAGGTAGATCGCTAAGGCACCCTTTTCTTGAATGTTGGATTGGCTAGACTCCTTGATGATGACACGGGGTGCTTCAATTTTGCAGGTGAGGAGTAAGGCTTCATATCTTTCTCAAGGCAATGCCAGAAAAGCATAACTCTGCCTTCCAAGTACCAGATGGTTGGGTTATTCACAGATTTCTCCTTTTGTTTTGCAACTTCCATCGGAAATGGAAATGAAAATGGGAATTGAATGCAGAAATTTGTATTTCCCTTAGTTTTTGAGTTTTTGACGGAAAATCAATATTTTGTAGAACCAACCTGACAAGGCTTGATGTATATTGTAATGTTAAAAAAAATATTATCATGTATCAGAAACAACCTTATAATATCAAGTTTAAAGAGTATATTTTTTAACAGAAGAATATTTATTGTCACAATTGAAATATATAAATTTAACAATATGATTGTCTTGACTCTTGTGTAGGACAAATGTGTGTGTATATATATATGTAACAAATGTTATATTATCTCTCAAGAATAATAATTGATGAGTGAACTTATAAAAATATTATCTCTCAAGTACTACTACCTTTGAAACATTAATTAGTCAATAGTAGGGGTGCGATCTCGTGCGATTGGCTGCCCAGGTGTAGAATGTGACCCAATCAATGCGCGCCACGTGTCCTATTGTCATCTATAAGTGCACATATTTTCACTTACAAGTGTATGTAATTTTGCCTTTACTTTCACCCCACCTACTTTCACCCCACTTACTTTCACCTACAAGTGCATGTAATTTTGCGTGGTTAACATTCATTGATCAGGTGCACCTACTTTCACCTAGGTGCATCTAATAGCACCTACTTTCACCTAAGTGCACCTAATTATAACAATATGTGCACCCAGATCTGAACACATGACACGCACTAATTGATTTACATTTTCACACTTTGGCGTGTCATTCGCACCCGAACGCGATTCGTCAATAGTATATGTTCTTGTTATCCGTTTGTATTAATTTAATTAATTGAACAAAACTGATAGAAAGAAAAAGGGAAGTAGGTGGTAGAATAATTTTGGAAAAGCCAAATGACAAGAGTTAGGCCTAAACGGCTATGAAATTTGAAAATCAGGCTGGGATACTGGGCAGCCTTCATTCATTTGCTTCGGTTTGGATAGCCGTTGGACATCCGAACCTAATGACCATCTCTTTAGCCTCTCTTGTATAGTTGTATTCCTCTTTTGGCATCTGGCATTTACATTTTTCCCCCTTTTGGCTTTTGCTGCCTTTAATTTTATCTTCTACCTTGTTCGCCGCTCCCCACCCACACCCACAAAGAAGAAGAAGAAGAGAAACACAAAAACAAGGAATTATACGCTTAAATTATAGATTATTCTTAATTTTCTTTGCTCTGGGTAAACATTTACGGGGTTAGAAAGTTGATTCTTTTGTAGATGAACTGAACCGATTTATTTAGGCTTCTTGAATCTGGGCATTGAATGTGATTAGCAGAATGAAAGGAGACAAAATGGCAAAACGGTCGTCTTTTGGAAGCATTGTGAGTAAGAGGCTCTCAGACATCACAAACTCTCTGCCGCAACCCAAATCCCCTATCCATGTCAAAAATGATGCTTCTTCGACTAAGGACTACGTCGATTATCTTGTCAAGGTACTACCTTTCTACTCTATTTTCTTCAATTCAACATCAATAGTAATGATTGAATGAAAATTAATTGATTCTTTCTTGTTCTGGGTGCTTGAAATAGGAAAACATGGCATTGGTGAAACTCATTCAAGACAAAAAGTACGCTCTCTATGTTCATTTCTCTTTAAAAATTCGTATTCTTTCTTTCGATTGTTCTTTTAAAACCAAATTCTTGAACTTCATTTACAGAAAGATAATAGAATTGAGCGCAAATGAACTTAGGAAACTGAGGGTTAATCTTCAGAAAATGCAGCTGCAGAACTGGCATCTTGCTCAATCAAACAGTCATATGCTGGCGGTTGGTTTTTGCACACTTGTAGTTGTCAACTCATTTCTGAAATTATGTCTTAAATAACCACAATCTTGTTGATGATTTGTGTGAAATATTTTACTTGCAGGAGCTCAACTTGAATAAAGAAAAGGTAAAAGCTTTTTTGAAATGGGAATAAACAATTTTATTTAGTTTTGATTATCTAGGCAGCCTGGCCTTTTCTGTTGTTCCTTTCTAATTTCTGTTGCTCAACTCAGTTAAAGTCTCTTCAACATGAGATTGCTTGCAAGGAAGCTCTTTCCAAAGCAAAGAATCTGGAAGTAAAGGTAAAGCTTTAGCTTCTTTATGCTTTTCACTACAAATGCTTACTTGGGTAATCACTGATATGTAATGAGACCAAAGTGTAATGTGTTATTGCAGGAACAAGAAAGTATCAGTAATACTATGAATGAGGAGAGGAAGGTATGTCGGCTCGAAAGACTAGTTCGTTGTGCAAAACTATTCACTTTTGCCACTTCTGTTAACCATTGTCTTGTATCTAGGATGGGGAAGCTGCAGTAGGGAACTCCCTACCAAATGCAGAGAGCAAACCGAGTAAAAGCAACAGGCGGATTCGTGCCAGAAGATGTCGATGTAATATTTCTTGCTGACTACAATGATTCTAGTTATATATATATTGTCTCTAAATTCTGAACCTTAAAGGCATGACCTTTTCAGCTATGAGCCATTCAACTGCCTCACCAGAAGCTGCAAAAGAAGAAGCTGCTGAAAAACGGTTAGTTTCATTTAGTTTCGTAATCTAGTCCATGCTTATATTAGTAGTACTCGAAAAAATATTGTGTTTATTGCATTTTATCTTTCTTATTATGGACAATTGGAGTAAATAAGGGATGATTGAATCAGGCGTCGTTTAAGGAGGCAGTCAGCTAGTTCTCGAATACAGCAGCAGCAGAAACAGGAACCAGTTGAGGACTTGTTTGAGTTGGAAATCGTCGATGATCCAAATCCTCCTCCTTTGCATTCTTGTTGTGCCAATGAAGAAGCAAGCAATGAAAAAGATGGTTGTGGAGTTGTAGGTCAAGTTGTATCAAACAGAACTTGTATTGGAAGGCCATTGAGGAGAGCAGCTGAGAAGGTTCAGTCCTACAAAGAGATTCCCATTAATATCAAAATGAGAAGAGCAGATTGAGATCTTCTCTGGTTTCAGCATTCTGGTTTGTGTTAGTGCTTCTTAGTACATCCTGGTTTCTGCTGTCACATTCTTGTGAACTCAGAAGAAGAACAGCTTGTTATAACAGCATCAGTAATGATTTTCTAATATATTAAAAATGTAATTTTGTTATGGTTTATACAGCATTGTGTGGACCATAATTTACCAAATCTTTGATTACAATTTTTTTTTTTTTTTTTTTTTTTTTTTGGGTATTATTTCAGTCCATAATTCTAGATCAAGCCCAAGTATATAACTTGTAAAGTCATAAGATTGGGCTTCTGTCTGTATGGATTTCACTGCCCTTTTGTAAGGCCTAGAAAATCAATAGTTATTGTGTGGACCGTGTTCCACACAGCTGTGTGAACTACGGTTCAGAAACGACATCATTTTATTTAATTTTATTTTTTTGCACGTCCAGCTGTAACATACATTTTTATCATTCATAATGTACATTATTTAAAAACATAATGTGCATTATATTATCCCAAATGTTTTACGAAGTATTATTCTAACACGTAATGTACATTATTCTAACACAATGTACATTATTTTTACTAATAATATTCACAACGATATTTTTGAACTATGGTCCACACAATAATTTGCCATTGAAAATTTGATAGGCAGCTCTCAACTTCTTAGGTCTTACATAGAGAAAACTTTTCAAACACTAGCTGGGGAAAGAAATGGCTGTTCTTTTTATTTATAGAATAAATTTAGTTTAAAAAAAAACGATTGAATTTTATTTAACTTAACTAAAGATTTATTCAATTTTTGCGATTGCCTGTGTGTATGGATTATGAGGATATATGGTACTGGGAAGGGAATATAAGGGGTTGTTATTCAGTTAAGGATGGTTATAAAAGGTTAGGATTTTTGAATCTGAACCCGGCACTCGTATGGAATAATGTTTGGAAGCTACAGGTTCCCCCCAAATGGAAGGTCTTTCTATGGAGAGCCCTTTCGAATATATTGCCCTCTCTGAATAATTTGATGATTAGGAGGGTTGACATTATAAATGTCTGTCCATTGTGTGGCTTAGTTGAGGAGTGTGTCATGCATATATTCTGCTTGTGCCCTTGTGCTATTAATGTTTGGCAACTTTTCCTCCTTTTGCCAACAGGAATTTCTTGCAGTGGACGGAGGAATGGCTTGGTGGTACAGCTGGTTTTACACGTGAGCTACAAAGGAAAATATGTGGCATACTCCATAGTATTTGGACTGCCAGGAATTCGGCAGTATGGGAATCTGCCGTGCCACTGCCAACAATGCTCATTCGGCGTTACCTTGCGATTTGGACTTTTTGGGTGGAAAGTCAACAACGGAATTATGGGGAGAGCACCACCCGGGCAGTGTCGTTTCATGCACATGGTGAGACTTCAGCGGCCTCATTCCGGTGCTTTGTTGATGCCGGGTTCCACGGCCCCCAACGCTCTGCCGCATTTGGCTTTGTAGTATTGGATGCCAATTCTTCCTTTGTGGCAGCGGCTAATGGCCCTTTGCCGTGCCCATATGACCCCATCTTGGCAGAAGCTATGGCAATGTGTGAAGCCCTCTCTTGGTTAAAGGATAACGGGTACTCAGGTGGTAAAATCTACACCGACTCAGCAGTTTTGGTTTCAAGTCTTAGAAATGCTAGTTCGTTTCGCAACTATTTTGGTTTCATTCTTTTATCTTGTGTTCGTTTGTTTAATGCTTTACCCGGTTCTCAGGTTTTATTTGTTAGTAGGGAGGCCAATCATGTGGCGCACTCCTTATCTAAACATGTATCTGCTCTGGCAGGACGGTTATTCTGGAGGGATGTTCCTCCTTCTTTTATTCTGCCCCTTGTGGCTAATGCAATCTGATTCATTTGGCTTTCAAAAAAAAAACTAAAGATTTATTGAATTTACACCCTAGAAATATAAGTACCAGTCATGATGTCACCCTTGAGGTCAGGATCCAAAAATTTTCTCCAATGGGGGCGAAACATTAAAATAAAAGAGATAGTTAAAAAAATATATGAAACACTTAAGAAGTATAGATATAAATATTGTTAGATATGAACGAAAAATAAAACACATCAAAACTTTATAAAAATATTCATAACAAAATATGAAACATAATTAACTTGATAAAATAATTTGAATAAAAAACACATTATAAATCATACATCTCATTATTAATAAACAAAAAAAAAAGATTTTATATAATAGACTCATTATTAATATTATAGACTCATTATTAATATTTTATACTTATTAAGTATTAATAATTAATAATAGTGGAAAAAAAAAAACTGTGTTGAAAGTTGAAACCATACTAATATTTTGCACTTAATAATAGTGAAAGAGAAAGCCAATCGTGTGTTGAAGGATTCAAACCTATGTCCTTTCTCAAGATAAAATGCATCCTTTTTGCGAACTAATCTAACGCCTCTATTGTTAACCATTCTCTATTTTTCTGTACTTATAATAAATCATGTACTATATATACATATATACATACAAGAATTATATATGGAGTGGGGTAGGGTGAGTGGGGGCAGCTGCCCCATACTAGGTCCGCCCATGCTTGAGGTCGGAATACTCACAATATTAGCTCTTGATCGAGAGACTCCATCAAGAATTGAACTCTATGGCTCTATGCTACACATTATGCATGAAACTATGACAATTGTTCTTTGATTTATAAAGGGTCACACTTGTGTGAGACTGTCTCATATACCTTTCTCTGTGAGGTAGGTTGGGTCGAATCAATATAAAAATGCAATACTAATGTAATACTAATTAAGAATAAATAAAAGATGTTTGTTACTTATAGGAGAAAATGTAATATTTTAAGGATAATTGTAAAATGTAAAAGTATTACATTTTTTTTATATTAAAAGTATTATATTTTTCCTTTATAAGTAATGTTGGCAAGTGTTTGTTACTTATATGGAAAAAATATAATACTTTTAAATCAAAACTAGTATTTGCGCCCGTGCGATGCACGGAATGAATTTGTTGTAATATACTAAGAATATTTGGATCGATATATAATTATTTAAATTAGAACATCAAAGATTATATAGTGCAATTGAAAGTATGGTTTGGATCATTTATGTGTTTTTATGTTATTAATTGCTCAAATTAATAGCTAATATGTAAATGTACACATGCGGTGCTGTAACTTTGGAGATTTTATTTATCATTGTTCAGTACTTTTATAAATTAATCAAATGTGCTCGTTCTCTAGCAACTCAGTTATAAAAATGAATTGATATCCTAATTTATTTGTATGGAAAATATATTTTTTGTCTAGATATATAGCAATTTTGCCATTTAAAAAAACATAATATCACAGATTGTATTTACATACTATTGAAACCTCTTTGTAGACAACATTGATAGTAACAACACAATCTTGTCTATCTTTGTCTAGAGCTAACACTTTTAGTCCCAAAGGATGAGTGACTCGGGTAAAAATATAAAATGGTAGAATTTCAGTCAATTAGTAATCCTTTTATATTTTTAGTCAATTAGTAATATCAAATTCATTTTCAGCCAATTATTCTTTTTTATTTTTAGTCAATTAGTCAATTAGAATATTATATGTATTGATATTTTTACCTAATTTCTGTTCCAGTTTTAATTGATGATGTAGAATATTTTTATTGAAATATTTTCTTTGTATTTTTAATTTACTTTTACTATTGTTTAAAATATGTATTTACTATTGATGATGTAGAATATTATTATTGAAATATTTCCGTCCAATTTTTAATTTCTGTTTCATTTTTTAATTAAAATGCAATGATCTGTCAATTTATTTTTTCATTTCAATTATGGATCATTTTTTATTTGTAGTCAATTATTAATATTCATTTCCTTTTATAATTTCAGTCAATTAGTAATATCAGATCCATTTTCAGGCAATTATTCTTTTTATTCTCAGTCAATTGGTCAATTAGAATATCAGATGCAGTGATATTTTTACCTATCCGAACCATTTTTAATTGATGATGTAGAATATTTTTATTGAAATATTTCCGTTCCATTTTTAGTTTACCTTTACTGTTGTTTAAAATATGTCTTTACTATTGATGGTGTAGAATATTATTATTGAAATATTTTCTTTTCATTTTTTATTTACCTTTACTTGATGATGTAGAATATTATTATTGAAATATTTTCGTTCCATTTTTAATTTCTGTTCCATTGCTTAAAATTGTGAAAGATTTATGATATAATTGTGTTTTGATTTATTCTACTATGTAATATTATTGTGAAAATTAAAATGTAATAATCTGACAATTTTCTTTTCAATTTTAGTCAATTATGGATCATTTTTAATTTTCAGTTAATTATTAATATTCATTTCTTTTCCACTTAACCTAATTTCTGTTTCTTTTTTTCATTTTTAATTTTCAGTCAATTATTAATATTTATTTATTTTCCAATTTACCTCATTTTTGTTCCATTTTTAATTGATGATGATGTAGAGAATTATTGTGAAATATTTCTGTTCGTTTTTTAATTTACCTTTACTATTTACTATTGTTTGAGCGGGAAATCAAGTAAATAGAATTTTGTTTTTAATTATATTATAGATTATAGATTTTCCAGCAATCCAAACACTATGGATAAAGAAAAGTCATTTCATTAAGAAAATTAAAACTAATTAAATTAAATCTAATCATGCTATATTTATTTGTAACTGTATATTAATTTCATTTTGAAATCATTGGTTCACATATTTGAATTATTTATTTTTTCGTTAATTATTATAAACAAAAATGATACTATACTAATTAATTTATGATATTTATCAAATTGTATTTTTTAAAAAATATAAGATTTACACATGTTATGAGGGGTTAAAACATATTTTAAAATTATTTTTTATTAGTAAGTATTTTTATTTTTAAAATATTTTTCCAGCAACCCACACACTCCCTTAGTCTACCATAAAAAATTGATAAAGAAAAGTCATTTCATTAAGAAAATTAAAACTAATTAAAGTACATCTAATAATGCTATATTTATTTGTAACTATATATTAATTTTATTTTGAAATCATTGGTTCACATATTTGAATTATTTATTTTTTCTTTAATTATTATAAACAGAAATGATATTGTACTAATTAATTTATGATATTTATCAAATTGTATTTTTAAAAATATAGTGTTTTACCGGCAATTTATATCATGCACCAGGGTGCGCATTGCATCGTGCGTCCTGATGCAATACATAACTGTATAAAAAAATACATATAATTGTATAAATAAATACACATAATGATATAAACAAATACACATAATAACGTCAACCCCCTTCCGCGCCTCCCAAAACAACGTCGTTTTGGGAGGCGCGGGACGCACAGTGCTGCGCGCGTCGTGGTGCAGGGTATAACGATTGTGTTTTACCCGTGCGTTGCACGGTTTTTTTTTTTTTTTTTTTTTTTTATGAATTTAAAATTAAAAATAGAAAACAATGAAAATATATTATAATGTACAATATAATAATATAGTTGGATTTTTATATATTTGGTCAAGTATCTATTTTCATAACATACAAAATTTAAATTTAAATTTTGTATGGTTAATATAATCTCTAATCATGTACATATTTAGATAAATTTATTGAAAAATTCACATAATTAAGTTTATTTATTCCTAATTGTATTTCATATATATTATAATTCTAAAAATATGAATACTAACTAAGAGAATTGTACTTCGAAATCAATAAAAAAAATGTAAATTCTAAATTTTGTATGAATAAATTTAAACTCTAATCGGACGCATTTCCTTATATGATTGTATAATACATTGTATATACACATAATATTTATTAATATGTATATAGAAAAATTCTATAATATAATTTCAATAATTATAATTTATATTGATAGATTTATAATTAAAAAAATTACATTTAGAAATTTAAAATGTAGCATTTAAATATTGTATGATTATTATAGTGTATAATTGTATGTAAAATTATAAATATTCATGTTTTGTTAATTTTATACTTTCATTTCTTTAATTATATTTCATATTTTATTAATTATAACTTAATGAAATTGTCACAAATATTTTTAGGGAAGAAATATTATATTTTTTTGTTTCAATAATTATATTAATTATAATTAATAAATATTGTGACAATTACCAAAATAATTTCATTAATTATATTAATTCTAATATTTGTTCTCTTCCAATATTTAAACACATTATCATAAAATTATCATAATAATTACACGAAAGAAGGAAAGAAAATTATTAGAATAATTACCATTAATATTAAAAATTAATTATATATTAATGTAAGTATAATTTATTTTATGCCAATAATATTATACATTAAGTATATATGTATATAATTATTGAAAAGAGGATATAATTTTAAAAAGTAAATTATTAATTAGATTACATAATATAACTGTCCTACTAATTGATTTCATACTACTATGTATAATTAATATATTTGAATTTTTTTAAAGCTAAATACCTATTAATTACCTTAATAATTAAGATAATTTTTAGTCAATCAATATTCAATAGTACTAAATGTATTACTTCAAATTTTTATAAATAAGATATAATATTATTAAATCGAAATAATTAAAAATAATGTGTCCATATTACAAAAGATTTTATAATAGTAATTTTTATTGCCTAATAGAATTTGTCAATTGTTAAACATTGTTTATGGTAATTATTGTATGACATTTAATACTAAGATTATCAGGTATAATATTATTAAACCAAAATTATTAAAAATAATGTGTCCACAATATAAAATAAATTATACTTGTCTTAATTAATTATTTATTAATATAAATTTATAATTATAAATTTGTATCCGAAAAAACATAGCAACTGAAATTTCTGGTTAAAAAAAAAAAAAATCTCTCCATTTTTTTGTCACCAATTTATAGGTAGAGAATGTGAGAATTATAAATTAATAATATAAGTTTCATTTTCCATTTCTTTTTCTATTCAGTCAATTAGGGATTTTTATAATTTTCAGTCCATTAGTAATATACGTTTCCTTTTTTAATTTGCATAATTTCACTTTCGTTTTCTAAATCCGTGTTTCATCTGTTATTCCCATACATAATATTCACGTTACTATAAATTGATTAGCAATTAATACATTTACAATACCATAATTATGCAATATTACCAATTAATACATTTTAATTAATTTACATTAAACATATGCTTACCAAATAAGATTTATTAATTATTTGACTAAAAATATAAAATATTTAATTAATTTAGTACACGAGTTTGGACGTGAAAATGATGTAGGATGATTTTACTTTATATATATATATATATATATATATATATATATATATATATATATATATATACACATTCATATGAAATAATATTACCATACATACTTGTTAATATTTTGATTTATTAAATTGGTTACAATTCATATTATGGTATGAATAATTCTTATGCAATATACAATTTGGCAACTCAATTAATATTAAGATTTAGCGCAATGAACATATTTCGTCTTGTGTACTCATTTGACCGGAAATATGAAGGTTGGTTCAATAAATCGTAAATATTACCAATTGTTTGGTTAGAAAATAATCTTTATCAAATAAAAAGTAATTAAATTGATAAATTATACTTAAAAGGTAAATATTATGGGTAATTTTCTTATATATAAACCTTTATTGAATTATTTTATTATAAGGAGCGAAAAATTTTATACATAAATTGTTTTATAATTTATTTTGATCTTGAGGTCACACACACACACATATATATACACACTGTAAATATTACAAAATACTTGGTTATAGAATAAGCTTTATTAAGTTATATATAAATTAAAAATGATTAAATTGTTAAATTATACAAATTGGAAAACTCTTAACAAAAAATTAGCAAAAATGTAACCACATCCGATCCGTAAATTTGATTCTATTTCGTAAATGATTTATAAAAATCTGTGTGATTTTATTTCGAAAATTTCAAAGAATAGTGCAGAGTAGTAGTAAATTAAGGTAAATATTACCCAAAATTCTCAAAACCAAAAACATATTTGATCTTATTGAGAAGTGAGAAATGCCTATTACATAACAATAACAAAATATAAAATTATAAGTGAAGTTGAATGTTGGAATAACTATACAATCTTTAGAGCTATTAACATATCCATCATTATTTGAATCACATTCTTTCAAAGAATATGCATATGTAGAAAAGTACCATGAATTTGTAGTGTAAAAAAAAATGTTTTAAAACAACCATATGCATAAACTAAAAGTTTTGAAATACAAACTATTAAAATTACGATCATAGTACCAAAAAAAAAAAAAAAAAAAAAAAAAAAAAAAAAAAAAAAAAAACACCTCTTTATCATGGACTACACACTCTATAGAGTTTATTGTTTCAAAACCTCTTGCCTCTGGAAGATGAACAACACGGAGTACTCCAACATTGATTCTATTCCAAATGAGTGTAGGATGAAGTTGACTACCAACAATTTCGTTGTGACTTCCTGCTACAACAATTAGACAATTATATTATTTTTAAAATAAATATATAAAAAAATAAAAGAGAAATAATTTTAAAAAATAAATGTAGTGTCAACTATTATATAATAATAATGCATATTACATGTAAATTTATAAATTCGTTGTAATTGCCAATGCTTAACATCATTGTAGTTTATCCAGTTATTGTGCGTACCTTCTACAACGTGGGCACACGTGGTGTTGGAAGTCATCAACTCTCCTTAATGCATGTAAATAGTTGTTCAGAACCATTTCAATTGTCTCTATATTTATATCCTGCAATATTTGCAAAAGATGCAGAAAAGAAATAAGAACATAAATTAAGAATTATGCCATTGGAAAATGAAAGACGCAATACATAACTCACCCCATTACAAAAAGGAAGAGTTATAATTTTTCTAGTCACTAATCCATTGTATTTATAGGTAGAGATAGAGAATGTGAGAATTAATTTCTTTTTATATTTTCAATCAATTTGCCTAATTTCTGTTTCCTTTTTTCATTAGAATCCTTTTATATTTTCAATCAATTAATAATATCAGTTTCCTTTTTTCAATTTATATTGACTGGATTTCACAATGGTATATTGATATTGCATAATATTACCAATTAATAACTTTTATAACATTTTCATTTTACATTTGCTTACCAAATAAGTTTTATTAATTTGACCAATAAAATATTTCATTAATTTGACTATAAAAGTTTGAGCGGGAAAATTACATAGGAGGATTTTACTTATATATATATATATATAGATATAAAAGTATTATATTTTCCCATATATAAAAGTAACAAACATTTTATTCCTTATTAGTATTACATTTTTCAGTATAAGTATTACTTTTGATCTTGACCCGACATGAACAAGAATATGTAAGATAATTTCACACAAGTTTTTGCCATTTACAAAATATCACAACACTTCTAATTTATAATAGTCCATATTTTTACTTATTTATGAAAACACTTTTGCTCCATTAGATTGATAGCTCATAATTGCACATTATATATTTGATGATCCCACACACTGTCACAACACTCAATGAACCCCAGTGCACTTGGCTCTAAAGGAATCAACTATATCTAGTTCTTATATGCTGCGACTAAAACAATCACAAAAAGACAATTATATGGACACAACAAATAAATTAATAAATATATGGTTCTATAATTGTCGTCCAATTATATAACTACTTTATTTATTAAAAAAAAAAAAATCATCCACCACAGCTCCAATCCGTGTCGGTTTTTTTTTTTTTTTTTTTTTTAATTTTATAATAATATAAAGGATAAAAAATGTATTAAGCAAATCTAAGCCACATTACACCAGCAAGATTTTTTCATTTATTATTTTTTTACAAATATATTAAAATATATAATAAGAATTTAATTCTCAGCAAATACTATACACATATCATTTTTACCTATTTTAAAGACGATACAACCGCTTGGGAATACTCCACCGCCTGATTTGACATGAGAAGAGATGATATAAAACAAGTGATAATAGATGATTAGTGTTGAGTAAAAGTGAAAAGGGTAGGCACTCAATTGGACCTAATGGGTGGCTGTGCAACTAAATTAAAGCGTGTACATTTGGTCTAGCAGGATTAGATGTTATATCTCGTGATAACTTTAAAGTTTCATGTTTAACTTCTTATAAAAAATGTAGTTGATTAGCTATAAGTAATCTATATATGTTGGTTTATCTTCTTGTGTCTTTTGTCAATTAATTAAGATCATAAGACATGTTTCACTAAAAACACACATTCAATTCGCTATTGCAAGCTTTTTCATAAACCAAAGGACCTTGTAAGGTTAACACATTAAGGAATCGTCTAACTTCAAGGCTTTAATTTGCCTAAGAGCAACCACAAGAGTGTTTTTTGTGGGGTCATATATAATTTACGTGGATGAAAATTGAAAGAGAAGAAAGGAGAGAGAAAAATGAGTTGTTCTTACAAATATAAATTTTTTATTTGTGAGAAAAATGAGTTTTTCTAAGCACGTTAGGCGCACTAGCGCTCCATCTCGAAACGTTAAAATTGCAATTTTTCCTCTCTTTTTTTCCCTCCAACATTCAGTTTTTTTTTTTTTTTTTTTTTTTTTTTTTTTGCATTGTTTTTCTCTCCCCTCCCTCTTCATCCATGTGGCTAACAAAAATCAAGAAAAAAATTTATTTGTTGAGGATGTTCTAAGGGCATCTCCAACAATGGAAATAAGAGGAGGAGAAAGGGGAAGAAAATGATTGGAGGGGAGAGAAGCATAATCTTTGGAGACAACTTCTTCTCCGAAGGTAATCTGACGCTCCAATCACATACATGTCGCACATTACTCACACGCCACAAATGACGCGCCTGTTCCAACCAATTGCTATGTTATATGAAGAACATTGTTTACTTTTAACTTTTTGGAGATTTTCGAAAGGTTAAACATTAGCGTTTTTGAAATCTCTTAAATGTTACTTGTAACTATTTTTTTGTTTAAAGAGAACTTTTTTTTAAATAATATTTTTACTTAAATTGACTTTTAGTTGAAATCAAAATTAGAAATTATAATTATAAAATAATAAATGATGTGTAGAATATAAAAAAGTAGAGCCCACAAAAAAAAAAAAAAGGTGAAAAGAAGGGAAAGATGGGAGAGAAGATAAGATAGGAGATTATATGATGATGTGAATGAGTTAGACTCACAAAATAGGAAGAAAAAAGAAGAACCATTGTGGATGTCTTAATGGATAAAAACCTTGAAATCATAATAGTTAGTCTCTATTTTTAATTTTTTTTATAGAGCGGTTAATTATTATTTGTAATAAAATTTTATTCGTTATTTGATTGTACAATATAATATATTATGTATCATCCCAAAGAAAAATACACAATAAAATCAGAATTTGTAACAATGAATGGGGTAAGTATTTAAAGGTACATACAAAATAAACTCTACTTCTGCATAATAGTCAAAAAAAAAAAAAAAAAAAAAAAAACTAGCCACACTAGTACTAAAAAAAGTATTAACAATAATTAATTTCATAATTTTTAAATATGAGAATCATAGTTTATCAATTTTATCACAATTTACGAAAAAATACTACATGTATTCTCATTTTTTACTCTTAAATTTTATTCACACACTTAAAATATTAATATAGAACTTTTACATGAACTCACGTGAAAAAATTAATATATCAAAATTATTTGAAAAAGTAAAATTTGAGAGTACATGTATTACAGTAGAACTCCAATTCACATGGATTGATGTGAATGTGAAAATCTATCCTTGTCGTATTCCAAATAGAAATATGTGGAAAAGTAGAGCAGCCTTTGGGATGAAGCCCTATTTGGAAAACCAACCCTTCATCTCAGCTCCTATATATGTATAGTAGATTCATTGTAGAGTGAGCACTGCGCACTGAGCACTGAGCAGCCCTCACAAGTCACACCACCCCTCATCACATGCACAAGATATGGTGACATTGTTAAGCAATTTCCAACTTACATTACACTGAAACACTAAGGCCCTATTTGGTAAAAAATTAGTCTATAAGTCAATTTTGACTTATTTGACCACTATTAATTGCTTGATTTAGTTAAAATATCAATATAAATGTTTGGTTAATTAGTTTTTTGCAATTCTAAAATGCTAAAATTAAAAAGCTACTTCTAACAACTTTTTCAGTTAGCTTTTTGAGAAAAGAAATTATACCAAATAGCTATCAGGTAACAGCTAATTTACCAAACACTTTTCTATAATCAGCTAATGTTATCAACTATTTATATCCTCTAATTAACACAATCAGCTAACAGCCATTTTATCAAACAGGGCCTAAATTTTTCCACTAAATGTCACATTAAATGAAATATTTTCAGAATATTCTCATATCAAATTTTATTCATCTCCAATCCATTTACACCACAACATCAAATTTTTACACTAAAATAATTTAATTTCTTAATTATTAGTTTAATATAATTTAGTTCAAACATAATTAGTTTAATATAAAACATAATTGTTATATAAATAATAATTTTTCTTCATGATGGTTTTATTGGGACCGGGTCCACCATAAACCGGGTACAGGAACATAGGACGGGGGTATGAAAGTACTGACTTTATTACCCGGGGCGCTAGGCCCTAAACAATACGTACAAAGCCCGAGGTACAGGCCCAGATACAAAGAACAAGGCCCACGGGGTGGGATATAACTAACTATGCTACTGAGAGGAATTGAACCCAGGTGACTGGATTGAGAGTATGAGATCAAGACCACTGGACTGTAGTGCCTGTCGTGTCCGAGTTGCCCTTAGCTAGAGATCCAGGGCCCCTATTTATAGCAAGCCCCCTCCTCCTCTGGCGTCCATGTGTCCCATGCAATCCATCCCCACTTCCCCATTTATCGCTACGCAAGTGGGCACGTTCTCCATACTTCCAAAACTCCCGCGCATACCACCCCGGTCCACCATGCTCGGCGCACCCGCCCAGCACCCCCTCGGGAAGGGGGGGGGGGGGTGCCGATGACAATCTGGGGGGCGCACTGCCCCCGCTGGCCGCGCCCCGGCCTGAGGTGGCCGGCGGGACCCGGCGCCGGCGGGACCCGGCGCCGGCCAGTCGCCGGCCGGTGGTCGGGCTGCCCGGCCGAGATTATAGGCACAAATATATGTTGTCACGTCTTGGTACACATGTGAAGGCGTGGGCTGATGGTTAGACTTGCGCCTGTTGTGCAGGAGGTCCTGTGTTCGAAACCCACTGGCAGCGTCTCACCCTCTTTTTGTGCATGGTCCCCTCCCAGCTGCTACCTCCCACAGCCGCGCTGCTGGCACGACCGGTGGCGCACCACCCCCGCTGGCCACGCCTCGTCATCGGGAGTCCGGCGGGCCACCACTGACTGGCCACCGGCGATTTGTGCCCCGGACATCTTTCTCTCTCCTTCGTTTTGGGCCACCACGCCCCCTTGTCTCCTTATCCCAATAGGACTTGGGCCAATCTCCTATCGTCACCACCACCACTTGGGTCAATACTATGCCAATGAAATGGACCCCCGGGTCCATATCCCCATCACAAGTCCCCCAGTTCTTTTTGGTATCTTGATGCCTAAAGGAAGTAGAATTCGGTATCACCACCTCCTTCCTTTCCCTTTCTCAACCTCTCGCCACCACCTTCCATTATCACCATTGTTGTGCGTCACGCCATTACTCCGTACCTATGCCACACACCGCACGTTGCCCTGGACTTCGCTTCATCACCTAGTGTCGAGAGGTCAAGGTGACTCCTCTATTGTCACTTCTTGGATGCTTCTTGCACTGTACATCTCTTTTGTTGCATTTATTTAGTATGCTTTTGTCGATTTCTCCATGATGCACCTGCATACTTCTTTTAAATATTCAATGGATGTCTTTGCTCCTTCTCCATGCTACACCTGCATGCAACCTTTTTTTTTTTTTTTTGTAATTTCGAATATTTCGACAACCTTAATAATATAGTGGTAATCTAGTTTCATTTTTTTTTTCTCCACAATCTCTTGCCGCAGCAGTGCACTTGTTGTTACATTTTACCCATGGCCATAGGCCTTCACTGGCCACGGTGGTGGGGCGCCGCCGGGACGACCGGAGGCGCACCGCCCCCGCCGGCCACGCACCGCCGCCGGGAGTCCGGCGGGCCACATCGCCGGCGGTTTCTTCCCCGAAACCCTTTCTCTCTCCTCCTTTTGTGCCTTTTTGGGCCACCATGTCCCCTTAGCCCAATAAGACTTGCGCCAACCTCTTTCTTCACCACCCCATAATTTCCAATAAAATGGACCCCCATGTCCCATATCCCCATCACTTCATAACATTAATTATTTTCAAAAATCAAATTTAACAATATTTTTGAAAATTTAGTTTATTCCATAATAATAATATAACATAAAACATGTAGTACATTTAACATAAAACATTAATTAATATATATTCAATATTAGTCTTGTTTCGATCGCCTCAATGAAACCTTTAAAATTGTATAATTTATATTTATTATTACAAACTTTAAATATAAGTATTTAACAAAATACAAAAAGTACATATAAAACAAATAAGGATACATTTGGAATTAGAAAAAGAAATAAGGGTAGGAACGTAATTTTGTACCCCCTCCCACTTTTGTCGTTGATGAACAGTGTCGCGCCATACTGTTCATCAACGCCAAATATTTTGGCGTTTTGGCGCAGGATTGGCGCTAATTGGAGCTCAAACAAAATGGTGGGATGGGGTTTTGGCGCTAATTTTTGCAGATTTGGTGCCCCTTAGGAGATGCTATTAATAGACCCGGGTGAGAGCATAAAACAAATTAAATTTTTTTTTTTTACATTTTACTTTCATTTTTTATAATCATAATTAAATTATGAGAAAATTACACTTTTGATTCTATGACCATTGGAGTCTTGTTAATTTCAGTACACGACTTTAAAAATTAACAATTTAATACCGTGACTATACAATTTTTAACACATTTGGTCCACCCGGCCAAATTACCAACCAAATGTGTTAAAAATTTCATAGTCACGGTATTAAATTTTTAGTTTTTAGAGTTGTGTACTGAAATTAAAAAGACCCCAATAGTTATATAACTAAAAGTGTAATTTACTCTTAAATTATTTATGTATATATTTTTCTTAAAGCTCATGTCATAAAAAATAAGAGTTAATACCCAAAATCGTCCTCGACTATAGTGGTTTTTCTCAATTTCGTCCCAAACGACTTTGGTGACCTAATATCGTCCCAGACTTTTGTGTTTCGCTCAATTTAGTCCCAGACTTTTGTATTTTTGCTCAATTTAGTCCCTCATTTGTTATTCTGTCCATTTGGTGTTAAATAAATAGACAATTCAGTAATTTTAATATTGGCATCTCTTTACTCATAGACATGTGAACTGCGAAATCTTTTTTTTTTTATGAATTACTCCCAGAATTACTCCTAAAACTGCGAATATAAAATTTGATTTGCAGGTCCGGGAGTAATTCTGGGTGTAATTCGTACAAGAAAAAAGAATTTCGCACTTCACAAGTTGAAAGTAAAGAGAGATCAATATTGACATTACTGAATTGTCCCTTTATTTAACACCAATTTAACAGAATAATAAATTGAGGACTAAATTGAGCGAAACACAAAAGTCTGGGACGATATTAGGTCACAATAGTTGTTTAGGACAAAATTGAGAAAAACCACTATAGACGAGTACGATTTTGAGTATTAACTCTAAAAAATAATTTAAAAGTGGGAGAATAGAAATTGAGAATACATATATCAATTAAATCCTTAAAATAACAGACACAAAAAGGTTCCATCAATCCATCAAAACCGCGTTTTGTCACTTCACCCATCATTTCCACTTACTACTAACTCCACCTTTTCACATCTCCCCATATCTCTCTATTCATTCTTTAGTGTATCTAATTTTTTATACCAAATTAAAGAATTTAAAGTATGTGTTTTTATTTTAATTAAAATTTTAAATTAATAATTAAATTATTTATTTATGTTTATATATTATATATTATACTGGTAATGAGCCATAAAATTATCTTTAACCTAAAAAATAATTAAATTTAATATTTTTAAAAAAAACTTTTATAGAGTCAGTCAGTACTCAATACAATAATATATTATAGTATCAATATTACTAATAATATTTTTTAATAATACCCAATACTGATTGATTTTTTTTTTGTTAAATTACCAAGTAGGGCTCTACTACTTGCCTACTTGGGATTCCTATTTGGGAAGTGACCTGACAACTGATACGGGCTTCGGGCCGTTGTGATTGGGGCCCATTCTCTTCTTCCAATGAATTTTTCTCCCTCCTTTTCTGTAGGGGCCACAAACCACACCAGGGCCCCACACGCTTAATCACTCTACTACTCTACTCTAATCTGGATTAGGGAGTTGCTTACTAGGGGAGGAGGCCTTTGGACAATTCCACTGAGAATATTCTACTTACAAATATTATATTATTATTATTTAGAATAAAATTCTTAAATATTTAAATTAATGTTGTTGGAAAAAGATTTACAATGTTTCACATGTTTACTTGACAATTTATTGGACGATATTTGTAAATAATAATACAGTAATATTATTATCCTGATACATTTAATAATTAAGGATTGAACTTGATACTTTATGTAATAATAATAATTTATATTGTGAGATTATGAGATTTAATTTTCTTTTTCATGTAATTAACTTTACCAGCAACGTATGATGCTTCCCAATCATACATTTTTGTTTACTACAGTATAATGTCTAAATGACAATATAATGTAACTTTCGTACATAGATTAATTAAACTTAAACTGCAAGATAAGTATATGAAATGCGTTGCTAATGGTGGGGTTTTGTTACTCATGTTAACTTGTTAAGTATCAATTATCTGTCTGTACAATAAACTAATAAAGGTAGTTACTGTAATCTGTGTGATACTAATGCTGGTTTAAGCAACTATGTAATTACTTTTTATACTTTATATATATAGAGTTGCACTCGGGTGCGAACAGCTCGCCCAGGCGCGAAATAGGAATGGATTCTGTTCGTCCACGTGTCCAGATCTAATGGATGAGAAACATTGATTTTTTTTAAAAACGCGGTGGCATTTTCGTAAATAATTGAACATCGAAGTGCAAGTAAAATGTATTACAAGTGCATGTAAAATGTATTATAGGTGCAAGTAAAAATTTACACTGAGCATCAATATTTAGTTGCACTTATAGTTCTAAGTAGTTGCACCTATAGTTCTAAGTAGTTGCACATATAGGTATAAGTAGTTGCATCTAGGTGTATGAATGTTTGCGAGTGGTTTTCAAGAGTATTACTACCCGCTGAACTCAGATCAATGAATGTTAACAAGACAAAATTACATGCACTTATAGGTGAAAGTAGGTGCACATATAGTTATAAGTAGTTGCACCTATAGTTATAAATAGTTGCACATATAGTTATAAGCACACCCAGGTGCATGAATGGTTGCGGAAAGTGAATGCTAACAAGGCAAAATTACATGCACTTATAGGTGAAAATAGGTGCACTTATAAGAGATTTTACTTGCACTTCAATGTTCAATTATTTACGAAAATGCCACCGCGTTTTTTTTTAAAGTTATTAGATCTGGACACGTGTCACGCGCTGATTCGTTCGCATTTCCTTCCTGGGCACTTATTCGCACATGAGTGCGTCTCTCTCTCTCTCTCTCTCTCTCTCTATATATATATATATATATATATATATATATATATATATATATATATATATATATGTATGTATGTAAAGAAGCATATACTACATTATAAAGAATCACAAATGTTTCAAAAAAAAAGTAATTTTTTAATTATATAACAAATTAAATTATATACTACTAACATTATAAGGATAAAAATTAGGTAATATAAAAAAAATTATGTAATACCACATAAATAATTATAATATTTTTCCTTAATTATACAAAAAAATACATTACAAAATAATATAATTAGAATTATATATTAGATAAAAAGTTTTAACTATTTATGTTTAAAATTTGGTACTATATGATTTTTTTCGAGTACTACTGACTTTATTATAATGTAATATAGTGGAATTCGAATGTGTGACATTCCATTTGAAAAAATCACAAAGATGTTATTGGGCTACAAGTTATTTGACTGGTACTATATGATTTAACTTTTATAAAATTGATGAAAATTTTTTCTGACATTTCCTTTCATTATATTAAAATTTTAATCAATATCTCAAGTTGTAATTTAGTTTACTGGGTTATTATATTCAAATTTGGATTTAGATTTAGATTTAAGCTATTATTATTTGAATGTCCTGAGTTCAACTCTAGGCTCTAGCTAAAGACATAGTATATTATTTATAAGTAATTTCACACTCTTATCATCGTCATAATCTAGCCGCATCAACATATATTTAACAGTCTATCTAAAAGTGTAGCAATTTTATTTAATAGTATTTTCTTCCGTTATTATATTATATATATACGGAGTATTAATTTTCAAATCACTGTATTATTAAGAACAATGTTAAGTCATTGTAGAACTTTCCAATAACAACATATAATATTATCATATTACGTTGGTCTCTTGGGTCTTCATATTACAAATTACAATTTAACTTTATATTTGACTCCTTCAACTTTTTAAGGTCCTAATATTTCTCTCTCCCTCTCTCTCTCTTTTTTTTTTTTTTTTTTAAGATAAGGAAAAATTAAAGTTAGTGGTGTGCCTATATATTTAAAACATAAATGTACCAAAATTTTTAATTTCTCCTTATATTTATATAACTAGTTTTTTTACGCGATTTGCGCGAATGGGATAATGCCCAATAATTATTTTTAAATAAATATTTCAAAGTATATCAATGCAATATTATATAGAAGATGTTTATGCATAGGTAAATAAATATTGAATTTGTTTATTTAAATCGGTAATTTAAAGTATATAAATGCAAGATAATATATGAGAGACTGATTATAATTGTCACTAAAATAAATGTTTGCAACTTTGTAATAACGCTAGTCTAAATACTTAGTCTTAAAGCAATAGTCTAAATAAATACTACTTTTGGTTTAAATTTTTCTAATTCTTCTTAATTCTTTTTTGGGTAGCATTGTTATTGTTTTTATCTTCAGTACATGTCATTTTTTTTTTTTTAATTGATAGTGTGTCATGTGCAATTAGGTTACTGGTATCTGGATAGAGGGATTCATCATGCAATGAGATTATGGTGTAGGAAGTTTTAGATTTGCCTTTCTGTGTATATGACTGAGATTTTAGTAGGAAGTTTTAGATTTGCCTTGCTGTGTATATGACTGAGATTTTAATTGTAATATGAACTCTTTAGCGTACAAACACCTATTGATATTTAGTAGTAGTAGTTTTTTTCCAACGTGTTTCATGTGTTGTGAGATGTGTGTCGTAGGTTATCATGTGAAAATATTGAACAAAATATTAATATTTATTATATTTGTATAAAATACTTGGTAAATAAATATAAAACATGTGGTGTATTATAACTTTGATATTTTTTTTTTAATGCTACTGGCTCTATTACAATGTAATATTGACCTATTGAAACACAAATAACCAATAACGCCTCCACTAAGGCTCGAACTCACAAACTTCCAATTGGAAGTTCAATCAAGGTACCATTAAACCACATTGTCTTGGTATTTAATTATAAGATAATGTAAAAAAGAAGACAATAAATTAATAAATTTGAAGGTAAGGAATCTTTGAATTGTAGAAAATAAAGATAATATAACTAACGAAAATATATATTTTTTTTATTTTTTTTAATAATGAATATTTTTTTTTTAAATAAAGCATAATAGACATCTAATTCTAAACCAAAGTTTATGTTAAATTTTATATTATATATATTTTTAATACATTTGAACATATTCATAACATATGTTTAACAATTATGCCAACTATATTTGGGATGAGGTTCGAACCTAAGACCTTATATAAATTAAGAGTATGTTAAGAATAATAAATAGTTAACGGAATATTCCGTTACTAAAGTTTAAACTAACGGAATTTAGGGTTATTTAAGGGAAGAAAATAATATAATAGAAGGTAAATAAGGAAAATCATTAAAAGATACTAAAATCAAAATAATATGAACCATTCATTTTAAGAAACAATTAGTACCAACATTTTTTTTGTTCCAGTTAAGGGCCTAACATTATTCGCTCTTATTAGATTTGTAGATAAAGAAAATGTTAGATGACTCTCGTATCTGAAGGTCATGATTTCGAATTATGTCAATATCTTCTCAGTCAAATTCGTCACATAAGGGTTTTTTTAGTACAATTTACCTCTTCTATGTGGATTTACAGGTTATTACCCCGTAAAATGATTATCTAGTGCATACACTCGGGTAGTAGTTGCGAGTTTCTTTGTAATCCAACAAAAATAAAATGTTGGCCCTTAATTTTATAAATTTCAATTTTACAACAGCTAGATTCCCTATATTATATTCTAAGGCTATCCTCATTCCAGCAATTGACTCACTTTCAAGATGATGTGAAATGCGTTTTGGTTTTTTTTTTTTTTAATTTCATTTTGTTAGCCTATGTCGCTTGCAAGCTTGCATCAATAAGTTTGCAAGCCTATGCCCTTTTGATTTTTATTTTTTTTTAAATTTTTTATTTATTATTTTATTATTACTTTATTATTATATTTATAATATAATATGAAAGTAGACTTTTTATTTTGTCAGATCATGAGGTGTCCAACAGTAGGAGGCACCTTTAAGCCTGTACCATACTTAGACTAATCTCCGTTCGCATCGGACCAGTCCAATTAAGGGGTAAAGTCTTGGCTAGATTGATTTTTCTATACAAGAGGGGGTTAAAGTAGACTACTTTTAAAAGTGAGAGAGCTAATGTTGCAGGGATAATAATAACTTAAGGTAGAATTTAAAAATTTTATATCTAGAAGAAATAGGATTTTAAAAAAAAAATTGTATTAGTGCTTTACATGGGGAAATGTTGACTAAATATGTTACATGGGGAAATGTTGACTAAATATGTTATGGCCTGTTGGGGAATATGGTGCAACAGAAATGACAATGTATGGAAGGGAGTTGCCATTGATCCAACTCTAACGGTGCATAGAGCTATCTATTTTCTGGAAAATTGGAAGAGTGCCAATTTAATTACTGCATGTACTTCTACTATACCTACCGTAACAAGATGGGTGAAGCGGCAACGGGGAAGGGTCAAATTGAACACTGATGTCGCTATGGACCAGGCCAATAATGTTATGTGGCTTGGTTGGGTGTTACGGGATGAAGAAGGCACTTTTCTAGCAGCCAAAAACATGTGCATAGCAGGGAATTGTATGGTCAAGGAGGTTGAGGCTCTAAGTATACGAGAGGCTCTTAGTTGGTTAAAGGACACAGGTCTGGGAGGAGTGGACGTTGAAATGGATTCACAGATTGTTTTCAATGCCATTCGTATTTGTTCTTTTTATTCTGTTTTTGGATTTTCAATCGACGATATTAAAGAAGTAGCGTCCATTATTGGAGATGTTGAATTCCATTTTGTAAAGTGATCTACGAACTGCGCCGCCCATTCTGTTGCTAGGAAGGCCCTTTCTGTGTTAGGTTGTGGGGAGTAGTTTGACTCTCCTCCATTGTTTCTTGTAAGCATTCTTGCTCGTGATTCAATGAATTAATTTTTCATTCTAAACAAAAAAATAAAAATATTTCCCTCCATCTTCCTTTTGATTGTGACTATTGCGCAAGTTTTCGAGAAATTGTCCCTTTCACCTTATTTTTTAGGTGAACTCCACTTCACGTCCAAATTAAATAATTTCCAATGGAAAAATATAATGTATTGATTTTTTTTTTTCTTGTGTATGTTTTTTTTAATAAATAATTTTCCACGAGCCAGACTGGGTTTTTTATAGGTCAATTGAAAGCCTAACCCTTTTCCATCTACAAGGACTTTTTTGCAGCTCCTTTTTCTGACCATTTTTATTGACTCCATAAATAAAAACAAAAAATTTACTAAGAAAAAAAAAGGAGTTGCGGAGAAAAAAAAAATGTACTCCTCACTCCTAGGAAATAAAACTTCAGTTACATATTCTTATTTTATTAAAGAAAAGAATTGGATACATTTTGTAAATCATTTTTTATTTTGAATCAATCAAAATATGTGGTGATAATAAATAATAAAAATAAAATAAAAATGAGAATACATATAATATAATTATTTTAAAAAATTATCGAAATTAAAAACGCGTATACGTAATTACGTATATGTAGGGGTTTTACGAAGCAGCCTTTGTAGTTGGCACATGCTACTACTTCTCCAGTCAACTATGAAAGCAATATAGCATTTCGGTGATGTTACCAATTTTTCTTTTTCTTTGAAAATTTAAATCCAATTTCCAATCAAATGCTTTGTCTCCTTTGAGTTGAAGAGAATGAGCAAAACACACCAAACCCTAGTAAAGTTAGTCACACATCGTGCAATTCATGTTCAATAATGAGAATAGGGATTAGGAGATGGGAATAATGTAACAGTGAGTCACGCAAGTACACATAGTATAGCTCGTTTTATCAATTTAGAGCTAGGGTTTTAAAGCAAATCGATCAGGTACAGTGTAAGAGTCTATTGAAGTAAGCAGTATCGAATGGGATATTGTCTCTCGATGGGTGAAGATATGTTATTTCTATGGTAATTGCTGACCATCAAAATGATTATTATTACTGTTAGCAAGTGGGGTTTGATATGGTTCGCTCCTATTAGCATAAGAGGGAGTCGACTCATTCCTAACCAGCATGTCAAACATAACTTATTACAGTATTATATCACAATATCCTACGCGTCCCGATAAGTCCATTTGACGAGTTGGTCTGCCAAGCTAAGCTAAGGATACCATGCATTGCGGCTGATGGAGAAAATTGATCCCGGGGTATGTATTTATACGGGTCAATAATCTCCCTAAGAAAATATGAATGTGGTAAAAGATCAATGATCACAATGATTTAACGTGGAAACCAAAACGGTAAAAACCACGAGCCTTTTTGGGCTAAGCCAAGCCGAAAGCCTTTTATTATATTTGTAGTACATGTACATATGTAAGCCATGGCCATAGAAATATATGGAAGAAGAAAGAAGAGTCTATGTAGAAGGATGGTTTATATTTGAGACCGGCCTCCCTTTGTCTGCAGCCCAGAATCTTTATATAATGTCATCAGTTGTAACTTCCCGTAGCCTTCCCTACTTTCTTGCCATGATGACCTTTTCTCTTTGACTAATTAATATCATTATTATTATAAATAATAATAATAATAATAATATGGCATGCATATTACATATCATTATTCCATCAGCGGCATTGCGCTTGGACTCTTCAGCTCGTTTGGTTCGCTGGAAAATATTTGAAGGGAAATGGAATTGAAATTCCATGGAAAATAAATTCCAAGAAAACAGATTCCATTGTTTGGTTGGTGGAAAAGAAATTACTGGGAATATGAATTCCATTGTATGGTTGAGTTTGGAAGGGTAAGGAATAATGAGTATAATGACAAATATAACCCTACACAATAATAATAATAAGAGTAATTAATAAAGAATTGTGAGGGTAAAATTGTCATATTAGTTTTTCATGGAAAAGGTTTTCCATGGAAAACAAAATACCTAGCATAAGCTAGGAATTTGTTTTCCTTGTTCTTAAGGAAAACTTTTTCCAATGGAAAAAGTTTTCCATCCAACCAAACAACATAAAACATCATTTTCCTTCACTTTTAGGAAAACATTTTCCATGGAAAATGTTTTCCATCCAACCAAACACCCCCTTAGGTTTATCTCTGGATTATTGAGCCAATTGAATTGTTTTATAATCTCATCATATGTATCACATGCATGCAAGTACACAACTCATCATTAAAAATATTCGTGCAATACATATACGATATAATAAACTTTGTAATTTAATTCCATAGTTATATTTTAAGTGTACTCCCATTATACTGAAAGATAGCTACTTATTTATTTTTATTAGTAAATTTCTCTCTCAATCTAGAAAAGGTTAGTCCACTTATGTGTGCTTTATAAAATAATACATGATTTAACATTACAAAATTTAATACAAATATATTTTCTTATTTTACCTGGCGATATTATAGACAAGCGATATATATATATATATATATATATATATATATATATATATATATATATATATATATATATATATATATGTATATATATATATATATATATATATATATATATATATTGCGACGAAATTACCCTTATTGGCCTTATATATATTTTCACATGAATTCATGCAAAAGATAGATTAAATAAGGAGAAAACATTTTGACGACCAAGTCTTCCCCTCCTCTGGAAAGAAGAATTAACAAACAATATTAAACCCAACAATTATTAAGTCTATATATATACCTAATAAGGGTCAATCTCAGACAAATTGATCAAACATTTAACTGGATAAATATAATGTTCCAAATTCGGTTATCGATTCTTAGTGGAGTGAATTATTGGTATTCTTAATTTGAGTCGGTCAATTATAAACAACTTAGACTGATTTACATCATTATAGTCCTTTATTAAATTGACTAGGAATCTAGGATCACAGTGTACACCTTAAGATAATAACTTTAATTTCTCTCCTCATAAAATATATGTATACCCAATAGAAAAATTCCAACTTACAATAAACTCTAAACACAACATGACGGATCAACTACGACACACTATTATTAATAAACTACATTTTTATAATAAAAGGAAACAAAAGAGTTCTCTCGGACACTTAACCAAAAAGTATAAAACAATCTCACCTAATTCCCATTATAGTATAGTTTAATACGACTTTAAGTGTTATGGTAGTCGTTGATGCCAATCTACTCGTCTACCATATTCTTACTTTTTTTTTTTTTTTTTTTTTTTTTTTTGTTATTATTTTAAATTTTTATCAGAAGACTATGAAGGACTAAATTATTTTATTACCTTTAGAAATATAAGCGCGTATATCTAAATTTAAATTTTAAAATTACATAAACATCAATAATGATAAGATTCAAAATGAATAGAAAATATATTAACTAGTGTATGTAATCAGTTTTAATGATAAAATTCACAAATTGTGCAATTGTGCTTACTTTCTTAATTGCAATTTATAAATTGTTTTCAAAATTTTCCCTTCTTTTTTCTCATCGTTTACCATAAATTGAGTAATTAGGAATGATATTCTAGCTAGTGAGAGTCAAACATTAGTACGGTGTTCCTGTTAAAAGTCATGACCACTAACCGCTAAGCTAGGATGTATTGTAAGGCACGAGGAATGATGATGTCCTAATTAACAGGAAATAAGCGTGCATATTTATAGTGTAGAGCCCCCTCCAGATGTTCAACAAATATACAGCTCTAGCTTGCCTTCATTCCTAGCCATACACGTGCCCCCACTACCTGGATACCAGCAATTTCACACGGGTAAATAGAACATCCTACCTTGTAATATGACGTCTTGAATAGATGGGTGGTTGGTGTTTGTGTTGTTATCCCATAAGGCGCAAGTTTGAATCTTACTAGCTACACCTCCTTGGACCTTGGACCAAGACTTTTCCAATAAAATGGAACCCATTAAAATGACCCCTCGGAGTCCCATGACACCATTAGTTAACATCGTTAAATAACGTTGTTAAATATAATTTACTAGGATTGAAATAAAAATAAAATTGCATATTGGCTGACCAATGTTTTCCTATGACATTTTAAGGGGCTTGCAGATTGTGGAGCAACCTCCGTTAGTTATTGAGCTAATTCTACATGATGATTGCCTAGGTATAGCCCAACCAAGAAGGGTTTTTGATATAGGGTAGTTTGTTGGTTAGTGTAATTTAATTAAGGTGTTCCCCTCCTATCTTTTTTTTTTTTTTTTTTTAAGTAATAATATATACACCATACTTATTTTTTAAGTACACTTATTAATTATTTTTATTGTCGTTATCACCTTATAGTTTTACTTTTCTCATAAGACACTTATATACACAAAGCATTGTCACCAAATTTTATAAATTCATCAATATTTATCAAATAAATTCACATGGAAAATATAAACAACAATAATAATATTAATAATACGTACGAAGTGGATTTAAACTTAAAATTTTTAATTTAAATTTAATATATTTTAAATATTGTCAATTGGGTCACATGCGAGGGAGAAAAAGTATAAACTATCTAAAATAGTAGGAAGGGGTCAACAAAAGTTAGGGAGAATCGTACGATGTATGTAGAAAATGTGTCCAAATGTTTGGGAGAACTTGTAAAATATGTACTATAGGCTGGAAGAGTTGTACCATGTATGCAAAACCCCATTTTTACTTAATATATACTTTAGAATGTTAAGTTTTGCTTACCTCTTGACTATGGCTTGACTGAAATGAAAATGTTACGGAGTGAATGAATGACAGTGTCTCTTTCAAATAGAGCTTTTAGGGTTTTTGGTAAGGAAAGACTATTTAAAGAGTTTCATTTAATCAGTATCACAGATACAACATATTATAATGGTTATTTTTATAAATATACGGTGATTTTTTATAATACACACTAATTTTTTATGGTACTTAATACGACACATTGTGATTGATTACTTATCAAATTAATTGCTTTGAAAGGAGTGGTTGAGTGAGTGAAGCATGACTATCGTATCTAAAGGTCACGAGTTCGATTATTGTCAACATCTTAACTTTTCGGTCGAGCCTATAGCATAGTGTATATTTTCTTAATGTTGTTTACCTCTTATGTGTATTTGTGAGCTATTACTGTCAGTGTTGCAAAAATTCCGCCTAAGTACCGATTAATAGGCACCTAGGCACTAGACGCTGACCGACCGCCTAGCGAATTACCATAATAAGTGGTAAGACGGCTGGCCGACTAGGCCACCAAACCGCCTCCTAGGCACTAGGCGTCTCCCAGCGTCCGAGGAGCGCCTAGCGATTTTTCAACCATAATTACACAAGAGTGATATTCACCTAGTGCACACATCCTAGCTCAAATAGTGGATCTCTCAATTATATATAATAATGTTAGTAGATGAAATTTTTATAGTATTACTTTATTTTATTTTTAGTTTAAAATTGATATGATTTCTTCAAATATGGTAGATTAAGTATCTTCAAGGCCATTATTGGTCTATTACAATATTTTGGATTTAGCATTATATATTTTTAGTTTGATAGTTTTTTCCTCATTCGTTACAGTAAATATATGTAAATTCCATCGGTTGGAGATATTCATATTCATTGAGACTCAGTAAATTTAAAAATTCAAGTGATTTGTAAATCTAAGAAAATTGACGTAATAGACTAACATAATTGATTTTTTCTCTCGAGCCAACTATTACCTACACCAAAAAATTAAAAATTTGTACACATGAACAGCTCGATCAGTTGATCATAGGGGTAAAGTTTGAAAAGAAAAATTAAAAATCTCTCCCTAAATATATAATAACTACCTAGCTAGAGCCTCCACTTCATCCCCTCTTCTCTGTCTCCGTCGCAATTAATGAAAATTCCATTAATAACTTACAAAGAAACCTAATTGTGTATATGTATTAGTACATTTAATATAGTGGTCGGAACCCTTTGACTTAGCATAACCAAAGTGACTCACAAATTTTCATTTTTAGCATTTTCATGTAAAAATTGTATATATGTATATACAACAACACTTATGAATGCCTAAAGGGCAATGCTGAACTCTTAAACTAATTAACACAAACCCTATATATCTTTAAAATTATGTTTGCATAAAAAGGAGTGCCTAAAATAAGTGAAGCATAATTCTTGTACGATCGTATTACCTTGTGGTCAAGTGGCATGAAGTGATTTTTTTAAATTGGAAGTCATGAGTTTAAGCCCCAGTAAAAACAATAGATATTGAACTAAAAAAAATAAAAATAAATACTTTCTTAGTCGATAATGTCATACAAAATGATTAGTGTCAATTAAGGAAAATATTATATATTTATATGTACTTCCTTTACTCCTAATTTTACTTTCACACTTAAAATTTTTATGTAGACAAGCCCACGTGATGAAAATAACGCGCCCGCTACATCAGTGAGTAAATTTGAGAGAGTAAGATTTTTTCTTTTGGTCAAACCACGAAGTGTTCTGAGCAGACCGTATTTGTAAGAGACACCTTTAAGCTCGTACCATACTCAGACTAATCCCCGTTCGCACCGGTCTGACGCAATTAAGGGGCAAAGTTCTGGTCAGATTTTTTCATACGAAAGAAGGTTCGAAGTCCCACTTGTCTTAAGGACATCCTCAATAGTGAGGATTTTGGTGTAATTTTTGAGGAGTTTTTGGAGATGTGATTAAAAAAAAAAAACAAAACAAAACAAAACAAAAAAAACTAACAAAACCCTCAACCCCCCCCCCCCCCCCAACCCCTGCAATCCCGACAAAACCCACAAATTAGCCGGACCAATCCACCCCTCTCTCTCCTCTCTCCTCCACATATCTATTTTTTCTTAATTCTTGTGCAAAATCCTCTTGTTGGGGATGCTCTAAAGGATAAAAAAGCATGACCACTCACATTAATCAAATTAATTTGAAAGAGTAAGATTTTGAAGTACATGTAGTATAACTTGCGAATAAATTCGTGCATTAAAGAAATTTCGTAGGGTGAGACCGAAAACATAAGCACAAAAATAGGGGTAAAAGTGGAACCCAGCTAGAAACAGGCAGAGAATAGCTAGGGAAGGGAAGTGGATAGGTGTAGAGTTTGGCCCGTCATTGGTGGCACGACATATCAGTGCCGCCTTGTCTTTACTCCCGCGTTTGGCGCTGATATGTAAAATTCCTCTTCTCAAATAGGGCCAAAATGGGTACGGGTTTCGGTGCTTTGTCGTCTAGTCTCCTCCCAACATCTATATATCTATCTTAGGATAGGATACATTTGGGGACTTATATTTATTAGCTTCACCATATGACATATCATCATCGACCACAACCAAATTCGTGTCACAACTACATATAGGGATGACAATTATATCCGTACTTAATAGATTTCTCACATTTCTGTTTCTACGAATTTTAAAATACTCGCACAATTTGAGTAATGGGTACAGGTATGAGACGAATTTTATATACTCGCGCGGGACGGGGCGGGTGCGGGAGGTATCCCCGCTCCGCACCCACACTAATATATATTGTTATTAGTATTTATTTATTACATAAGTTTATGTATATTTTATAATTAAAAATGCATAATGAATTAAACTTTTTAGGCTTTCAAAAAAAAAAAAGAATTAAACTTTTTAGTTATTTGTTTATGAAATTCGAATAGGAACAATACAAATAACATAATGAGTAAACACTTAATACAATTTATACTACCAACACAATTTTAGTTCCAATTAAGGACTCACTTCTTTGGCTCATATTAAATTTTATAGTTATGTCACTGCTAGAAATTATAGAATTTCCGACCACCTGAAAGTGATCTTAAATAAGTCGAAAGCAAAAAGTGGTCAGAAATAGCAGCAAAGGTTTTTCCGGATACCAAAAGTGGTTGGAACAAGGCTTTCGACTTGATTTAAGATCACTTTCAGGTGATCGGAAATTTCATAATTTCCAGCAGTGTGTTCAAACTTATAAAAAAAATCCATGTGATACTTAGAATTGTTGTATAAATTTTTTATTAGATTTAAATATAATATTAATAATTAAAGTTACGGGTTGGGTATTCTATTGTTTAGTTCGCGGAAGGAATAGACTTTAGGAATTATATTACAGTGTTTGGTTGATTTAAGGAATAGAAATGAAATATGTTTTAAAAGACATAAATACCCTTATAAAAATATGTGATGGTGGCGATGGTGGTGGTGGCGGTGGCGGTGGTGGTGGCGATGGTGGTGGCGGTGGTGGTGCTGGGGTGGTAGTGGTGGTGGTGGCGGTGGCAATGGTGGGGGCGACGGTGGTGGTGGTGGTGGCGGCAGCGACGGTGATGGTGGTGGTGGCGACGACGGTGGTGAAATAGGATAAATTTATATATAGGATAAAAAAATTATGTTAAAGAAAGGGGTAAAAAAGGAAATAGATTCTAAAATCTATTCCTGAACGTTCAGTAATAGACTAATACCAGGGGGTCCTAGTAATAACTATTACCTTATTTGAGGTAATAGGCTATTACTAAGAATATTATTCCTGGTAATAGAAATGGTTACCAAACAAATGAATAAGCCTATTACTGGGAATGCTATGCCATTCCCGGCCTATTCCGTGAACCAAACGGGCCATTAAGGATTCTATGTTGTATTTCAACATTAGTATGACAACATGAGTTGAGGAGAGAGGCAGTTTTTTTTTTTTTTTTTTTTTTTTTCTTTTGAATGTTATTGACTCTATCACAATATAGTATTTGTTCATAACTACAGAGGCAGCTTAGTATTTTTATTTTTAAATACTCATAATTATTTACATGCATGGTAGTATATACATCGGAGTTCAATCTTGTAACCACTCTTTTGCAATGGTAACTGAGATGTCATCACACTACATAAGAGTTGGCAGCTTAGTATTTATTTATTAGAACACATTAACATTAATTTTTAAGACAATTTAGTATATTTTCTTCAAAAATAAGACAATTTAGTATTTTACAATTGTTAAAAAAATTAAAATGCTCATAAATAAATGATATAATAAATAAACAATAATGTGATATACTTTTTTAATGGATTTTTTTTCTATATTATACCTTTATTATGTCATTTATGAGGATTTGTTTAGGTAGGAATAAAATATTAAACTTGTGAAATTATCATTCTAAAAATTAAAGTCAATTTGTTTTAAAATTTTGTAATAAATAACCAAAAATGTGGCAATATTAGTAAAATATAGGGCCTAAATGTGGTCAAATTAAAAGTTGTGAACTGAATGTGACATAATAGTCGTAGGCTAAAAGTGGAAATTTCTTTAAATAAAATAATAATTTTACTTTCAATTTATAAAAATGTTTTTTTTTTTTTTTTAACATTGAGAAAATTGTATATTTGGCCTTGAGTTATATCATATGTATAGATTCAGTTACTCAATTATTGTCATGTTTAATATATTTTGATTTCTCGACCAATTACTCTCAAAGTGGTGATTTTGATTATTTTTGTTAACAATTTGTTACATTTGGAAGAAAAATCGATAGAGAAGCTTTTTTTGAAAGCCAAGGAAATTAGATTGCATTAAACTGTAAGCGAAACAAAGGGAGGAAGATAGTCCTTCCAGACAGAATGAGAGTCAGTCGCACTACTATGCTTTGCTAAGGCATGAGCTACCATATTGGCATCTCTGCGTACAAATCGATAGAGAAGCTTAACTGATAGGGATAAACATAAAAATTAGATTCTATTTTTTCCTTCTTATATTTGATAAACGTTCACATTGTTCCAATAAATTTATTTGTTCTAGCACTTTGTCCCTTAATTGGACTAATTCGGTGCGAATGGAAATTAATCTGAGTATAATACGAATTTAAAGGTGTCTCCTATAATTAGAGCCTGCTCAGGACATTTCATGGCCTGACCAAAGAAATGCAGAATTTTTTATAAAAATTTTACAAATAAAATATATTAAACACAAGAAATATCCATCTATATAATGAGAAAGGAAAATCAAATTTTCATATTTATCATTATCATAATATATTAATGAAATAGACTAAAATTATCTTATCAACAATAACTAAGGTATGAAAAAAGTAAACATAATTTCTTCAAAAAAAAAAAAAAAAAGTAAACATAATAATAAATGAGTAGTTGAGTCTATATCAATATTTAATTTAAAGACCAAATACCTATTTTTTAAAAAAATTACTCCGTATAATAATAGGCCAGGACATGTCTTTTCAATAAAAAGATTTTTATTTTTATTTTATAGTGGTGATTAAGTTATAAAATTGTGATGTATACTTATTCAATGTGAAAAAACATGGCCTCCAAGAAAAGACAAAAAAAGAGGAGACTACTCAGCCTCAGAAGTAGAAAATGAAGCAACATGACAAATAGTAGCAGAAATGCATTCCATATAAGGGACTGAATCACCCCTTTTCTCATACTACTTCTCTCTTCTTCTTCTTCTTCTTCAACACAATTTCATAACTGGAAATGGATGTTCAACCCACTGCTCTTCTCAACTGGGCATTTCTCTGCCAAGGAAAGGTTAGCAGCTCTATCTTCTTCTTCTTCCAGTGCCTGGAGTTTTGTTTTTTACCCATTCAACTTAAAACTGAATTGCCCTCTGTAATTTGAGCTAGGTTGTTTAATGGGTACACATTTTCTTGAAATGTTTTGAAGAAATTAAATTAAAGTTTGTGACTTTGTTGTTGAAACAGAGCATGGATGAGCTGCGGCAATGGCTGTTAATGACGACTTTGGAGCTGGAGAAAACAAGGGTGAAAGCTCAAGAGGAGCTGGAAATGAGAGAGAATCATATTCTTCAGCTCAAAGATATGCTGAGCAGAGCGATTAAGGAGAAGAATGATGCAGAGGAGAAGTGTCATAGGTTACTGTTTGAGAGGCTTCTGTTGCAGCAGCCGCCGCCGCCGCCTCCGGCGGCGGCGGCGGCGGCTCCAATGTCTGGGGTTTCATGCGTTGAGGATGAACCCAGAAGGGGAGTAGTGGAGAATCACTCCAATAATGGCTTCTCCTCCTCCGATTCCGACGAGAGCATCGTTTCCTCGCCGGCGCCGGCGCCCCAAGATTTGCCGATTGTGATAGATAAGCCCTTGCCGGAAAAGGGGAAGTTTTTGCAGGCGGTGATGAAAGCAGGGCCGCTTCTTCAGACCCTTTTGCTGGCTGGCCCTCTCCCCCAGTGGCGCCACCCTCCTCCGCCCATGGACACTTACCAGATTCCGGCGCCGCCCGTCGCCATTCCATCTCCGCCGCCGCCGCCGACTAACTCTCTCCCTCCTCAAGATTCTCTTCTGAGCATCTCTGCTTACAACAGCATCTCCAACTGTGGCAGGATAAACAGGAAAAGAGGTTTCTTTGATGATTCTGATTCTTCCATGGAAGCCAAGTACCAAAGAGTTGTCCTTTGACTCTCACTTTTCCCAATATAATCTTGTCAGAGTAGTCCTATCCTATCCTATCCTTTTCCCAGTATCTGCCATGGAGTCATCTGATCTAGCAGCATTTTGTACAGAATCTTGAGAGCCTGATTCTAGGAAGCCCTCCCAAAAAAAACCCTAATTTTACTAGTGGGCATTTTCTTTTGGTTTTTGCCAATATTTCTAGTGGTATTATTGATTGTGGGCTTGTCTCTTTTCTTCTCATCTTGTTTACTAAAACCTTAAGTTAGTGTTTGATTTCGCTTTCTTTCATGATATGTCTGCAATTCTGCAAATGAAGTGTTCTAACATTAACTACTGTACTGTGTTTAGTCTTTTGTAGTACTCAACCAAACATCATTTGTTACTTAAAAATAAAAAAGAAAAAGAAAAAACAGAGGAAATGTATTGTGTATATTTGGACGTTTGTTAAAATGGAAGATGAAAAAAGAGACAAAAGGGTTAGAGAGGTTTCCTTTTCTGGATGGGTTCCACAAATCAGAATGAGGATCTACACTAACGTGAGGATTAATGGTTGTGTTTTAGGTGGATTTGATGTTTACTGTTTTTTGTTACACTTAATTTAAAACAAATGTCTTGTCTTGTATAGTTGTATAACGGATTAATTCATTTTAATTTCAATTATAAAAGATTTAAAAAATTTTGGCTCTAAAACCTCACATCTCCATCATACAGGAATTGTGAAAGAATTGGATATCATCACTATATCAGTCATTTATTTTAATTTCTTGTTGAATTTTTTTTTTTTTAAACAATAGTTGGGTTTGCAAAAAAAAAGTATTTCTATAGTTGCCGAAATGCACTGTTTACAACTTTCTTGTAGCTTGTCAAATCGTTGTTACCCCCTCTCTCTCTCTTTTCTCTTTTCTTTTCTTTATTATTATTATTATTTTTTAAAGCTTATTATTATTAATTTATTATTATTATTATTCATTTCACTTTTGCATGACGAAAATGATTTCTCCTCAAAAAGCAAAGCAATCATGGATAAAGGGTTAATTTGGGGCTAAAGCCACCGTTTGCCGCCATCATTATTGAGTGCTTGTATATATAGTTAATTTTATTTTTTATCATAAATTTATAAGTGATAATTTACTTTTAGTCCTTTTTTTTCATAATATTTTCATTGGTCATAATATTATTGTGGTATGATCGTTTTTTTTTTTTTTTTGTCATTTGTTAATAAAATTGTTAAAAAGTCATTAAACACATAGACATTTTGATCTTTTTATACAAAATAAGTTAACGCTATGTGATTCATTAAGTTGAGAAAGTAGTTATGAACAGATACTGCATTGTAACAGAGTCAAACAGTATTCAAAAAAATGAAAGGTCGACTGAAAAAAAAAAGTTACAAATATATTATCGAGTATAAGTTTTTCCACGTTTAAATTATAATTTTACATGAGGGTTTTAAAGTACAAGAATCAATAGTAAAACCTAAGTAGTTATAATAATCGATAACTTAACGATTAATACAATTATAAATACAAAAATTTGTTGAATTCAGATTCATCATCTCCTTATTATAATGAACAAACATGCCCAAAATCAAACTTAATTCATTACTACAATAGTTACTGGTCAATATTTTGAATTTCTTAACTTCCTACTTACAACTATAAATTAGTAACTCCTAGCTAGGATTTGCAATGATGAAAATGATATATAGTATTCATAGTGATTGCAATAATGAAGATTGACGAATAGGGAAGATATTTGAAGTGTTAGCATATATATCTGTTAATGTTTGACGAAAGAGAAGCAGAGAAACCGCGTCTGCTTTATTGTATTTTTCTACGTTCTTCCCCACAGTGCACTCCAATCTGTACCTGTGGACTTACAAAATGGAAAAACGAAAATGACAAAGGAATATTAGGCCTCCGGCCTGGAATTATAACCTTAATTTGTGCTTATTGGGCTTAATCTATCATCATATTGCAAACTACTCCGTATTAAAAAAAAAAACACACGCTTTTTTAATGAAAATTATAATATTTAATAACGTACCGCATGCATGTATGTATGTTTTTAATAATAATAAGATAACAATACAAGATTCATTGATAATATCAATGCATCAATATTAACTTCCTTTTTTTTTTTTTAGGAACAAGTTTTTACCACTAAATTACAATACAACTCTTCAACAACATGGTATACGACCTACCTACATGATATACCAATAGATCCTTAATTAGAGGTCAATAACGTTTTATTTTATTTTATTTATTGTGAAGAAAATGTTAGTTTCTCGACATCTACTTAGAGGGTACAAGGATTCGTTCTTACACATTGAGGTGTTAGACAAATAGCTGTTAGTTGATAGTTGTTAACAGATTGAGTTAGCGGGTTTGGTTAGCTGATAGCATTAGCTGGTTGTAGAAAGATGTTTGGTAAATTAGTTGTTGGCTTATAGTTGATTACATGCAAAGTTATTTTTAAGGTTAATTTATTTTCTCAAAACAATTGACTGGAAAAGCTGTTTTGAACCGTTTTTTGAATAAGCTTTTTAAAGCAATAAGCTCACTGCTGAAAATTATGGAATTTTCGACCACCTGAAAGTGATCTTAAATCAAGTCAAAAGTCTTGTTCCAACCACTTTCGGTATCTGGAAAAACCTTTGTTGCTATTTCCGACCATTTTTTGCTTTCGACTTGATTTAAGATCACTTTCAAGTGGTTGAAAATTTCATAATTTCCAGCAGTGACTGTTACAAAAAGCTAATTAACCAAATACTCATATTGATACCAAGTGGCTTGTGGTTCACTTGTACCCAGTTGATCCCCTAAGTGGGAGGTGATAAGTTTGAACCTCAGTTGAGGGAAGTAGTGTCCTTTAAGTGGGAGGTGATAGGCTCGAACCTCAATTGGAGGAAATAGTGTGTATATAGGGTATCCCCCTTCCTTATAATAGTAATAATAAATACTCATATTAATTGTTTAGTTAAGTCAAACAATTAATAGTTGTCAAACAAGTTAAAATTGACTATTAAATTAAATATATTACCAAAGTATTGTGCAGACAAGATGACTATAAAATGAGTGTCGGTGAAGAGGAGTTTCGTGGCTTTGAGTATTCTTGGATGGGGTGAGACCTATGCTTACAACTAATACTATCAATGTAGTGTGATCATGGTTTTTTTTTTTTTTTTTTAAATGACAAAAGAAACTCACAATCACTATCTGAATGTATATATAAATAAATTTCGCTTTTATATAATACGGAGTAACTCGCAAATCAAACATGAAAAGTAAATCGTATTGAAAAACTCTTTGCAACTGACTTGATTAGTAGGATATTGAGTATTGACAAGAATCGAATTCATGATCTTTAGGTAGGATATTTTTTTTTTTTTGGGTACAAAACAAAATAAAAGGAAAAGTTTGCGAAAGAAGGAAAATACAAATTCTAGAACATAGTATTATTGTTCCTGGTTTGAATGATGGGGAACAATGGCCTTCGACCTAACAAACGAGTACACAATTTATGTAATGATAAAAATAAAGTGCGCATGAGATTAAAATGCTGGTTTTTCACCATCACCCAACCCCACTTACATTCTTCAAATATATATAATACAATTTATTTCTTTCTATCAAAAGTCTTCCATATATAGGATCCATTAGTTTAAGGTGTAAACCATTGCTATCATGTGAACCTGTAGATCAACCCCATGTACCGTTGAGATTTGAGATTAGATGGTCAAGATCTGATGAGTGGTGCAGTGGGTCATCCGGTGCAGTTGATGCAATGATGTATGAATCTCTCTCATCATTTATATATACAACACCACTATAGTATCATTCTAAAAAACTAGACACATTACAGACGTAACAACATTGTTTACTGCCTAATTAATGAAACTACAATATATATAAAATGAAATTGAATAATTAATGAAAGAGGTTAGTTCATACATAGATCATCATGGAATTTACTGCCTACCATTATTATTAATGGAAAAAAACTTCAAACTACTGCCTACCATTATTATATGTGTGTGTGTGTGTGGAAAATAAACAGAGAAGCTAAGGGCAGCCGAAAAACAGAAAATAATAAAATGAAGATTGTAATTGAAAGAAGTGAAGTGATAATAATGGGGCAGTGCAAAAGCCAAAAGGGAGTTCACATGCAAACAGTATACTTAGTTTAATTTGTAGAATTGTAGGTAGAAATGAAATGCATGGATGTTGTGAACGAGATGGATGATATGGGAATCCTCAGCTCAATGATAATAAAGGGCGCGTAAACATAATTGGGGGTGTTAGTACTAATAATAAATTAAAGGGCTCAACTAATGATACAATTCGATCTACTATACATTTATGATATGATGCAGCTAGCTAGCTGCTATGGGGTTTACCACTATAATAAATTAAATTACCAATCATGCATCATTAACTACATGTGACGATCAAAAGGTAAAAAGTAGAAGCTAAGATGAGAGTAAAGTGAATTATACTTTATCTCTTTTAATTTCATATTCTCAGCTTCAGCACGTAGACGTGTGACAAAAAATTGTCCTTACAAGTCCATTAATTATTTTCTTAGTTGGGGCATATGATTCCTTATTTTTGGTAATTGACAGAAGATGGATTTGTCAAGTTTGGTTTAGTAGGTAAATTGGATCCTATGATTCCCATTCATTTTGGTTTTGGAGTCAACCAACACAAATAAGCTACCTATCATAGATATGCTAGGGATGAAATGAAAGGCGACCAACCATTTCCACTGTAATTCACAAACCTCAAATACCAATAATCCATAGCCCACATTGTAAGATACATCACTAATGCGTAAGTTTATTTTTAGTATATTATAAATTTAGAATACATTACTATACTTTACTAAAAAAATGAACACGCAATATACTAAAAATAGGCGTATATCAATGGTCCATATGGCATGGTCTACGGTATAATGTGCCAAGTAACATTATGTCAACTCACTTGATCACTACTACTTCAACATATTGAAAATATTTTTAAAAAATTGTTTTAAAATTCTAAGAAGTGTCATACTTTACATGAAAAATCAAGTTACAGAGCAGTAAAATGAAGCATCCTGGTACAAGCCCATAAGTGAAAACAGAAAGCCTCTTCACTCTTCATCTACATCCTGATTATTTTGTTGATTGTGTTTCTGAGCAGAATACATATCTGCAACCTGAAAAAAAAAAAAAAAAAAAAAAGAAAACCATGTTCAGAGACAGGCACTAATAAAAACTAGCATGCAGCATTTTGGAATAATTCAAGTAATGATTTTTCACCATCTCTGCTGTTGAGGCCTGTTCTGGAGTCTTGTCTTCTCGAATACGAATCAAGCGAGGAAATCGCAGAGAAATTCCCTTTGCAACAACAAATAAATATGAACATTAATTTCAACATTCTTGAAATTAGAACCAAACTCTTCAACTCAGGACGTTAACACTTGTAGGGATAGAGCATAACATGTTAAGACTTAGTAGCCATAATATACATATATATAATATGGAGCTACAGCCTACAGGATATTATGAATAGCATATAATTTGACATGAATGTATAGAGACAAGACATACCTTTTCAGGATCCACAATACCAATGGCAGCGCGGTGCACAGGGCTGATTGTAAGGTCCGCAGCTTTCACCTCCCAAACCTAAAACAATTATAATCAAAATTGTCGAATAATGTTCAACATTGGCAAAGCAACTAGTGATTGAATCAACAACATTAAAAAAAAAAAAAAAACTGGGCAGAGTGGAAGGGACTTCGCAGTACGAATACAGTAAAAAAAAAAAAAAAAACAACCAAGCAATTGGCTTGTTGAGATCTCAGGCAATACAAAACATTTTTGCACAGATAATGGACTATCTTTAATGCAGTTATTGAATCACTTTTTGTACTAAGAATACCTTAAGAATACAAATATGAGCCTTGGGTTTGCTCCTATAGAAGTGCTGAACTCACTAACACAAATTCCATATACATCCAATAGGAAATGACTAAATTCTTGCATTGAATAACAAAATAAATAAATACACAGAACCAGTATTAAACATTTACCCACAACTAGAGAAAGATAATTATTCATACCTCAGTGGGTTCAAACCATACATCTGGATCGAGTGTTTCTGCATACCTGTAATATGACTGCAGATAACAGTGTCACAGAAAAGTCTTGAGCACAAATGTCACAGTACTAATAAAAAAGGAAGACTTGTAGAACTGATTAAAAACATAACACAACCTTTGGCTTGGGGATAACTTTAGAACGATGGCTGGCAGAGCGTTCTTCAAGCATTGTTTCAGAAAAACCAGTGCCTGACAAGCATCACATAAATTTCATTAAACTGAAAAGCAAATGTAATTGAATAATAATTAGTCGCAAGTCTAAATTTTTTATTTCTACTTTTCCTTCCTATAGAAGAAAACAGCTTACCGATTTTACAAATGCTTTGGAATTCCTCATTGTTACTATCATAACAAGCAAGGAGAAAAGCTCCATAAACACCTAAACGAGAAAACATGACAGCGTCAGAAAGGACCTAGATTCTTGATGAATAATAGCTACGATGGGGAAAAACTAATCTGTAATTGTTTACTGATAGTGGAGGATCAGTGAGTCAACACAAGATAGTTTACCAGTACGTTTCCCTCGGCCATGAAAAGCAGCTATTGGTACCAAATCGAGGGAGTCTCCAATACTGCATTTACAAGTATACATTGTAGATTAGGTTAACTATAAGAAGTACATATCTAACTGTATAATGCAGTAGTTCTTTAAAATTACCTTTCCATGTAATCTTTTTTCAATTTTAGCCAGTTATGTGATCGTTTTGAAGGCTCATATGTCGAATCTCCACTCAATGTTTTGATGATCAATCCCTCACAACTGCAATGAAAGAAACAATGATTGACTACATGGAAGTAAACATTATAAGAGCTTGACACCTTAAGACCATTTATGTATTTCAGGAACAATGCAAGTCATATTCCATCAAGTAATGTTTACAAGTAGAACAGGCCAACAGGTAATTTTGTAATAACATAGTGTCATAAACACAATATGTCTAAAAACATTGGTATAAACCTTTCAAGTCCTAGAAAGTCAAAGCTGACACTTCCAGCATTAATGTAGTTTCAGCATTTTCACCTCATACTTTATGCTACTTATATTTTAGTATTTTACTATGCAACCAATAATGTTTTATATGGTAGGCAAATGTGATCAACAGCAAACATACTGTAACATGTATTCTCAATGACCGTATACAAAAACTAAATAGGGGATAATCATATCCAAGAGTGACTGTCACCTGCCATTAACAGCAGCTTCAAGAAATTGTGTTATTTCCTCGAGATCATTTGATGTAGTACTCGTGGCAAATTGAAAATAGCCAGGTTCTTCCTCAAAGGAACTATAGAGATGCTGCATGAAACCATATGTTCAAGGATCAAATGTATACAACCATGTGAATGATAAAAATTATCTGAAACACTGAAGAGCATTTACTATTGGAGCTATCAAAAATCATATGGTACATTTATTAAGCATCCTCAAAGCAAATGTCATCAAATAAAATAAACTGCATGTGTTGGTTGACAAGAAATGAGTCTTGAGGAAAACTTTGACTAACAGTAACATATAAATAGACTAAGTATCAAAATAATGGTTTCAAATCTTATAGATAAGGCTATCAAATCATTGTTGAAGTATGAGATTTTATAAGTCATTAGAAGTCAGAAGTGTAAATAGTACAGTAATGTTTTATAGTGTCAAACATTTTAGTACATTTTAATCTGGACAGAGGGAGTGCTGCCTCTTTCATCTGAGACCATACACGTGCAACTGCTTCCTGTATCTGGTCTGAGATGGAGGAGGCAGTTGCTTCTGTACCATTGGAGACAGGATGCAGCTGCCTCCACCATCCAGATTGGTTGCTTTTGTTTTTACTTTCCTTTTTTTTTTTTTCATTGACCGTGATCAGAGATGATGTTGAAGTTGACAAATTTAGAAAGCTGTTGTTTCACCAGAGAATTTACACAAAAGAAAAAATAATAATTTAAAAAAAAAATTCTAAAGACTTGTTTAAGCAATTGTTCAATTTTTTTTAATCCCCATATCAACAAAAGAAATTACAGGTCAGCAAAATGGGATTTGCATTTTTTTTTTTTTTTTTGAATTTGTGATGGTCAATTTGGAGCTTTTTTTAGTTGCGGTGCTAATTGCATTTTTTGTTGTAGAAGGGCCTATTTGACCCTTATCCCGATTAGAAAAGATAATTCATTCGATTCAAACTGAAACCAATTACACGTGAGTATATCTAGTCTCACCACTAAACACTCCTGACTAATAGACTAGAACTATAAGACTAATTCTAGAACCACACAAATACTAACTATGTTACATGTAATCAAATAATAATAATAATAGTAACACTAATACACCCCCTCAAGCACAAGATTGATGATCCACAATGTTGAGCTTGTCTCGTAGAGCTGTAAACCGGGGTCCAGGAAGTGGTTTGGTGAGAATATCGGCTAGTTGATCCTTGGTGGAGACGAAGTTGACCACGAAATCGCCGAAGGCCACCTTGTCACGAACAAAGTGGTAATCTATCTCAACGTGCTTTGTCCGAGCGTGGAACACAGGATTAGCACACAGGTATGTAGCACCAAGATTATCACACCATAAGTGGGAGGGGTGCCCAGTGTGTAACCCAAGTTCCTGTAACAGAGATACCATCCAGGTGACTTTAGCAGCAACGTCAGCTAGGGCTTTATACTCCGCCTCAGTGGAAGAGCGAGCTACGGTGCGCTGTTTCCGGGAGAGCCAGGAAACAAGATTACTTCCGAGAAAGACGGCATAGCCACTGGTGCTTTTCCTGTCGACCGGACACCCAGCCCAGTCAGAGTCGGAGTAGGCGTGGATGTCACTGGAAGCGGAAGGAGAGAATCGAAGCCCGTAATGAAGAGTGCCTTTGATATATCGTAAGACACGTTTCACCATTGCCCAGTGGTCGTCAGTAGGAGAGTGCATGAACTGACATAGGCGGTTGACAGCATATGCGAGATCCGGTCGAGTGATAGTCAAGTACTGCAGGGCGCCAACAATCCGCTGATACTGAGTAGGGTTTTCAAAAGGCTGCTCGGATGGTGTGACGGCTTGAGTAATAGATGCCGGGGTAGTAAGTGGTTTGCAATCCGTCATCCCAGAACGATGAAGTAAATCCACCATGTACCTATGCTGTGACAAAATCATCCCGCCACTAGTCGAGACTGTCTCGATGCCCAAGAAGAACCCAGGTGTGCCAAGGTCCCTAATCTTGAATGCCGATGCAAGACGCCGTAGTAAGAACTCAACTAAAGCGGCGTCACTTCCCATCATGATGATGTCATCCACATAGATGAGTAAAAAGACTTTAGATGCACCCGCCGAGTGGTAGAATAATGAGACATCAGTCTTGGATGACGCGAAACCTGCAGTTAGCAAAAAATCGTGTAGTCTCTTGAACCAGGCTCTTGGGGCTTGTTTGAGCCCATATAGAGACCGCTGCAAAAGACAGACGTGATCGGGATGTGTTGGATCTTCATATCCGGGAGGTTGTTTCATGTATACCGTCTCGGCTAAATGGCCATTCAGGAAGGCGTTGTGGACGTCCAGCTGACGCAGAGTCCAATTTTTCGAGACAGCTAACGAAAACAAGATGCGGACAGTCGTGGGTTTGACAACCAGACTGAACGTATCAAAGAAGTCCTCCCCTGCGACTTGATTGAAGCCTTTGGCTACTAACCGAGCTTTATAGCGTTCAATCGAGCCATCGGCAGTCCGTTTCGTACGGAAGACCCATTTGCACCCAATGATGTTCATGGTTGGGTCTGGGGGAACTAATCGCCAAGTGTTGTTGTGAAGAAGAGCATTGAACTCTTGATCCATTGCGTCACGCCACTGTGGATGACCTACAGCTTGGGAGTAGCATGTTGGATCAGTTGTTGCAGTTAGAGCATGAAACTCTTCATTATTACCCCGAGTCATACGCCGAAGGCGCATAGCCAGAGGTTGGACAGTGGTCCGTTTCCGGCCCCGTCGTGGTGCACTTGGCTCAATAGCCAACAAAGGTGCTTCTTGGGCCAGTGGGACCGGTTCAGGGTCCGGAGTTGGCATAAGTTGACAAGATTGCACCGGTGATACGGGTGCGGATGCCCAAGGTAGAGACACAGGTGTAGATTCCTGAGCCTGCACAGAACCTGTTGCAAAGGGAAACACATTCTCGTCAAACCGCACATGGCGACAGATATAGGTTTTCCCACTGATTGGATCCATGCATCTATATCCCCTATAGGACGGTGGATAACCTAAGAAGACACACGGAGTGGAACGATACTCCATCTTGTGCCGATTATACGGCCGTAGATGAGGGTAACATTGGCACCCGAAGACACGAAGAAATTGGTAAGGGGGTGATTTTTTGTAGAGGCGATAGTATGGACTTTCAAACTTTAAGACTGAGGTGGGAAGGTAGTTAATTAAACAGGTGGCAGTCTCAAAAGCGTAGTCCCAATATTCTTGCGGGACAGAGCTTTGAGCAAGAAGAGCTAACCCCGTTTCGACAATGTGTCTGTTACGGCGTTCAACTTTTCCGTTTTGTTCATGCGTATATGCGCAAGACACTGCCGATGTTCAATTCCCAAGGATTCAAAGGTTGTGTGTAATTTTCTGTATTCACCCCCTAAATCTGATTGGATTGACTTGATAGAGCGCGAGAACTGCCGCTCTACCAACAAACGAAACGAGTCAAAACTTTTATAGATATCTGATTTTACCCGTAATGGATAAAACCAGGTAAATCGTGTGAAGTCATCAACAAACAATAAAAAATAGCGATAGCCACTATTTGACACTACAGGAGCTGGGCCCCAGATATCAGTAAATAATAGATCTAATACATTTTGACTATTATTTTGAATGCTATCTAACTTGAAACGGGAAGACTTGCCGAGATGGCAAGCCGTGCACGACCCCAACTCTTTGGAATTATTGGCTTGAACAGGACAACTTTGTAGAATTTTGTTTTGGACCACACTATGCGGGTGACCAAGCCTACGATGCCACACGGCCAGCGTAGCACGGGAACTCACAAACGCAAAGTGGGAACGAGATACGGGCAATTTGTATAAACCGCCCGCGGTTGGACCTTTAAGCAGCGTGACCCTGGTTTTGGAATCCTTCACAAAGAAACAATTTTCATGAAATTCAAAATATACATGATTGTCATTTGCAAATTTTTGGACAGAAAGTAACGGGACTGTTAAATTAGGGACGTGCAACACATTTGACATGATTAAGTGTTTTGACTCAGATGGAATAGACGCATGACCAATCTGCGAGATTGCCAAACCTGTACCGTTTCCAACCCGGAGCGTGTCCGGGCCAACATATTCCTCCGCGTGACTCAGCATGCCGGCGTCCGGCGTGGCGTGAGCGGTGGCTCCGGTGTCCGGGTACCACGACTCCGCCGGGGTAGTGATGTTGCCGGCCGGATCACCCGAGACCGCCACATTGGCCTGCGCCGGTGGTGGTGGTGGTGCGGAATACCGCTTGTAGCAGTAGAGGGCCGTGTGGCCGTGAGAACGGCATATTTGGCATCAGGGGCCTCCTCTACCACCGCGACCGTTTCTGCCGGAGTGACTGCCACGGCCATCTCTCCCTGATCTGCCGGAATTGTTGCTGCCACGACCACCATCCGCATGCGAACCTGCTGCACATCCCCGGCCTGCATACATCGCCGAATGAGAGCCGCCATCAGCAGGAGCGAAGTCGTCCGCCAAAAAGAAATCCGCCGCCTGCAGATGATCCGCCATTTGCGGTAAGGTGAGCGGAGTGGTCGCCGTGAGCGACGCGGCGTAGCTTCTATATTCCGAACGGAGACCTCTCAGGACATACAAATTCTGCTCGCCGAGTGACAGTGGTTGGCCGGCCTGCGCAAGAGCCTCGACAAGAAGCTCCGCACGCCCAAGAAATTCTGTCGGGGAAGAACTGCCTTGCCGCATGGTCTGGAATTGATTGAGAAGGCTGAGACACCTGGCTTGGGTGTTCGAACCAAGGGCCGAGCAGATGGAGCGCCACACCTCCGCGGAAGTATTCCGGCCTACAGCGAGATGGAGAACCTCATCAGACATCGCCGAGATGAGGAGGGAAAGGATCGATTGATCCTGTTGAGTCCATATTTTGTGCGCCGGATTGGGAACCGGATCGGCGGAGGAGGCGGAGGAGCCCGACTCGCCGGACGGCGTGGCTGCAATGGTCAGCGGCGGGCACGGGGTGGAACCGTCTACGTACCCGAGGAGATCCTGGCCGCGAAGGAACGGGAGAAGCTGCGTTCTCCAGAAGAGAAAATTTCTACTGGTTAACTTCATCGAGATGAAGTGGTGTGCGCCATTGAGAGGGCTGTTGCCGGAGGAGGGAGGTGCACCGCCGGCGGAGGATGGCCTGTCGGAGGACCGAGACGACATTGTTGCCGGAAAACAAATCGGTACGGGAAAAGGGGTTTGTTTGCGATAGGGAAGCGATCAGTACGATCGTTTAGGCTGATACCAGATTAGAAAAGATAATTCATTCGATTCAAACTGAAACCAATTACACGTGAGTATATCTAGTCTCACCACTAAACACTCCTGACTAATAGACTAGAACTATAAGACTAATTCTAGAACCACACAAATACTAACTATGTTACATGTAATCAAATAATAATAATAATAGTAACACTAATAATCCCAAGAAGAAATATATAAAAAATATTTGGTGTCACTCAGGGTTATCAAGGCGCCGCCTAGGCGTCTGGGCGGTCACAGCCTTCCGCCTAGTCTGCTCGCCTCGCCTAAGTGCAAAATACAACCCAAAACCCCACAAAACATACATGGGCAGAACCTACACACTAAGGCGAGTTGACCGGTGTAAATTTCAGCCGGGGAAGACGCCGGAATCTGCCTCACGCGCCGGCGCGTGGCGTCGGAGCAGCGGCACGGCGGCGGCGCGTGGAGGCTCCGATGGCGGCGCGGTTCGAGCTCCGGCGTCGTCCTCCTGTTCCGAGCAAAGCCCACTACCTCACCCTGACATGTTATCAATAAATACTAGACTTCTCACTAGTCTAGGAAAAACTATTCATCTTCTCAAAGATGACTTGAAGTAAATAGGGTTTAAAAAGGCTTCCCAAGACAAGATATTTCCAATATATACAATAAATACTAAACTTCTCATTTTTCTAGGAAAAACTATTCATCTACTACAGGCAACTTGAAGTAAATAGGCTGAAAAGACAAGATATTTTCAATATATATGTATATATTTTATATATTTTATTTATTTAATACTCATCGCCTAGTCGACTAGTCGACTAGGCAGTCGCCTAGTCGACTAGTCGACTAGGCAGTTGGTGGCATCTCGCCTAGAAAGTCCGCCTTGATAAAAAGACAAAATCATTTCATGGTTCAACAGACAAGCAAAAAGTGGCTGTAACAAAAAGTATTACAACCCTAGGCTCTTATGTAAAAGTGTAAAACACAGGAGACAACTCAGCATATTGTAACAACTATTGCAGTGTTACTCTTTTTATAGTCAAGTTCTGAATAACATAGATGGAGTGATTGTATCTTAGACCAAAAGCACACATCATTTCCAAACAGAAATGGTCATAAGAGAAACAAGTAGGCCAATAAAATGTGCATCTATGGTTCAAATCCTAAACCATAAAGAAAGAGTTATTGTACCTCTCTACGAACATTGAGCTGCTCTTGAATAAGTGGTTGTCCATTAAGATACAAGATATCAAAGGCATAGATGCAAACATTCACCTTGATGTCACTCACAACAACATTTTTACGAGCACGTGTACTGAGGACCTGACATAAACATGTAATCATAAGCACATGACTGCATAAAATCATTATGGCACAAAGATGGATATGAAAGGAGCATATTATTATATATTTGTGAACGCATACCTAAAAATAAAGGATCAAGATGAAGCCAACCAGCTCTATCAAGAATGAAGTAACAGTATTGAAAGAGTGATGCAAGCAAGTTTTTTGTGGCAAGAAAAGAATCAAACCCTTTATACAAAAGAAAAACCACAAATAATAAAAACCCAAAAGTATCAAACATGCACATCAACTGAACCATCTTTCCCTTGACTGAAACTTCAAATTAACTATAACAGAATTGTGGATACAGGCAGAACAATAGAATGATGACAAGGCAAAAGAAGCATTCCTAAAGAAAGGTCTCAAAGGCTAAGTGATAAAATACTCATCAGATTAAAAATACAGAACAACTAAAAGACTTATTTCACACTTGATATGCTTTCCCTTCCCAGCTAAGGTAGTCATGGAAGCAGCAGTGAACTACTGCCATGCAGAGGTTTGAGCCAATAAAACGTATATACATGTGGAAAAGAATGAATTACTAGATAATATATTTACCTGAAAAGGCAGGATTTTCTGTTTCTCACGATCATATGCAACTAATTCGCAGTCAAGAACAAAAGAAGTTATAGAAGGTTTTTTTAATCTGCAATCAGAGAGCACATATTATGCAGTCAAAAGCAAAACTATAGGGAGTAGAAAGCCAATAACCATAATCTACAAACAAAGATTGACAAAAAGGCTTGATACCTGGAAAACTAGACTTTTGATTCTCAGATCAGCTTTTACAATGTAATAGAAAAGGAAAAGAGTTTTGTTGAAGATTATATGGCGATTCAGTGAACGGAAGAACAAGCATAGTCCACAATTTAATTTTTTTAATTATGATAAAGGCAAATGAATTGGTATTTAAGAAGATACAAATTATGAAAATAGTCATTTCCTAGTCAGTCACCAAAGGAACCTTTTAGAGACTAGTTTCAGTTGTCCAGAAATTCGTATGAAAAGTTGCTCCACAATGAAATGCATATCTGAATGGTGTTTATTATTATGGTGCACTTTTAATTGGCAATCTTTGCTGGTTGCCTCAGTATGCCAAGACACACAAGTACATACCAAAAGCTTAAGGCTTCAAATTTGAATGCGAGTAAAATTGAATACAAGCAGGTATACTAAGCATACCTAGAAATAGCAGCAACAACATCAGGAAACTTTCCAGTATTACGTTCTGCATTTCTGCTGTATATCTCCACTGACCCATTTTCCATGTAATGAATCTGCAGTTTTTCGGAATTAACATTTTTCAGACATAGCACTATGTAAGGAAATTCCAAAGAAACTCTGCATAAAACATTGAGCTGACATAATATAACTCTTTTAACACAAAGGATCTGCAGCTAAATTTACTTAGTATTTGTTTGTTAAGTGGATTTGCAGCCATATATCAGAAAAAAATCTGAACTCAGTTATCAAATCATGGGGCACAACACAAACTTAGAGAGAGATGTACATTGTATATAATGTACCAATGAGTGGAAAATCATCATAGTCTATCAATTCTAAGGAGATTCGGGAGGGGATTCATGTGACACAGTAAAGGGAATAGAGCATGTGTCCATATTTATATCAAAATAAGGCAGTAGATTTGGTCAGGGTGGGACCATGAAAATAAATTTTAATCAGAAATAATCCCACCAATCATCCCTGGTGCATATGTTAGAATTCACTGGTTTGAGTCTTTTTGATTTGGTGAATTGGTGTAAAGGGGACAGTGGTAGTGGTACAACAGAGGAACTAACAGATTTCCCAAGTACAAGACAGAGTTGATCTTATGTAAAGCCCTTTGTATTCACCTTCTTGGCACTTCTTTTGTGAATAAATTTATTTTACTTGTATTAGAAAAAAAAAAAAAAAAAAGTCAATTACCCACAATAAATGAGAAGCATGAAATCATGAACTTTTGAGGTTGCAGAGTTAAGCAATTGTGGGAGAGCGGAGAGAAGCATAAAAGCAGCAGGAACAGCAAATTCATTCTGGGCTTCTGGCATATCATTGGACTAATTTTTATTTCTTTTTAATTTGCTTTTTTCACCGAGAAAAACCAATGTAGCTTTCCAGCAGGGCAATTTTGTAGAGCAAAGCAATCCAATAATTTTTCCTTGATCCTTTACATACACACCTTTTAAATGGTGAAATGACTTGGCAATTGGCACAATAGTGACTAAAAATAAAAGCTACTATTAATACCTGAGCGCGCTCACCATCATACTTGTATTCACAAGTGAACTCCTTATCTTGAAACTTGTCAACAATTTCAGATACTCCTTTAGTTGCCTTAGCTAGCATAGGTCCAACTGGAACACCAGGCGAGAAAGAGCATGTCTTTTGAAGGTTACAGACACCACCAGAAAGAAGAGCAGGAACAATTTTATCATATACAGGAATCACAGAGTAAACTTGTTTTACAATCTTCTCAGCCTGGAAACAGATGAGTAAAATCAAATTAGTAATAGATGAGATAGAATTGAAAAATGAAACAAGCTCAATTAAGTCTCAAGACACTTTCTAGGTCGCATACATCAATCTATGTTGTATCATCACTATATAGGGTCCATATACTGTTTAAGACACAACCAACCTAACCTTAGAAAATCATCGTCACAATTTTCTGGTGGTATCCATCATTATGTGTCTACGTTTCTTCTATAGGGTGTTGTTCAAGTGTTCACTATTAAAACACTAGTTAGGATATCTTGTTTTATCATCCCTTCTATCCTTTTTAGCTACACTTAATCTATTAACATGAACGTTCAGTTTCAAGGAATGGACTGGATGTAATTCTAAAAGCAATCACAATATTAAAACTGTGGTGGTGGTGGTGGTGTGGGGGAACAGGGACCTTCTAGCCAGAATGAGACCACACTTGCAAACCTCTTCTATAGATGAATTCACACTTGCAGGGGGTGAAGAATGCTTCTCTGAGTATACTGTAGCATGGCTCAGTGCCACTAAAAGAGTTTGTTCTGCCAAACCGATGCGTAACTTTGTCTGCACAGAGAAATCAATTGGGAGTAAGAAGATCACTCACAGAAGTAGATAGGAAGCAACTCCAAAGCACGGTATCCTAACCTGTAGTAGTCGGATCAAATACTGAGGTTCACAATCAGTAGCTGCAACTAGTAGAGACTTGATGTAATTCTTTTTCTTTTCTTGACTATCCTTGCCAGATTCCTATCATCATTCATGAACAAGTTAAGGCACCTTTGTAAAAGAACTACAACCAAGTTGACTTCATTGCAATATATCTAAAGGGGGTCCTAGGCTTACCACTGTGATGAAAAAACAACAATTGTAAGTGAACAGATAGATTTCCATAAAATTTTAAAATAAAAAGTACTTGGTAATGAATTTGTGCTAGTGTTTTTATTATTAACATCAATTTGAAAGTCAGACTTCCACAGACATCCCCTTAACTCCTTAAGATGGATACAATATTAAATTAAGATGAAACAACACTATACAGGTAAAAGGGTCTTACCAATTCAAATAAATAAATAGAAAACGAAATATGAATAAATTACCTTAGCTATAAGCCGAAATGTACTAAAAACTTTGGCAACAGTTAATGGTTCTGGTTTACGCATCAAAGACTGAGATGATCGACTTGCTTTTGCAACAAGGCCTAAATCACCAAGATCCTAACATTTGGAACAATGAAAAATAAGGTTTTAAAAAACAGTTCGGGAAAGAAACAGTTCACCTAAAATAAATAAAAAGCCGCACAGATACTAGAATTCACAAGTGATGAAACTAAAATATATAAACAGAAAAACAACAGAGTAGATAGCACATTACAATTTATCAAACGAAATAATGAACTTAGAATATTCTTTTTGATGTATTTTAATGAAAGAGTGTGCTTTATAGTTATAAAAAAAAAAAAAAAAAAAAAAAAAAAAAAAAAAAAAAAAAACAATTTACTTTCTCTACCTTATATTGCTTCTTAATGTGTGCTTCTTTAGCCCCACAAGCCTCGGCAAGGGCCTTAATAATTGATGCATCTCCAATTCCAAGTTCCAATCCCTCATGGGCAGGTGCAATTTTGTTTGCAGAAAGGTACACCGCCGGCAACAAGTCGTCAGGGGTGGTGTGAATCACGGTCCTTAACATATTGGCCACAATGTCAGTGATGGCAATCCGCCCAGACTCCTCTTCAATTGCACCAAACGCCTTCGCCACAAACATGAACGGCACTCTCTCCCCATCTCCCCAATACGCAGCCTTTTTCGGATCAAAATTCGCCCCCTTCTTCTTCAGCTCCGCAACGCTCTCATCAGGACTTATCAACTTCGGTTTCTTAGCTGCCACTTCCTCCCCGCCATTCCTCGCCCCATCTACATTTTCAATCGCCTTCACATTGGAATTGGCATTTTCCGCAATAGCTGCTGAAACAGAGCTAGACTTCTGCTCCGGAGTGTCTTTTTCGGCGCTCTTGCGTTTCTTGGGCGAAGGCTCTTGGGCCGGAGGTGTCTGGGTCTTGGATTTCTTCTTGGAATTGGCCATGAGGACGTCGAACGCTGAGCGAGGAGTGGACATTGGTCTGAGATTAGGGTTTGCGGAGAAGATTAGGGGTTTAGGAAAGAAGGGTTTAGCGCAGAGGAGAAATGGAATTGAATTGGGTGTAAGGTGAGAATGGAGGCGAGTGAAGAAGATGAAGGTGTTGGGCAAGTAGCAGGAGCAAGAACGGAGTGATAACATCAACGGCGGGGGTGCGATTGCGGGGAGGGAATGACACACAAATGGCGGGAACCAAAACCAGGGACCAACATAATAATATTGCCAATATAGAATAGAATATATCTGTATATAATAAAATAATTATTAGCCAATATAGAAACTTAAATTTTACTTCAGGTGAAGTGACAAGTGAGTATAATAATTTAAAGAGTTAATTACCGAAATGGTCCCTTGACTTAACGAAATTATTAATTTGGTCCTTGATTATTTTTTTTGACCAATTAAGTCCCTCAACTTTAAAAATCTTAATCAATTTGGTCCTCCGTTTGTTTGACCGTTAGTCAACTGTTAACTTGGGACCAAATTGATAATTTTACTATAGTCAAGGGACCATTTTGGTAATTAACTTTAGGGGTGGACAATTCGGTTTAGTTTTCTCGAACCGAACCAAACTAATATACCGAACAATCGAACGGTATTGGATTCTTGTATACCGAACGGTTCGATAAAAAACTGATTCGAATTGTTCGGTAAAAAATTGAACTGAACCGAATACCGTTTCATTTTTTTATATATAAATACAATAATAATAATAATAATAATAATAATAAATAAATAAATAAAAAGTAAATCCAGGTCCCTTGCTGCTTGCTCTATCGTTCAGCTCATATTCTCACGGGTATCTCTCGTAAATGTTTTATTTGATTTCTTTATGGTTTGTTATCAAAAGTTCTATATTATGTGTTATGGTGTTTATATAGTCTATATCTAAAGTCTAATATATAACAAAATAACAATCCAAAGTTCAAACGGTATTCGGTTCGATTCGGTTTTTACCGAACAATTTAGTTCGGTTCGAGTTTTTACCGAACCGTTCGGTATACAAGAATCTATTACCGTCCAGTTATTCGGTATATTACCGAATCTAACTAGTTTGGTACAGTTCGGTTCGAGAAAACTGAATCGAATTGCCCACCCTTAAAGTTAATTACCAAAATGGTCCCTTGACTATAGCGAATTATCAATTTGGTCCCAAGTTAACGGTTGACTAACGGTCAAACAAACGGAGGACCAAATTGATTAAGATTTTTAAAGTTGAGTGACTTAATTAGTCAAAAAAAATAGTCAATGACCAAATTAGTAATTTCGCTATAGTCAATGGACCATTTCGGTAATTAACTCTAATCTAAATATCTACTATACTAATAAGAGCCCAAAAGAGTTAGGCCTATAATTGGTAGAAAAAATGGGCGGTCAAATTTTTTAATCAAATGAATGGCTCAGATTGATCAGATTTTAATTTTTCCATAAGATTTCCTAATATATCCTTAATGAATATGATTTGTCGTTAACTTTTCCGTTAAATATTATCTTTTCCGTTAATTTCTGTTAGTTCACAGTTAACTTACTCATTGATTTCAATAAGAAAGGTTTTAGGTTCGAACCTCATCTCAATCAAATTTGACATAATTAGTACTCTATTTTACTCTTATTAAATTACTAGTTTTTTTTTTACGCACTTTGTGCGAATGAGATAATGCCCAATATTATTTTTAAATAAGTATTTCAAAGTATATCAATGCAATATTATATACGAGATTTTCATGCATATGTAAATAAATGTTGAATTTGTTTATTTAAATCGGTAATTTAAAGTATATAAATGCAAGATAATATATGAGAGATTGATTATAATTGTCACTAAAATAAATGTTTGCAACTTTGTAATAACGCTAGTCTAAATATTTAGTTTTAAAGTGATAGTCTAAATAAATACTACTTTTGATTTAAATTTCTCTAATTCTTCTTAATTCTTTTTTTGGGTAGCATTGTTATTGTTTTCATCTTCAGTACATGTCCTCTTTTTTTTTTTCTTTTTTCTTTTTTGTTTTTTTATTGGTAGTGTTTCATGTGCAATTAGGTTACTGGTAGTAGCATAGAGAGATTCATCATGCAATGAGATTATGGTATAGGAAGTTTTAGATTTACTTTGCTGTGTATATGACTGAGATTTTAGTTGTAATATGAACTCTTTAGCGTACAAACACCTATTGATATTTAGTAGTGGTAGTTTTTTTCCTACATGTTTCATATGTTGTGAGATGTGTGTCACAGGTTATCATGTGAAAGTATTGAACGAAATATTAATATTTATTATATTTGTATAAAATACTTGGTAAATAAATAAATAAATAAATAAATAAATATATATATATATATATATATATATATATATATATATATATATATATATATATATATATATATATATATATATATATAACATGTTTTGTATTATAAATTTGATATTTAATTACAAGATAATGTAAAAAAGAAGACAATGAACAATGTAGTGAATATAATAAATTAATAAATTTGAAGGTAATGAATCTTTGAATTGTAGAAAATAAAGATAATATAACTAATGAAATTATATTTCTTTTAAATTTTTTCATAATGAATAATTTTTTTTTTAAAATAAAGCATTATAGACATCTAATTCTAAATTAATTAAATGCATATGTATTCTTTTTTGTTGTAGCTACTAATTTATTTAATTAATAAGAGTAATAAAGTGTTGTACATACTTTTCTTCAACAATAATGAAATCAATGATTTTTTTTTTTTAAATTTCCATTCATTGTTGAGACAAATTGTTTTGTGAGTTTGTCCATAACAATTGCTACAATTGCTGTTAATAGAGGATGATAATAAATAGTTCAAAATATATGATTACAATAGATATTAATATAATGATATAGTAAAAATTAACTTACAAATTTTTTTAGAAGTTTTCATGCATTGATAAAATTTTGATGTGTAAACTTGTTCAATTGGAGCTAGTAAGATGTTAACATTGTCAATTATTTGAAAAATGATCCTACCGTTTTAGAGTCCATGTGTAATTGTATTTATGATCAACAACTTTGTAGTTAGGCCGCGCAGGTCTGACAATGATGTAAGAACATTGTCCGATAAAAAAATAATAGTATAATATTAGTAATGTAATGTACAATTGTACCATTATTATAAAAAAATACAAAAAAAAAAATATTAATACCATAATGGCCTAAATCATTCCAATAATGCAAAAGCATAATTGAAATATTAAGTTTTGTTCTAAATAATCAGAAGAAGATTAATTTTTAAAAAAAAAACAACATAAATTTTTTTTTAATAAAAAAATTCAAGAAAATCAAATAATTTTAAAGTAGTTCCTGATTTATAATATTTGATGCTCAACTTTGAATGTTATGTATTTAGTCGAGCTAATTATTTGACTAAAGTTTATGTTAAATTTTATATTATATATTTTTTAATACATTTTAACATATTCATAATATATGTTTAACAATTATGTCAATTATACTTGGGATGAGGTTCGAACCTAAGACCTTATATAAATTAAGAGTATGTTAAGAATAATAAATAGTTAACGGAATATATGTTTAACAATTATGTCAATTATACTTGGGATGGAGTTCGAACCTAAGACCTTATATAAATTAAGAGTATGTTAAGAATAATAAATAGTTAACGTAATATTCCGTTACTAAAGTTTAAACTAACGGAATTTAGGGTTATTTAAGGGAAGAAAATAATATAATAGAGGGTAAATAAGGAAAATCATTAAAAGATACTAAAATCAAAATAATATGAACCATTCATTTTAAGAAACAATTAGTACCGACATTTTTTTGTTCCAGTTAAGGGCCTAACATTATTCGCTCTTATTAGATTTGTAGATGTAGATTATAATAATTTAGTAGCTACAACAAAAAATAATACATATGCATTTCTTTAATTTAGAATCATGTGCCTACAATGTCTTTATTAAAAAAAATTATTCATTCGCAATAAATTAAAAAAGAGAAATAACTTCATTAGTTATATTGTATTTATTTTTCTCCAATATAAAAATTTGTTAAATTCAAATTCATCAATTGATTATATTCGCTATACTTTCCCTACAATGTCTTTATTAAAAAAAAAAAAATATTATTCATTATCAATAAATTAATTAAGAGAAATAATTTTATTAGTTATATTGTCTTTATTTCTCTCCAATGTAAAAATTCTTTACATTCAAATTCATCAATTGTCTATTATATTTTTTGTGCAATATTTGTTGATTAAATATCAAAGTTATAATACAAAATAATGCTATATATTTATTTACCAAGTATTTTATTAATACCACGAAAAACTTTAAAAAAATATAATTAATAAAGCCAAAGTATTCAAATCACACAACAAATTGAAGTGAGAACTACCTCGCAATGTCCTTGTTTGACAATTAGCGGTTAGCGGATATGACCATCGAATTATATCAACGATTGGTTAAAAGATATTTGAAAAAAGTATGTAGTTGTTTATATTAACATGTAAAATAACCTAAGGGTATAATAATAATAATAATAATAATAATAATAATAATAATAATAATAATAATAATAATAATAATAATAATAATAATAATAATAATAATTGTTTTAAAAAATAAAAAAAAGGAAAAAAATATAATTAAGTCAATCATATTAACTAATTGGGGGATCTATTGATAAAAAATAGTATTCAAATCACACAGCAAATTGAAGTGTGAAACTACCTCACAATGTCCTTGTTTGGCACTCAGCAGTTAGTTCTTCAATATTAGTATATATTTAATATTTTATGCCCTAATTTTTATTTGCTCTCCCTTATATCCTGTATTTGGTTTTAACCATACTTATACAATTATTTTATTGACAATTATAATCCATCTTAATTGACTATATTATCTTGCATTTGTAAACTTAGAATTACCTTTTTAAATACGCAAATTCAACATTCAATTAGTTATGCATGAACAATTTCAATATAATCTTGCTTTTGATATACTTTAGAGTACTTATTTAAAAAAAATATTGGGCATTATCTCAATCGCGCAATGCGCGTAAAAAACTAGTAAAATATAATAACTTTCAATTTATGTTATATCTTTGATTTATGCCTGTTTTTTTAAATTCTTAATATATTATGCTATAAAAGTTGTACCATATGATTTTTTAGACAAAAATTTTATTACTTTTATAACGTCTTTATATATTTTTTATTATTATTGTCATGCACACGAATACACAATATTTTTCCTTATATTTTTTTTAATGGTAATAATATATGTAGACATACTATTATGAGAAATAAGTTTGATTTGATATTAATTTTTAAATGATTTAACATAATTGATATTCATAATTGGGTAAGATTGTTAGAAAATACAAATGTTTGATTTATTTTTTTTTAGCAAGTTTAACAGATTTTGGTATTATTGTTACAAGGCATACAGATTTGATTTTTTTATTTTTATTTTTATTTTTTTTGGCCAACAAGCATAAAAAAAAAATTACTTTTTTAAAAAAAGTAAGTGTACTAAAAACTAAACACATTATACAAACTAAAATTATAACTAATTATACAAACACACATTTTATTCCTATTAAAATATGATCATCAATGGCTTTCATATAAAATTTAGAGCTTTTTTTTTTTTTTTAAGAAATATAAAATTTATAGTTAATTCTATTTTTTGTCATAGATTTATAGATAACATTTCACTTTTAGTATTTCATTTTCAAAACATCTTTATTTGGTCCTAATATTATTGTGGCATAACAATTTTTGGTATTCCGTTTAAAATTTCGCTAAATACAATAACGTTTCGATCTTTTTTATACAAAGTTGATTGACTCACTATATTTTTAAAAAATTATAATTCAAGACCTAAATGTTCTTGTATTTTACGAAATTTTAAATTGTTTGTTAATGAAAAAAATAGTCATACCACAATAATACTATAACTAAATAAATATGCTTTAGAAAAAGAAAAGAAAAAAACTAAAAACTAAAAGTGAATTATCACGATATCACCTATAAATTTAGGACCAAATATGAAATTAACTCTAAAGTTTAAATTAGATTAGATTTAGCTATTAGCCGTGCATGATTTTTCATAATTTTCTTAATCTAAATATGGGTTATTTTGCATGTCAATTTTTGTAATTTATAAATTTTCTTTAATTATCCCCTTCCCAACAATTGATATCAAGATAGGCTAGCCCAATACTCGCAAATTATGCCATGGAATCGTGTTTACCGAGAATGGTGAACACAAGGCAAAACGACGTCGTGTTATAAATAGTAATGATTGTGGACATTATTGTGTAACGGTTTCCTTTATGTCTCCATTATTGTATTCCGTTACACTTGTTATTATATATATGTCATTCTAATGTAATGATCATAGGTGTGGTATAAAGGAATAAGAAACCCTCTATTTTGTCTCTACTCTTCTTGTTGTTCTTACTGTTCTTCACGAGCTAAAGGCCTGCAAACAAACTTGCAATACAACACGTTATCAGCACGCTCAATCCAGGTGAACGGTAACTTTTATGAGTTTTTTATGCCTTATTATTTTCCGGATGCCTCAAAATCATATGTGTTTATGCTTTATGCATTTTTGAATTTATGAAAACTTGATCATATGATTATATATTTTTGATAATATACTTCTGCATCCGTAAGTATATACTTACTGTGAATATGTATATCATGAATGAATAAGTTTACTGGGAAAATACATATATTTCGTAGCAATGAACCAAAAATATTGATGTTGATGAATATTTGATGAGGAACCAAAATTTTTTGGCCTATGCTTATATGTGACTTCATATCAAATATGCGTACAATTTTTCTTGCAATATCTAAAATTCTAGTTGCTAGATGTACTAAGTCTGGAATTTTGCATATGATATATATTTTTTTCCGGAAAAATTGTATTGCTTTCAATATATACACTATTTTTTACATACTGGCATGAAAAATATGATTGATTAATTATTTTTGGTATGATAATTCGTTTAGTACAATGAGAAATTGTTTAGAATGAGTTTTTTTTTCATACCTTTCTTCCCTCTCCATCGCCGTCGCGCCTGTCATCTGAGCCACGTCGGAGGTGTTGCAGCGGCGGCATGGGGCGGCTATTTTTTTGCGGCGGCTGTCCAGCAGTCCAGCCCCTGTTTTTAGAAGTGATCGGAGAGGGACAAAAATAGATCCCGTTTTTTTTTCGGCCGATCGTCCCCCATTTTTTTTCTGATCTGCACCATCATCGCATGGTGGGCTGTGAGGATGGCCCTATGGGTGGCCACGGTAGAGGCGAGCGGCGGCTATTACGAAGATCGTGGCCGCGTTACTGATGACCGGTGGTGGTCTGCGGCAAGGGCGGCGATCAATAATGGCGGTTGGCGGAGGTCTCTTCGTTTTATCGAAACCGTTTGCGTAAATACAAGCCCCATAACGCCAGAAGCGTTATTAATTTCGCGTTGTTTACGGATGATTTTTGCTTTTATTCCTAAAAAAAAAAAAAAAAAAAACAACGCCAGAAGCGTTAATTCCTACTTAGGATTTGGATTGGACCACCTTTAAAATAAATGGACCATCTTTATTTTTGAACCATTCTTACATAAAAATCCTAAGTCCCATATTTTTTTTATAAAATATGTTTTTTCCTTGGTCCTCATTAAAACTATTTTCGGTAGAAAATAGTTGCTCTTGAAAAAAGAGAATTCACTGAGCTCGCACTCAATGGAAGAAATTTCTTTATTTGGGTGTTTGATGTCGGAATATATCTTGCATCTATAAAACTGCCAAACACCATCAAAGAGGCATCTACGAGTATTGAGGCCCAGAAGGCAATACCGCTCATTTTTCTTCGTCACCACCTTAACCATGACCTCATACAATGAATATTCAATCTCTATTCCATGCATTCGAGCATGCTTCTGCTTGAACGATTCTTTCATATCTGAATGCAAATATACCATATAGTGGATCGTTCTTAAGCATTATCTTGATACCCATTTTTTCTCTCAATTATATTGTGGGCTGTTTTTGGAATAATAAAATATTCCTAATAATTCTTGTAGCTTATGCCATATGCTTTTGCATCCCGTCGATGCGCATGCATAGAATTAGAGAGCTTAATTAAAATACATAATATTGTGACACTTTCTTGATGTGACCACCAAATACATTGTATGGTCGGTGCACTTGTTGTCAAGTGTCAAATTTTTGTTGTGTCACAAATTGCTATCTCATGCCTTACAGGGATGTGAGTCATCACAAAAGAGCATTTACTGATTTGCTCTTGATGGTAGCAATTGTTTGCTATACGCCATATATTTTAAGATTTATTATAAATCTTACTAGAAGCTTTGCCCGGATGGCAAATCAAAGTCACTGTTTATTATGGGACAATCCCTGAAGGATCGTTTTAATCAACAAGTGGTCATAGTCTGAATTCTAAATATAGTTTTGCCTATAAGGTAAATCAAGAGCACTATTTTTATTTGTCACCCGTTATCTTGCCCCAACCCTCGATTATAGATATTTGATCTAAAAGGATTTATAGACCCTAAGTCAATCCCTGAAGGATATTTGGTGTATGCGGGTCTTATTGTCAATGGTCGTATTGTACTCCAGTAGTAGTACATGACAAAATTATGCTAAGTGTTTGGTCATTGGGCTATTTTTTTTAATAAGGTCTGGAAGACCCTGAATGTGGATTGATCTTTAAGGTGACTAATGACTCATGAATGAAGTTTGCAACTTCTATTTCTAATGCTATGCTACTCTCCAAAAGTCAATATTGACTCACATCATGTTGGTTTGCCTGAAGCAAACAAGTTGTGATTTTTTTTATACATAGTAATCACTGCCTGAAAATTCTGACCGGCGCAGTTTGAAAATTAAATTCGTGAAAAATACTTGTTGAACTCCTTTTGGCATGAAATTTTTTGTGGAGAACCTAGACTCGTGATATTTGATGTCTGTAAAAATATTTTGTTAAAAATATGCTTTGGTTATTCCAGAAAAATTTGTAAAGTTTTGGCAGTGTGCTGCCAATTATTTTTCTGCCTGGAGCAATGTTGTGAAAAATTTCAGAAAAAATACTTTCACACCTTGGATTGACATGAAAATTTTTATGTACATTCTAGACTTACTGAACTACATATCTGCCAAATTTTGTGTCAAAATGTGTTACCTTTTTCCCCCAGAAAATTCTGCAATCCAGGTCAAAATTCTGAAAATTTTCTGCCGTTTTCAGCTTGTATATCTTGCTATTTTGTGATGTTTTCATGTTGAGATATGAAACTATGAAATAAAATGAGAGTTTGCTTGGAAAAGTGCTGTTTTTGACGCCCCGAAATAGGAATGAATGGGCCCGGCAGCGAACATGTGCTCATTATTATTCGGCGAACGGTACTTCTCTCATTTTTCTAATTTATGAATTAATAAACAATATCTCTTGTCATGTCATGCCTTGTGTGTACCAAACATGATATTCTTTATTTAATGGATGTGCATGACTCAATTGAGTGTTTGGTGTCCAAGACATAAGGGACAATTATATCACATGTTGCATGTGCTTCTCTTTAATTGACAACATTTAGCATATAATCTCTTGATTATGTTCACATAAGAGATTTTGTTATTTATCTTGTTGGCAATTTATGATTTGTTATAGGCCATAGCTATTGAGATTTATCACCCAACTTATAAGTGGGAAAATAGCATGAATTCTCAATATGGTTAGGTTGCACCTGTCGTTGCTAAACCTTAGCTTGCATGTGATAATAGTTAAAGGCTATGACATATTTACAGTGCTAGTTTCGGCTATAGAAACTTTTTGACATGAGATTTGGGCATATGATATTTAAATTTATAGCCCTCATTATTTTGTATATTTATTTGTCCAGAAGGTAGATTAAGGATTTTAATTCTCTAAGTCATCCTTTTAGGATGAATCTTGACAATGAATTCTTGACCAAAAATGGTCAACCTATCCCATCAATCCTCGAAGGATTGTTTGACGTTACTATGAGTCAAATTCTTTTTTATCCAAGTCTAACTCAATGCATATCACAAATCAATCCCTCAAGGATTGCTATACCCCCTTTTTCACCTAGTACGTGATTTCAGAAGTAACATTTTCCTATCTGCGTTATTTTATTTGCGCAGTCTATTTTATATCACCACCACAACGTACCTCTAAAAGGGCTATCAAAGAAACCTCCGTCTATTGATTAAATACAGAAAGCCCATGATAGGGGATCAATACATATAATTGGGTACGTTGACTGCATTCCTAATGAAGATTGTTTCTCGGCATTAGGGGGAGATAATATACTACTCCGTAGCTTTTTGGAATGCCAAGAAAATTCATAAGGATAAAAACATCTTCATTATTTAAATTCATGTACTAGTTAGATTGAACTGGAAGTTCAAAAGATAATCTATTTGCGATTTTAGCAAATAATCTGCCGAATACATCTATTGATCATAATGATCATAAAAGAAGTGACTAGGTCCTATATCATTGGACCAAACATATCTATCGATACTCCTTGACACCAGAAGTGTAGGAGACCTATCGGTGAAAGAGATATGAATCATAATACTAGATCTAGTAAAGAAATATTGTCACTCTTGAAATAGTTTGAATAATTATGTCCTGCAGACGTTCGTCCAGATGACGAAAAACCCTGGTAAGACTTATAGGTGCACCAAACAAACGTAATACTAGGGATGCGGAACGACCAGATCAAAATATCTTTGGGAAATGTTTAGAATCTGGTTGTTTTAGAAATTGCCATTACTTTTACAAATATGGGAGTTTTACAAAAAAGTTATAGTTGTCGACAACACAATTGCTATTACAAATTGCTCGTTATATAATCTGGATCCAGAGTTAAGCACCAGAAGTGCCATGACTATTTAATATATAAAGGAGCAATTAAGGCATAGCTCGACTCGCTAAAATGAATAAATTCTCTTTATAACAATACACCATTTGAGTGTTAACCCTGAAGGTTACAAATGGGTGTGTGCATGAAAGAGAAATAAGAATAATGAGGTGATAAAGCGAATTTGTAGCCTATGGGTTCACGCAGAGACCCTTAATTGATTTTAATCAAATATAATCTCCCACGGTAAATGACATTAAGTTCCGCTACATAATACAATTGGCAGAATAATAAATTTAGATATGCAGTTAAATTTATCTTGAGAAATCCCTGATGGATTCATAATTCTCATTTTTAAGTATTATTATGTGTCATTATCTACTCTTTAAAGGGTTGCGAATGGAGTTAATATCCTCATTGAAGGAATAATATGTACCATTGTGTGCTCGATAAAGGGTTGATAATGAACTTATTTATTATTTATTATCTCAGTCAAGATTGATGGTGTAAACATCAATGAAAGATATAAAGAGCTTGATGATGTCAGTTCATGTTTAAAGACTGAGACTTTTGAAACAAAAAGCTTGTGAAAGCTATAAGTATTATCTCGACTTGAAGATCGAGTTTTTTTTTACAGTTTTTTTTATACACCAGTCAGCCTACATCTAAAAATGCTTTTTCATATGTCTATATGCATATAAGTGTCATGTTTTATCAAACTAAAGGTTGCCTAATAATCTCTTGAAGTAGATAAGGAACCTTTTTGGACTCTAAGTCCCTTACTTCATTATCATTGGAGCACCATTACAGAACCAGAAGTTCCATAACCGCAACATATTTGCGATAAAATTGCTAGCAAAATCTAGTGCTCCCCCTACAAATGAAGTACTTGAATAATGATTAACATATCCTCCAGTATCTTCGAGATACAAAGACATGGCATTTATGTAAGAAACCATGATACGGTTTTAATAGGCTACTTGGGTACTGGCTGTTTTGTTTGATCCCCGCAATGCCAAGTCCAAACTGGTTATACAATGAATTTCCCTAAATGTTCAAAATGAGGACAATAACACTTGTGTTGCACAAATGTTACATTAGCTCTAGAAGAGCCATAAGATTATTGTACACTACTCTAAGTGACAATCCAGAAGATTTGTCCAATCCATCTCTTCAAAATTTGAAATATATGTAGAACTTGAAGATTGTTATCTTCAGGGGGAGACTGGAAGTACATTTACTCGAATCAATCCGGAAGATTGAACATTGAACATAAAATCCTGAAGATTAAGTCATAAAAGACTAACAATTGCGCACTATTTGCAACACATAAATACATAAATATCATGTACTCTTTTCCTCACTAGTTTTCTCCCATTGAGTTTTCTAGTGTGGTTTTTAACGAGGCATGAGTATGATATAGTAATGACAATGAGGAAAAGTTGCAAAATAATTGCTTAAATGGACAAACCCCAAAATCCTGAAGATTATGCGGTTTGCGCCCTGAAGGCTTATGGTTGTACTCTTTTTCCCTTAACTAAGTTTTTCCCACAGGGTTTTCTTAAGTTAAGGTTTTTAATGAGGCGACCAAATACAATATATGTTTTTATATATGTCATGTATTCTTTTCTTCAACTAGGTTTGTCCCACGTGGTTTTCCTAGTGAAGTTTTTAATGAGGCATGAATATATTTTCTATTGTACTCTTTTCTTGTCTAGGTTTTTCCCACAGGGTTTTCCTAGAAAGTTTTTAACGAGGCTAGATCATCGACAAATAATGTCCAAGGGGGAGTGTTATAAATAGTAATGATTGTGGACATTATTGTGTAACGGTTTCCTTTATGTCTCCATTATTGTATTCCGTTACACTTGTTATTATATATATGTCATTCTAATGTAATGATCATAGGTGTGGTATAAAGGAATAAGAAACCCTCTATTTTGTCTCTACTCTTCTTCTTGTTCTTACTGTTCTTCACGAGCTAAAGGCCTGCAAACAAACTTGCAATACAACAGTTTTTAGGCAAAAAAAAAATAATAAAAATTTGCGGATGTGGAGTCAACGGCGCGCGTTTGATCAAATTATGAATTTTCTGTTATGAGATTATGAATTTTATGAAAATTCATAATCTCATAACAGAAAATTCATAATCGCATAACAGAAAATTCATAATCGCATAACAGAAAATTCATAATCGCATAACAGAAAATTCATAATCGCATAACAGAAAATTCATAATCTCACAACAGAAAATTCATAATCTCATAACAGAAAATTCATAATCTTATAATAGAAAATTCATAATCTCATGGTTCCAAAGTAAATGTGTAGGCATGGTTCCAAAGTGAATGTGCAGGCACGAATTCATAATTTATGAATGTCCGTGATTTCGGACGGGAATATGTAGGCATGGTTCCAAAGTGAATGTGCAGGCATGAATTCATAATTTATGAATGTCCGAAATTATGAATGTAATGAAAATTCATAATCTCATAACAGAAAATTCATAATCGCATAACAGAAAATTCATAATCCCATGGTTCCAAAGTGAATGTGTAGGCATGGTTCCAAAGTGAATGTGCAGGCATGGATTCATAATTTATGAATGTCCGTGATTTCGGACGGGAATGTGTAGGCATGGTTCCAAAGTGAATGTGCAGGCATGAATTCATAATTTATGAATGTCCGAAATCTTTGTTCACCTCAAATTAAAGTGAAACCGCAAAATGTGAAAAATAAAAAAGAAAAGTCACGCAATTAATTTTTTTTTTTTTTTAAAAAGAAGATAACGGTGTACTAACACCGTTGAAACCGTGTTCACCATTCATGGTGAACACGGTTCCATGGCATAACGTCTCCCCAATACTTTATCCCAGATGTAGAATGTATAAAGATAGAGTCCAACTGATGATTTTTTATATTAGAATTTTAAATAGCCAACAATGTCGATGGCCTTCAATTTTAATATTTATTTTTTTACTAGTTTTATATGCACAATGCACAACCGATTCAATGCCTAATGTTTGTATTTAAATAAATAATTTAAAGTATATTAATGTAAAATTATATAAGAAAAGTTCATTATTGTTTACATTAAAATTAATGTCTAATTTGCACTTATCTAAACACAATTATTATCTAAATATTTATTGTGGTTGGTATAGTATTAGGTAGTAGATATTACTTTTGGTTGAAATTACTCTAAGTTTTGTTAATTCATTTTTGGATAGATTTATCATTGTCATATACTTCATTGCTTGTCCGCTTATTTTTTACTGGTAGTGTCTTTTGTGCAATTGAGTCACTGTTGCTAGCTAGGTAGCGTTTGTTGGGTAATATGGTTGAAAAATCCCAAAATAATAATTCTACAGAAAATTATTATTATATGGGAATACAGAAAACTGGGAAGAAAAAGCGGGAGTGTTTGGATATAGGTTTAGCACGAGTTCGAACACAAAGTTCTTTTCCTTAAAACCTTATTTGCTACCTCCCACAAGTGCTAGGAGCGTTGTAGCCTAGGTTTTCCAGGATAAAACGTGCTACGATTCTTTGTTTAAGCACCTAAACAAAGAACCCGGCAAACAAAGCAATAGTAAGAACACTGCTAGGTAAAGAAGAGAGTAAAAGCAGAAGTTTTGGAGCAAAAACTGTACTGGAATTCCTTTGTTTTCTAACTGTGTTAAAATGCTTCTGTCCTACCTCTCTTTATATAGGGATGTTGGAGGGATAGCATTCAACATGGCCATTAAATCTATATATCTATATATCTATATATATATATAAAAGTAAAATCCTCCTAACAAATTTCCCCCCCAAAACTTTTGTAGTAAAACTTATTTGGTAAGTAAATGTCAAATGGAAATTAAATTAAATAAATAATAATAATAATAATAATAATAATAATAATAATAATAATAATAATAATAATAATAATAATAATAATAATTTTATTACCTTAAATAAATAAATTATTATACTTTCCTTTTGAATTAGTATTTTCTACCTATAAATACAAGGGCTTCTTCAATCAAAGAATCTCAGACTCATCTCTCTGCTTTCTTTTTGTATGAGTTTTTTTACATTTTTCTAACTATATTCTCACGTACTTCAATATGTTTTGCAGTTTATGAACAATATTGGTTTAGTTTTTATGGAAGATTGTAGAGATGCGATCGAGGATGATAAAGACGGTAATTTTGATGATTTTGTAAGATTTTCTGAAACTTAGAGTTAGTATGTTAATTTCGAGATTTGTAAATGCCATTCAAGTTTCTATGTTTTTTTAACAATTTTAACAAGCATAGTTCATTTTACAGCATTTTTTATAATTAATATATATATATATATATATATATATATATATATATATATATATATATATATATATATCCGTAGTATAATATAATATAATAATAATAATAATGTTATTAACTTAAATAAATAAATAAATTATTATTCTTTCATTTTAAATTAGTATTTTCTACCTATAAATATAAATTAGTATTTTCTATCTTAAATAAATAAATTATTTTGCCTAATTTATATTATATTCTTTAAGCTACAATTTTGACATGATATCTTCGTAGCCCATTTTATTATATTGAGCCTTGGTACACAAGTTCAAATCAAATATATGTATGTACACGCATAACAATAATCCTAATCTATAAATTTTTCCCTCAAAACTTAGAGGCATTTATGTAATATCATCCATTATTTATATATAGATATTATTTTTTTTTTGGTGAAGATATATAGATATTATTATATGCCATTATATTCAAATCAAATTATAGTAATTTTATATTCATCTCCATTTATATTAGATATATTCCTATTTCTGTGTATTATAGGACTTAATATATTAGGCATAATCAGACTCAAATCAAATCAAATTATAGTAATTTTATATTCATCTCCATTTACATCCTAATAGTATTCCACTATTCCTATTTTTGTGTATTATAGGACTTCAATATATTAGGCATAATTAGACATGTATTTAAGAAAAAAAACGATCCCCATATTAACTATGTAGGAAAGGAAACAGATTAACTATTGTATATGTAAATTGGAAAAAAGTATCTGTTATTAATAATTTACTGGAAATAAAAAACATTATATTAATAATTATCTAATATAATTAATATATATTAAAAAGAATTATTCGTTGGTAATAAAAATGACATGAAAATTAGGCTAATTAAAAAACAAAATGATAATTAATACTTGATTAAAATAGATCAGAATATATTACTGAAAATAAAGAAATGTGTTATTAATAAATAACTACTTAATATGTAATAAAAAAAGAATCATTGATTGAAAATAAAAATGGAATGAAAATTAGTCCAATTACAAAAGGAAATAATAATTAATATTTAATTGGAAATGTCATGAAATATATAAATTATAAATATATATTGGTAATTTTATTAATATTTATAGTATAAACTAATTGATATGTATAAAAATAATATTTGACTACGAATAGAAATGACATGGAAATTAGCACAATTGAAAAATGTATTTGTTAATTAGAAAAATAATTCACTGATATTAAAAATGACACAGAATACATAAATTATGGTATAATATATTTTAAGAAAAAAATGATCTCCATATTAACTATGTAGGAAAGAAAACGGATTAACTATTGTATATGTAAATTGGAAAAGGTATCTGTTATTAATAATTTACTAGAAATATATAAAAAAATCTGTTATAAATAATTAACTAATTAATATGTATCAAAAAAAATCTTTGAATGAGAAAAAAATGGCATGGTTGGAAAAGGAAATGATATATATATATATATATATATATATATATATATATATATATATATATATATATATTGAAAACGGGAAATAATAATTAATACTTGATTAAAAGTGATACAGAATATATTACTGGAAATATATAAAATATTTTATTAATAATTAACTAATTATTATATATTAGAAAAGTATCATTGATTGAAAATAAAAATGGAATGAAAGTTAGGCTAATTGAAAAAGTAAATGATAATTAATACTTGAAAATGGCACGAAATAATTAAAGAGAGAGCTCATCTATATAAAAGGAACAATGATCCTCTTATAAACATAATTGCTTGCCCATCACTGTAGGCAAGTATTGAGAAGTCAAAACGTTCTTATTTAAGAAGTTTTAACTTTGTCTTCTTATTTTAGTTTTTATTTATTTATTTATTTATTATTAGTGGGGGTTGTGAAAAATTAACCCAAAATGTATGTGTTGTATTAATTTTTAGCAGTTTGGAGTATATTACTGAGTTATTATATAATATATTTTGGTGTTTCGATTAAAGCTAAAATGTTAAAATGACTGAATTTATTAAAATTTTGGCGAATTGATCAATAATCAAATAATAATAATAATAATAATAATAATAATAATAATCGTCGTCGTCGTCGTCGTCGTCGTCATCGTCGTCATCGTCGTCGTCGTCATCGTCGTCATCGTCGTCATCGTCATCATCGTCATCATCATCATCATCATCCAAACAAAACAATATACAAACTAAAATTAAAATTAGAAAAAAATAAGAAGAATGATGTGGGATAATTTTAATCTCACATTGAAAATGTTTGGAAAGAGGAGCTCTTGAAAATGTTTACAAACATAATTGCTTGCCCATCACTGTGGGCAAGTAGTGATAAGTCCAAAGTTTTTTTTTTTTTTTTAATTTTTTAGAAGTAAAGGAAAATTAAAAATGGAAAGGAAATATTTCAGTAATAATATTTTACATCATCAAGTAGTAAAGACATATTTTAAAAAATAGTAAATGTAAATTAAAAATCATCAAATTAAAATGTAACGAAAATTAGGTAAAAATATCACTACATCTATATTCTAATTGACTGAAAATAAAAGAAATAATTGACTGAAAATGAATCTAATATTACTAATTGACTGAAAATATAAAATGAAATGAATATTAATAATTGACTGCAAATAAAAAATGATTCATAATTGACTAAAAAAAAAGACAAATAAATGGTTAGATCATTTCATTTTAATTAAAAATGGAATGAAAATTAAAAATTTGAGGAAAAAAATATTTCAATAATAATATTCAACATTATCAATAGTAAATGCATATTTTAAACAATAGTAAAGGTAAATTAAAAATGGAACGGAAATATTTCAATAATAATATCTACATCATCAATTAAAAATGGAACGAAAATTAGGTAAAAAATCACTGCATTTGATATTCTAATTGACTAATTGACTGAAAATAAAAAATAATAATTTGCTGAAAATGAATCTGATATCACTAATTGACTGAAAATATAAAAGGATAACTAATTGAGTAATATTCTACCATTATATATTTTAACCCAAATAACCCGTCCCGATGAATTGAATGTGTTAGCTCTAGACGAAGATGAACAAGATTGCGTTGTCACTACCAATGTCGTCTAAAAAGAGGTTTCAATAATGTGTAAATATAATCGGGGATATTAAGTTTTTTTTTTTTAAATGAAAAAAATTGTTATATATCTTGACAAAAAAATATATCTTCCATACAAATGAATAAGGATACCAATTCATTTCTATAACTGAGTTGTTAGAGAACGAGCACATTTGCCTAATTTATGAAAATACTAAATAATGATAAATAAAATCTTCAAAGTTATAGCACCATATGTGTACATCTAGACATTAGCTATTAATTTGAGCAATTATTTACACAAATTCAAACAATAATAACATCAAAATATATAAACGATGCAAACCATATCTTTAATTGCACTATATAATATTGGATGTTCTAATTTAAATAATTATATATCGATTCATGTATTCTTACTATATTACAACAAATTCATTCCGTGCATCGCACGGGTGCAAATACTAGTTGGTATTAAAACCAATTGTGTAACACCTGTAACAGCCACCCACTAAGTAGGATTAAACTCAAGTTTAAAATTGGAATTAAAACTGTGTTAATTCTAGTAACAGACGAGTTTAATGTTCTGAACTTTCGGGTTTCTGACCGTTGGGGTGCACGTTCAGGACACGAGAGTGCATCTCTCGTGCTGTGGTGTAACACGAGAGTACACCTCTCGTGTTCACCGTTGCACGAGAGTGTTGCTCTCGGTGCACCACAACCTCTCGTGCTCTCTGTTCGGTTCGGTACCTCTCGTGCTCTCTGTTCGGTTCGGCCGAACCAAGTGACTATTTCGATTGGAAAATGATATCGAAGTTTGGCATAACTTAGGTGCCGGCGCACGCTAGTTCAGGCTTGAATCAAGCCTTTTCAATCTCTTCTAGTTAGATTTTGATTTGCACCCCCCTCCCCCCCATGCGCGCGTGAGAGAACCTCTATGCCATACAATTCTACAAGTTTCAAAAGAGCTCTTGTATATAAGGGAGGGCAAATCTTCTTTCCAAACCAATGTGGGACAAAGTCCACTATTTCCTTTCATTTCCCAACTCAAATGGGTCTACTTTGAGAATCAATATCTCATTCACCCATTATCCATTTTGAGCGTACAATATATCAATCTCTTCGTCTCACTACGAAGAACCCGAATCCACTTTGACCCGACCCAAATCGGAAGTGGACCCCACTGATAATTGTACCACAAAATAGCCACTTAATATGCCATTTTATGTCATTTTAAGCTAATTTTTCCAACAGCGTTTAGATCTGAAAGATAAAAAATTTTAAGTGAGCTCGGGATAAAACCCTAGGTATTTGCCTATGATATATTTATACCCGACGCAATCTTCGTTTTATTATTATCTATTTTAGATTCACATGGATATATGCGTATGTTGTTTACTCACAACAGACGCATATGGTTTATGAATTTTAAAATAATTATAAAAATAAATTTAATGGTGATATTTTAATTATAAATTTGCCACTTGTTACTTTACGCGTCTGGTTTTGTCACAATAGACTCAAATTGTTCAACTTTTATGGTTATTATTTTACTAGTGAAATTTTTTTTGTGTTGGTTATGTGAAAATAAACCTATTTTAAAACATACACAACAATAATATGTAAACTTTTTTTTTTTTTTGTTTTCAGACTACACTGATATTTGTGTACTTCGCGGGATGGGGCTAATTTAATAGAGTTTTAATCATTATATTGACAATTCTTTTAAAGTTGTTGATGCATACACATACATTAGAACTTTTTCAAATGTCTTTCGGTCAATTTTTTTTTTTAAAATTACTTATTGTTGTCTTCTAAATTTTAATTTAAAACTTGTCTATTTTTGACCCACCTATTTTTAAAAGTCATGTTTTTTCAATCATAACACTACTTATCATGTATCAACTAGTTAGCTTTGATATTTGTAAAATAAGGTGATCAGATAACATCAAGAATACTCATTTATTGGTGTTATATCCGTTGTGAAAAATTATACTCGAACTTCCACACAATGTAGTGAATAGAAAACCTATTGTCACTGAACATATATTTCATGTTTGGTTCTTTTTTTTGGTTGCCCAAAGGTATCCCTCCAGCTGATAGCCGGAAGACTAATCCCCCGTCCCTACTGTCAACACACTAAGTGGTAGGGGATTGGCCAAATGGTTTGCTCCATTCACATGAGTGGGGATCGAACTCCCAACCTATCAATCTATTTTAGTTTATTTAACCACTATATTAGTTGTTTGACTTAATTTTTTGATAAAGTTGTTTGTCTTAGTTAAACAATCAATATAGGTATTTGATTAATTAACTTTTTGTAACAGCTTATTGTTTCAAAATGCTAAAATTCAAAAAATTAAAGTGTTCAAAGCAATTTTTTTATCAGTTTTTTGAGAGAATAATTTTGCATGTAATCAGTTATCAGCTAACAGCTAATTTACCAAACACTTTTCTACAATAAGATCAGCTAATGTTATCAACTAGTCAAATTTACTAACCTAATCAGCTAACATTTATTTACCAAACACTCCCATAATATTTATTCCTGTTTTTCAGTTTTCATTAAATGGAGCTCACGAGTCTGGAATGACATATGTGCATTACGCATATATTTGCCGTTGGTTTTTGTATTGTTCTCTTATCCAGAAAGTGTAGTGATGTCATTCTGTGGGCAGTTTGAATATGTTGGAGCTTTAAATTAGAAAGCAAGGTAAGGTGGGGATGGGAGACAAAGAAGGAATGAGAATTTAATAATGATAAGAAGAAATGGAATGGAATGCCCTACTGATTATGGAAGGAACATGGAGGCTGGAGCTAGCACATATGAATGTTCAGTGCATTAATGCTTGAAGACACCCGGCCATCCATTTCATTTGGCAGGCAGCTACTTAGGATTACACGACTATTTCACCTAAAGTGTACATTCAAATAGTAGTATCGTCAGACTCTCTCATCACACAATTGTATTCCAAATCTCGGGGTGTGATTGAGTGAAATGGACTCATCCATCTTTATATGTCAAGGATCGATCTTTTGCTTTGGGTATGAAGCAGCCTTAAATCTCCCAGCCAAATGTATCTACAATTCAGTAAACGGATAAGATTTCTTATTTTGAAAAGATACATATTATTGTTAGGGTGCATTCAAATGTTGTAATGACTATTTGTTCATATCAATGTTTAAATGTTATACTATTATGGTGTAAAAAAATTCAATAAATGTATTCAAAAAGTCAAAATGTATATTGTACCTCAGTGTATTTTTCTATATATTCATGGTACTAAAATGTATCTCGTAGATCTTTTTTATTTTGTATTGTTTAGAATTTATAAGGAGTTATTATGTAATATATGTTGAACATTTAACTAAAATGACATTAGAATGTATTAGTTTCATAACAATTAGTAAAAATATCGAGATTTACTGAGTTATTAACAATTGATAAAATATTATGATGAGGTGATGTATCAATCATTTTTTTTTTTGACTAATTGGTGGCTATAGTTGTTCAAAGGATATATGGCTATTTTCATTAGCTTTGAACATTTGGAGCAACAAATTAAAGAAAGAAACATTTGACATTGCAAAAAGAAAAAGCCTTTTAACAATGGTGAAGAGTGATAGGCGACAGCTCACAGGAGTTGAGAAAGTTGGGAGGGGAAGAAAAGGGACGATGAAAAAGATGGTTGTTGCTTAAGCAAATAAAAGCAGTCTGTCCACTCTTCCACTCCAACAACAATGCATTTATTCTTTTAGCCTTTTTGACATCTCATTTTTTTTAAAGGCTTATTGCATATAAAATTTTCACTTTTTTTTTTTAAAAAAAAAAGTTTCTTCTAAGGTGTTCATCAACATAGGACATATATATCAAGTTGTATATGATACAATCATACAAGTATATCTTGATGATTAAGTAATGTAAATGGTCAATATTGTTGGTGCCAAAATACTCATGGGATCAAAAGTGTAACAAAATTTAAGGAGAAAATGTGGTGATAAAAGTAAAAAATCATTATACTTATGCTATAAATGAGAAATAAATTTTTTGTTGAAAAATTGACGAAGATTTCACAAGGACCATTTGCGTTAATAAATTGATACTCGTTGACCAATTCTGCAAGTTTTGAAACTTGTGAATCAACCTTGTTAGTGTCACAATATTCGTGGGACCTAAAGTGCGAAAAAAACTCAAATTGATATTGATTTTAAGCGGGTTTTTTTTTTTAACTAATCATAATTTTGTTGAAAATTTATATAGTAATGGAGATTAATGGTTCAAATGGAATACCATGAAAGCTTAAATAATATTTGGAGTTGTGGAGTTATAAATATTATTTTAGTTTGGTAGAAAGTTAATATGAAGAATGAGATTGCTGGAAGACTTTGTCTATTCCCCAACATTGGGGGATTATTTCCCAATATAGGGGAATTGTGTATTTCATTTGGAAAATGATTATACAGCACGTAAGCTTCCAATTTCCCAAACTTACATGCAAAAGTGTGCTAGAAAATTTATATATATATATATATATATTTGCACAGTTATTTACATGCGGTTCACAATCTTACAAAGGTTCATAATTACATATATATTCATGTTGAACATGGTTTATGTAATTAATATTCTCTTATGATAAATATATCATTTAAGATATATTTTATGGAAGATAAGTTTTTAAAACTGCAGAAAACTTCCATGTAACTTCTCCAACAGTCATATTTTTATTTATAAATAGTTTGGAGAAATATCGGAAAAGATACATGCAATAAACTTGCATTAATCTTGACATTTCACAGTTCTACAATTATACAAGAAATTATTAAACAAAGCAACTTAAGAATTTCATTCATCTTCTTGTATCCCATAAGATTAAATCTTGAACCTTGCTGCATTTATAGAGGGAGATTTAAAGCTTATAGGAAAGTGATTACACGCCTGAAGATATCAAATGATCCAGTTTTTGTTTCCTGTTGTTTTATGTATTTTGTTGTATTTCAAATGTATTACAGATTACAATTATTTTTTCCAACAAATTTGAGAGTATATAACTGAAGTCCATATTTTTGGTCTAAGTTGTGAAGATTATTATATACAAATTTGGTTATTAAAGATTATGTTTATTAATAGTTTCATTTTGTCATGTTAGACCATCGGGTAACCATGTAACTTGTGTTGCTGTTAAAATTGCGTACTTTTGAGTAACTCTATTAATTTTTTCTTTTCCCTCCAATAGTTGTGTAGGCAAATCATATATTTTGAATGAGAGAGAGTTAAAGGGAGAAAGAAAAATTCAATCATCTCGTAATAGTTGATTTCCACAGTTTTTTCAGAACAAAAAATAAAACGAAAAAGAAAAATTATACGGTTAACTCGCACTCTCAAGCTCAGCGCATAATCCCATATAAAGGTAACATTTTTTTTCATCTCCCTCTCTTATTGTTGTTGAGTGTTGACCACCAAAAACCCTTTCAAAAAATCCAACTAATATCCTTGCTCTTAGTATAGTCTAGGGCCTGGGGGTTTGGAGAGTCGTCACTCTTCCTAATACTTGCCATCTTTTTTTATTCACAATTAATGAGATCTATCATTTGATTTTCAAAAAAAAAAAAAAAAAAAAAAGGAAAGTAGTAAAATTTATTGAGATATCTATAATTGTATTTGAACTCTATTTGAAATTTGAAATATCAATATAATTAAAGCAATTAAAACGATGACAAGAACAATTTATTATGTTGAATCTTTATTTTCTCTTTTTTTTGAGTAGTTAAGTTTACTTTCTATGACACTGACATTTTTTTTTAAATATTCATTCAATGTTCGATCATTTAATTACTATTTTAAGAGTGATAAAACTCTCTATTTTTGAAATATGAATACAATAGTGTAAATTTTATCACCGCACACGAATGTAATTATGCTATTTTTTAAACGTTTTTTCAATATGAATACGATAGCATAAATTTTGTCACCGCACACGAATGTAATTATGACATTTTTTTAAAACATTCATTCAATGCTCATTTAATTACTATTTTAGAAGTGATAGAACTTTCTATTTTTGAAGTATGAATACGGTAGCGTAAATTTTGTCACCGCACACGAACATAATTATGACATTTTTTAAAACATTCATTCAATGCTCATTTAATTACTATTTTAAGAGTACGTGATAAAAACTCTCTATTTTTGAAATATGAATACGGTACTAACGGTAGTGTAAATTTTGTCACCGCACACAAACGTAATTAGTATGTAACTCATTATGTAACTCTCTAAATCTTATTTGATACAGAACACTTTATTTGTCTCGTTTTACATGTCATTAACGTAATTAATATGTAACTCATTTTGTCACCGCACACGGACGTAATTAATATGCAACTCTCTAAATCTTATTTGATACAAAATACTTTATTTCTCTCGTTTTACATGTCATTTATATATATTTTTTAGTATTATTGACTCTGTTACAATGCAATACCTGTTCATAACTACTTTCTTAACCTACTGAAATATAAAGAGTCAATACTGTCTTCACTGATACTCAAATCTACTGAAGCTTAAACTCATGACTCCGTGCCATTAGACAACGTCATTGGCATATAAACTTTATATAATCATAATAAATTTATCATTCTGAAAGATTAAATTTAGAAGAGTTTCATTAAAACCTGTTAACTAAACTAGATACATACGGAGTAAAATATAACAAGAATGAATACTTAATTAATCACTTCATCTTAACTTGAATTTTGTTGTTGTACATGAGTAATTACTTGTACCATTTTAAAAAGAAAACCCGTACTGCACTGTTTTATCTTCTGCATTTTCATTAATAAAGGACCAAAGTGATGGCGATGGGGGTAGGGAGTTTGAAAGAGGAATATGGAGAGACAAAAGAAAGAAGGAAACAGAAGTGAGAGTAGAGTGAGGTGAAGTCAAATCACTATGCACAAACTTAAAACCCCCCATCAAATCAGCCAAAAGAAAACGCAGCAGCAAATCCGGTAAAAGCCATACCAAAAAAGCTCGCCGCCTGTAAAGAAAACCCACAGCTACCCCTCTCCAAATCTCATTAGTCCCTTTCCTTCTTCTCCTTCTTCCCGCTTCGCCGCCATTGCTGAGCTCCCCACCGTTTTTTTTTTGCATTTTATTGAATGTGGGTGTTCAATGTTACCCATCAGGTTTGTCTATCTGTGTGTACTGGTTTTTGTGTGTATGCTTATCAATACACATCGAACAGGTTGTCCACTTGTCCCAGTAGGCCAGGCGGTTTACTTGTTTTCATTATTTTTAGAATCTTCTGGTCGTGAAATTGCAATCATTGATTTTTTTTTTCTTCTTGAATTTAACACATTTGCGGAAATCCTTGTCTGTCGCTCGTATTTTCTGAAAGTTTTTCGGACGAAGCTTAAAAGTTGGCGTTTTTATGCAGACCCAGAAGAGGAAAAAGCGAAGAAGTTTGGCGTCTTCATGGACTGAGCTGCTGCGGTGCATGGACTGTTGATCTTTGCGATTATACTTTGATTTCGTGGCGATTCTAGCTCAATCCCAGATCTATTGTATCTATCCTCACAATCAGTGATTCAGAAGCCGTATGAATTGCTTGTTTAAGAGCGAGCTTTCTGTGAAGATCGGAGCGGGAGTATTTTTGAGTTAGGGTTTGGGATGGAGGGGCGGATGAAAAAGTACCGTCCTTTGAGCCCGGAGAGAGCCAAAGTTTGGACGGAGAAATCTCCAAAATATCGGCAGAAACAGCAGCCCCGGAAGGAGCAGGAAAGTAGTAATAATAACAGAGTTGCTGTGGTGTATTATCTTTGTAGAAATCGGCAGCTTGAGCATCCCCATTTCATTGAAGTCCCTCTTTCTTCCCCAGATGGCCTCTACTTGAGAGGTATGTATACTTTCTTTGTGGCCTCTAATTCTTTCTAGTTTTGAAATTCTGAAAAATTTGTGTTTTTCTCTGAAGATGTAATTGAGAGGCTTAATGTTTTGAGGGGCAGAGGCATGGCTTCAATGTACTCTTGGTCTTGCAAGAGGTAAGTAAAGTAGTCCCAAGTGTTTGTTTTCTTGTTGTTTGTGTGAATTTCAGCTTTTGATTTCCTAGTTTTACATTGATTTTGGGTATTGAACTTATTTGATTGTTTGGATTCATAGGAGCTATAAGAATGGGTTTGTTTGGCATGATCTTTCTGAAGATGATCTCATTCTTCCTGCTCATGGTAATGAATATGTTCTCAAGGGTTCAGAACTCTTGGAAGAATCTAATTTAGGTATGCTGTTATATTTTGCACTTTCGATTATGGAAACATCGTCGAGTTGTTGCTACTAATAAATTCAATGCAAGAACCCTTGATTTGCTTAATCTTTCTAGTAAAGTAAGTGATTGAGTGTCTTGAATTCTGGAATGATAAATTGGTAATGTGAGCTTTCATTTTCCTTTCAGGGAGCTTCAGCCCTGGAAGAAACGTTAGATTTCAAAACCCAAAACTGCTACCCGAACCGCCATCTGCTACAAGCCAAGATGATTCTTCGTCATCTTCCAGCATGAATGGCGGGAGAGGAACAAAGCCTTCTCAGGACGATGAACTTTCTCCCCCGGTTGAACGTCCCAATTCATCTGCTGTGTCCCCCGAGTCTGGGAAAAATTTCTCGTGGAATGGTTCGTTAAGCTTGGCAGAGTACAAGGTGTACAAGAATGATGTCTCTGCTGATGCTTCCACGCAGACAGAAGAAAATCCGAGCAGAAACAATAGTGTTCGGGAGACCTGCACCCGAGGCGTTTCAACGGACGATGGATCTCCCGAGCCTGAAAGTAACGGGGGAAACGACAGCCAGCACGTTTTACAGATAAAAGAATCGTCCGAGATTTGCAAAGAGGCGGCAGTTTCACCGCCTCCGTCTACATCTAGTGTATCATCGGGTGGCAGAACCGATACCTTGGAGTCTCTCATTAGATCCGATATCAGTAAGCTCAACAGCTTTAGAATCCTCGAAGAGGAGGAATTCCGAGTGCCCACAACAAAACTCAAGCCTTCGAATATGTTAATGCAATTAATCTCCTGTGGTTCCATTTCGGTGAAGGATCACAGTTTTGGCCTTATCCCAATGTACAAGCCGAGATTTTCGCATTCCAAATTCCCATCCCCACTATTCTCAACCTCATTAACCTTGGGAGAACTCGATTGCCTGACCGAAAATCCTAGACTAATGGGTCTGAGGTTAGAAGATAAGGAGTATTTCAGCGGGAGTTTGATCGAGACAAATGTGCCCAAAGGAGTAGCTGTTCTTAAACGGTCATCATCATTTAATGCTGACAGGTTAGTAAGATATCATCATTTAGCGTTTAAAGTAATCAATCTTGTAATCCATACACTTTTTTTGTGCATGGAAATCATATAATTTGGTTTGCAGGACTAATAAGCAGATTGATCCAGTCGAAGACAAAGAGGATGTAAGCTCGACAGGCTCAAAGTGCATCCCCCGAGCAATCAAGGTGTCATTGAGTAAGCATCCAAGAAGTGAATCAATGAGATCTCCAATTTCCGAGGGTCCAAGAATCTCATCCGAAGGATCATCAGAGAACCCACAAGCCATCACATTTGACACGTCAACAGGAGGAAGCAGGAGAATCACGGAGCCTACCTCGGGAAAGAAACAGTCAAAGAGAGCCGAATCTTTCAGGGAGGAGGGGAACGTGATCAAAATTGAAGAAAGTTAAGTTTCAACGCTGTGTGATTCAAAATACTAGGCACAAACAACGTAAACAATGCACATTCCCTTATTCATGTCGGTTGAGAACCTGAGATTGTTTTTCATTTCTTACCCACAGGCTTGCTTCAGGAGCTCGGGTTATAATACAGTCAAAAGGATCTCCCGACAAGGAGGATATCCCAGCGTGAACTTTGAACAATTTTGAAGGCCGCACCAGTTTTCTTGCGGGGAATCAGTAAACTACACTCATTTGCAACTGAATCAACATTTCTTCATTGTAAATCTATGTAAAAGATGAAAACTTGAAGCAGATTGAGTATCTGATGATACTTGGATGGTAAAATCCTTAGGTTTTGGACTTCACTTCTTTAATAGTATATGCACCACAATTAATGGTTCCAGACTCTCCCTCCCTGCTAGATTTAGGTAGCCAAAATGGTTGTTGAATTGGTACTTTATTTACTGGAAATTATATTGTGATGATTCACACGATACTTCAGAGCACTGTTCTTTAACTTTGGGGTATTTCTTCAACAATTCTCCCCAGTGAGGGTCATCAATATAATAATGCATGGGTTCACTGAGTTATTGGCTTTTTTGGGGTTAAATAATTACTCCCAACAAGATCTTGATTCTCTTGGCCTGTCCAAATGATTTAAAAAATTACCCAATTCTTTAATATGCACAGAAATACCAAAGTTTTGTTTGTTTTTTAGGCAAAATAATATACTAATCTTCCAAGGTTGGCAGACATGTCGGGCGCTTGGAATTTGAAAGCAAATATATAAAATGAAGACACAACACACAACACGACATTCACCAAGGAAAAGCTGCATTGGATGCCTCTTTTTTCTTAAAATACTTTTGGTTTCTTGTTTACGATAGACTAATCTTAAACTCTTAGAAACTTATCAGGAATCGTCCAATTAGTCCTTCAATTTTCACCCCAAGGACTCTTCATCACCTCTAATCAATTTTTTAAGTTTTGAACCTCTCGATGATCTCATGTCTTCAGTGAGAATCGAACTCCCGTGAATGTTTTGACTTGCTGGAGACAGCTTTGACCAGAAGTGATAGTTGTAAAGTCAAATTGAACTTTAGAGCCCCCATTGTACTGAGGCCAAGAAACAAAATATATACAGAAATCAAGACTGAATTGAAAATGTGGGCGACCCCTCTGCACCACTAGTCCACTATCCACACACTATTTGCCTGAGCCATGACAGCTTCTGAATTTCCAGTATTCTTCAGCTGTCCCCAGAGCGCCAGAATCACACTGAGTTGACCTCCAAAAAAAAAAAGTGTACAAAATAGCCAGAACTGATGAGTTCTCCCGCCACTCTCTTGTTACAATCAAGAAGTAAAATACTCTCAAGAGGGTGAAAAAAGTGAAAATTTTGATGATGTCTAGTTTAGTGTTCATCTGACACTAATAATCAAAATAAAGTATATTACAACAAAAAAGCATTATATTGCGTGATTATATGCAACTAAATGTTTACCTTATAAAGATAGACTGAAATCGGATTATAATGTAAATTTAAATCTAACAAATTAACTAATATAATTCATGACATTTTTTAGTATGGACTCCCTTCACGCTCCCCTGGACAACTAAATTTAAAGGGTTAATCATTTAGAGCAACCCTAATGGATTAGTTTGTTTGAGGGTTCACATTAAATAAAATGTAAAAAGAGTTTAAAAAAATATCATAATTGGAATGGTTCCTAGCTAGCGGTCACTCGAATCATTTAAGGGACTAAAGAAGAATATGCACTTGCTAGGTTTTATACATGACCCAATTTGAGCATTTAAAAAAATAATAATAAAAAACATGAGTTATTGCGGACTCATGCCTTTTCTATTATTTGTCACTTTACTTTCTTTTTATTTCACAACAATAAAAAAAAACCTCAATGGGAGTTGAACTTGTCAAAATCTTTCCCAACATTGCAACTGGTTGATCATTTGCAATTAGGACAACCACAGTCCACACTTGTTTTTTTTTTTTTTTTTTTCCAAATTTTCCAGAACTAAAAGACTAGTATTTTTTTAACTGATGTAGATGCTAGTTTTTTTCAAAAGTTTACTCTTGCAGAAGAATATTTTTTTTTTTAAAACAACCAGAAGTGCACACTTCAGCCTGCGTCAGAGTGGCCGCCAACTGCAGCCACTCTAACTAGAAGACCTTTGTTTTTTGTTTTTTTTTTTTTTTTTTTTTTTTTTTAGAATTGTCAAATTCTGCTTTTTATTTTTTACTCCATCTTCTCACTCCTATGTGGCACCTAACAAATTACAAATTTTTTTTGACTATTATGGATGCTTTTGGTTGATCATTTGCAATTGAAATCTGTCCTATGACTAAAACAGGAAAAGAAGACAACCTAATTATGAATTTATGATCCATTAAATTAAAGTTGGAGATGTAGATGGAGAAGGGATCGGAGGAATGAAGCGACAAGGGATTTAATTGTAATCCGATTGGGGCGTCCTGGGAGAGTGAAAGATTAATAATGTTTGATTTGAGTTGAAATTAAAGTTGAGACAAACACATGGGTGGGTATAAAGTTGCCTCTCACGTGGATAACAACAAACACTGTATTCTTCAAAACAAAGTGCATGCAGTAAAGAAGCTGGGAAGTCTCTGTCTGTTGTTGAGTGCCTGAGACCTGAGTGGTTAGGACTTAGGAGTTGGAGTTGAACATACTACAATCACGACAGTCTTTTACTGTATTATTTATATCATGAACCAGGATTCACATAAAATTATGGATCATAAATTAAAACAACAAGGTACAGAATTCATATTCATAAAGTACAAAATTTTATAACACAAGATACATACACATATTATATATTTACTTAATTTTAAAATCTGAGTTAGGTACATAATTTGTGTTCATAGGCAGTGGCAGACCCAGAAAATCATCTGAGTGGGGACGAATATTAAATGACGTTAGAAATATCAATCACAAAATATCAAACAACCATACCATAATAAGGTTAAAATACAAAATACATTATAAATTACAATATATTTATGATAAAATATGAAACATAATCAATTGGATAAAATAATTTGAATAACAATATATTCATAAATACTTTTAAATTTTAATTTCTTTTTGTTAGATCGATTTTTCTAAATTAATTCCAATACAATAAAGTATATTATAAACTTGTATACTACATTAATTAAATGATTTATAAAAACTAGACTAAAAGAGCATTTAATTTGTTAATTAAATGATTTATAAAAAGTAGACTAAAAATATTTAATTTATCTTGTGAAGAAATGAAAGAGAGAAGATAATTAAAAGTATTGTTAATGAGATTTGAATCCATGTTCATAGGTACAAAATTTCACAACACAAGACACAAAAATTTATAACATAAAACACAATTACTAATTTATTTCAAATACAAAATTCACTCATAAGATACAAATCATAAAACAAGATACAAAAAATCATAACACAAAACAGAAACACATAAACCAGGGTTCATAGTGTAGTGTAACCCTAGTCCATGATATAAGGATTGATTTGGCGCGTCTGTTTTATTATTATTATTATTATTATTATTATTATTATTATTATTTTTGGGTTTTGTTGAAATCATAATTTGGTAGCAACTCCACTTTTGTTTCTTTGTAATTACTAATTAACCCCTTTGTTGGGCCGCACCGCACTTGTTTAGCTTTGTCTATGTACTAAAGTTTCAAAGTGTATGCTTTCAAAAAAAAAAAGTTTCAAAGTGTATCTTTAAAAAAAAAAAGTTTCGAAGTGTATGAAAATGGGTTGGGCTTCCAAGAGAATGCCGACCCGGATTGCCTAACCAAAATAATTGGAAACTCCATTTTAAAAGATTGAAAGACCAAATGGGCAATTTATATCGTGTACCACGACGCATATAGTAATGTGCATTCAGGTATAAAAAGCACGCAATTGTTGACGTTATTCCGTCCGTTCAAACGGTCAAAACTCCATTATATGTATTGTGTTATGAGTTTCTGTGTATTGTGTTATGAGTTTTCATGTATTCAGTTAAGAGTTTCTGTGTATTATGTATCATGTAAGATTATGTTTATTCAGTTAGGAGTTTCTGTGTATTCTGTTATGAGTTTGTGTATTCGAAATAGAGAATTTTTTTTTAGACAATGCACTAAAACGACATCGTTTTGGGAGGTACGGAACGCACATTGCTATGTGCGCCCCGGTGCACGGTATAACGATTGGACCAAATGTGACTCTAATAATGTTTGAGATAGGGTTCGAACCCCACCTTGCCATCTCCACTTATGATTAAGTGATCAATCAAGCTCGACGCAAATTACTAATCATCTTACTATTATATCCTAGCAACCGAAAGATGTGATCTTTTACAGATGATATTAAACCAACAGGTGTGGAATGCGTTAGGCAGAATGAAGAACTGATAAGGAAACCCTCCACGGCTCCGCTCCCCTCTGCATTTACCAACACTCTTCATTTCTTCTTCATATTGCATTGTAAGTCGTACCTGCATTTAAACGGGAGATTATTGTTAGTTTCCATTTTGATTCTTCGCTTTAGTTTGCTGAAGACTGATGCGCAGCAAAAAATTACTTTAATCTGTTACATACCTTCAATCGCCATTGATTTCTGCAATACATATATATATCTGTGAGATATGCTTGCTATTACATACGATGCATATATACATCCAACTACCTGTTGCTCAAAGTTGAATTCTTATGAATTGGAGCAATAGTATTTAGAGAACTCCTCTCGAAATCGATTAAATTTTAGTTTAGTTTGAATCTAATATGAATTTCGAGTAGGAGAGGTTAAGATAAAAATATATGCACGTCCTATTGGCTAGTCAAGTCATGAAATGAGGTAGGAGCATTATCTTTCTAGTAACCTGTAGGCTGTAGGCTGTTGGATTTCAATCCATTTTGATCAGCTCAAACAGTTAACCTATTAATCCAACCAAAACATGGCTGGGCGGCTTTGAGTGGAGGACTTGGATGCATTGTCATTTAACTTTTCTGCTCCACGAATGAGACCAATGATATATATATATATATGTTATCAGTCTTCTTGGTCTGTGTTGAAAATTTCAAAGTAATATAATTATGCAGAAAACTGTGCTAAGTAATACACTGTGTCTGTGTGTATATATACACATATAGACTGAACTTCATTTTATTAATAACCATCGAAATATTATGAGCATGGAACCTATGAACATGCTTACTACAGTTGTCCACTTGATTTCCCTTGCAACTTTTCTGTGTCTAGTAGGACCAGAATTCAATCTCACACAGAGAGTTGGTGCGGAAAAAACTATGAGGTGTTTGGAGAGGGAGAGAAAAGCTCTTATTGAATTCAAGAAAGGGCTTCTGGATGACGATGGCGTTCTGTCATCTTGGGGTAGTGAGGATCATAAAAGAGACTGCTGCAAATGGTGGGGTGTTCGTTGCAGCAATAAGACCGGCCATGTAACAGCCATTGATCTTCGCTGTCCCGTAGATGATGATTTCTCGCCACTTCAAACTCCTTTGGGTGGAAAGGTTAGTCCATCTTTACTTGAGTTGCGGCATTTGAGTTATCTCGATCTCAGTTACAATGATTTCCAGGGGCAAAGCATCCCAGCCTTCATTGGTTCCCTCAACAGTTTGAAAGTGTTAAATCTAGCATTTGCCAACTTTGCTGGTAATGTTCCAACTCATCTTGGAAATCTTACCAGTCTCCATATTCTAAATGTTTCGTGGAATTTTCATTTATCAATCAACAGTCTTGAGTGGCTCTCTCAACTTTCTTCTTTAAGATACCTTGATCTTAGTGTAGTCCCCTTTGAACAAACCCTGTGGCCGGAAACAATTGTTAACCTTCCTCATTCCCTTGAGAAATTGCGGCTGAGTAGTTGTGGACTGTTTGAAACTATTCCCTTCACCATCAACTCTTCTGCATCTCTTTCAGTTGTCGATTTCTCTCACAACAATCTTACTCTTTCTTCAGTATCCAACTGGTTGCATAACTTCAGCACAGGTTTGACTAGCATTGGCCTATCATATAACAATTTAGCAGGCCCCATCCCTGAAACATTTGGGTACATGGAATTTCTTCAGCACCTAGACCTTTCTGGAAATTTTTTCTCAGGTAGCATTCCTAAATCTTTTAGGAATTTAAGCCATCTAATCTCCCTTTCATTATCTGATAACCAATTAAGCGAACCCCTTTCTGAACTACTTGAAAAGTTATCAGAACATGCAGGTCAATCACTAGAATCCTTGTGGTTAGATGGTAATAAACTCAATGGTTCACTCCCAGACATTAGTACCAGATTTTCATCCTTGAGAGAATTGGTTGTATCAAATAACCAATTGGATGGATCTTTGCCACAAAGCTTTGGACTACCTTCAAGTCTTGAATCTTTAGGTTTAAGGGGTAACAGAATAATGGGGTTATTTCCAGACATCAAAAGTTTTGGACTTGAATCCCATCTTAAGTTCCTGGATTTGTCTGATAATCAAATTACTGGGCCATTGCCAGATTTAACACCATATTCATCAATGATAGAGCTGTATCTCCAAGACAATCAATTGCAAGGGGTGATAACTGAAGCTCATTTTTCAAACCTTAGCCAAATAAAAGTCTTGGATTTATCCTTTAACTCATTGTCTTTGAACATCAGTGATGATTGGAACCCTCCTTTCCAACTTGAGGCTATAGGTTTAGCAAGCTGTAAAATGGGGACTCAGTTTCCAAAATGGCTGCAAACTCAGGGTGGATTTTTCTCTCTTGATATCTCTTCCGCTGGTATTTCTGATACAGTGCCTGATTGGTTTTGGGACCTCTCTCCCAGAATTGAATACCTGAACTTGTCTTACAACAAGATTGATGGCAAAGTTCCTGATTTATCAACCAAATTTTCTGGTTCTCAAGTAATAGATTTTAGCAACAATGGCTTTTGGGGTCTCATACCTTCAATTCCTCCAGAAGTCAAATCATTTCATCTCTCACATAATAAGTTTTCTGGATCAATTTCTTTCCTGTGCACAGATGCCACTCATTTCACCGCTTCTCTTGACCTCTCATATAACCAACTCTCAGGAGAGATTCCCAACTGCTTTGAGAACTATGCAGATTTGGTCGTACTAAATCTTGCAAATAATTATTTCTCTGGGAAACTTCCTCACTCTTTAGGCTTCCTGCAACGACTTGTGTCGTTACATTTGAGAAACAACAACTTTACAGGAAAGTTTCCACGCTCATTGCAAAACTGCACATCATTGAGAATGATCGATTTTGGAGGAAATCAATTTACAGGGAGAATCCCACCATGGATATGGACATCTCTAAGTAAGTTGATCATTGTAAGTCTTAGACATAACAAGTTCAGTGGAGACCTGCCTCCAAGTTTGTGTCACCTTAACAATATTCAAGTCTTGGATTTTTCTCGAAACAGAATGGCAGGGAGAATTCCATCTTGCTTCTACAATTTTACTTCTTTGATTCAGAAAAACAATTCCACAGGAAAGACTATTGTAGGTGTTGGAGAATATTTTGGAGCAGTTTATAATAATGTTGACTACATAGACAACATTTTGATTCAGTGGAAAAACCAAGATTCAGAATATAGGAACCTATTGAGATTTCTAAAGAGCATTGACCTTTCAAGCAATCACTTGATAGGAGATATTCCTGAGGAATTTTCTGTCTTGAGAGGATTAATTTCCTTAAACCTGTCAAGAAATCATTTGACAGGAAAAATCATCCCAGGAATCAATCAGATGGAAATGTTAGAATCTCTTGATTTGTCTAGGAACCAACTCTCAGGTGAAATTCCAGCAGGCCTGGCTCATTTGAATTTTCTTAGTGTTCTTGACTTGTCGAACAACAACTTGTCAGGAAAAATTCCATCTGGCACTCAACTTCAGAGTATCAACGCAACATCTTATGCCGGAAACAGTGGACTATGTGGGGATCCACTTCCCAAATGTCATGAAGATGTTCCTGCCATCAAAGAAAAAGGCGATGATTATGAAGAAGAAGAAGATGATGATAGGCTTTTGACGCTAGAGTTTTACATATCCATGGTGCTGGGTTTTTCAGTAAGCTTCTGGGGCTTTGTGGTCACTTTGTTCCTCAAAGATTCATGGAGATATGCCTACTATAGGTTCTTAAGTGACTCCAAAGATTGGGTGTATGTAACAATGAAAGTTTCATTTGTAAGACTGCAGAGGAAGTTTTGGCCACACTAGATGGGATGGTAAGTGTAGTTATATGCTCTTATCTTTACAAGATATAAATTACTCCGATCCCTTTATGTATAATGTTATTTGGCATTCCATTTTGTATCACACCTATATGTAAAGCGTTTATTAACAACCTTGACATGACAGATGGATTCTGCAGAAATCGGGCATGAACACTGTACTACCAGCAGAAGTGCAGCATTGCATTAGAAATTTGAAGAAACAATGCAGTCAGTTTGAAGATTTAATTTGTGTGTTTTGTTCACCGGTCATTTAGAAAAGAAAGTCTATACTCCAACACCATTTTCTTTTCACATACAGTTCCTTTTGTTTGATGTTAATGTCCCTTTAATATTATTGCTACGTGTGATGCATGGTGTTCCTTTTCACATTGCCAACAACAGTTGATGGTATGACAGATAATAAATTCCAATAGCCTTTTTGGTTTTTCCAATAGCCTTTTATCCTACTCATCTCTCACAAATTCTTGTAGTTTTTGCTTTGAAATTCTTATCACTAGTTAATTATTTGCTATTTCATCTAGACCAAATTTATATAAGAGGGGGTTAAGGTTAATTAATGGAATAGTGAAATGGGAACCAAATAATATAAGATGTACCATTTGCTTAATAAAGTGTACAAAGGATAATTTTCCCCTTACACAATTAATTAGAGTTAATTTTAGTTTTGGTTCTAGTCTAAATTTATAAGTGACAATCCACTTTTAGTCATTTTTTTTAAAAATCAAAACACCCTCATTTGGTTCTAGTATTATTGTGGCATGATCATTTTTTGTCATCCGTTAACAAAATGGTTGAAATGCCGTTAAATACAAAGATATTTTGTTTTTTTTTTATTTTAAAAAAATTATACAAAATAGGTTGACCAGCTATATTTTTATGCGTTTTAAAAAAAAATATTTATAATTGAAGATCAAAATGTCATTGTATTTAACGAAATTTAAATTGTTTTGTTGATAAAGGACCAAAAATGGTCATGCCATAGTAATACTGGGACCAAAAATGAATTTTCTGAAAAAAAAAAAATTACAAGTGGACTGCCACCTATAAATCTAGGACCAAAAATGAAATTAACTCTAATTAATTATGTTTTATCATTTGTTATTACTTTATTGAATAGTAAAAAGGGTCCAGGATGATGGAATGGGCGGATTGAATTCTTTGTGGGCACATAAAGATTAGGATATGATCGATAGGCTGATTGTGCAACTCGCGATTTACCTCTACAATAACTCTAACATGACATTTGGTTGGGATGAGGGAATTAAAGAGGAAATGAATTGTAATTTGGTTGAAAAAAAAAGGTGAGAATAAAGTATTAAATCAAATTACATTGTTTGGTAAGGAGGAATAAAATTATCGAAAATGAGAATGGAAGAAATGATATACAGACTAAAATGTCTTTGTGTAATAATAATAATAATAATAATAATAATAATAATAATAATAATAATAATAATAGAGGACGGATTTATAAATTTCTTCATTTTTCCTTTGCAATCCCCTGTCCCGCTACTGAATTGGAATTCATTGGGGGGAGTATATGAATTGTATTCCGTAATTCAATAATTGAGGGAATTGCAATTCCCTAAAATCAAATAATGTAATTTCGTAGGTTAAATAATTGCATTGGAATTGAATCGTAATTACTCTCTACCAAACACCCCCTAAAGGTGAGCTCTTGTAGGTTTAGGATTACTTAAGGTTGCCTGCACGAGTTTAGCTCACTGGTTTAGTTTGCAGTATGTGGAAATAGAGGTGTTCAATCGGTTAACCGAAATTTTTAAACCTTTAACCATTAACCGAACCAAAGTTTGTGTTACTGAATTAACCGAACCGATTTTTTTTCGGTTAACCGATTAACCGAACTTTTTTAAATTAAAATTTAAAATTCAAAAAAATAACACCTAAAATAATACATACCATAATAAATTCATAACAAAATATACAAAAATAATACCGTAACGACACTATAAACATATTACATTTAAATATTTAATACATTATATATATATATATATATATATATATATATATATATATATATATATATATATATATATATATATATATATATATATGTTAAAAAGTTCTGTTAACCGACACTTTTTAACCTCAATTAACCGTTAGCCGAACTTTGAAAAAATCTTTAACCATTAACCGAACCAAAAAAGTTCGGTTCAAAAACGGTTAACCGAACTTTGTCGGTTTGGTCGATTAACCGAAACTTATCCGAAGTTTGCACACCCTATTTGGAAGAAGAGATCAAGGGTTGGATCTCGGCAGAGGTAGTGTGGGGCTTATGCTCAAAGTGGGCAAAGTGGGCAAATCCCTTGTGCTCACCAGCATTAAGCCTTGCCTGCTGAGCCATTGAGTCCGAGGATCTTTTGGGAGAATGATTACTTAGGGTGCGTTTGGTTCACGGGTTTACATACTAAGAATGAGAACAAAATCATAGTTATTGTTTGTCTGACAACTTTTTAAACACAATTATGGGATTTGATTACCCCTTCAATTAATAACCACATTTCCTAATTAAAAAGGGATATCATTTCATATTATATTGGTAATTTGATTTTTAGGTTTGAATTAGTGCTTTTGAGAATAAGAAATTAATTAATTAAATCAGAAAGAAGACATTCAACAAGATAATGAAGAGGATCATCAAACCACTCCCCGCAATTTGACACAGAAACGGCTTTCCTAGCAACAATGTGGGCGGCACGATTCGCAGATCACTTAACAAAATAGAAGTCTACCCCTTGTGTAGCGGAAGCAACTTCTTTAACATCATCAATAATAAAGCCAAAAGCCAAAAGCAAACCAAACACCTTATGCTCAGATGGCATGTAGTGACTCTTCCATATGGGAGGTTATTAGACCGAGCCAGTCTCATGGTTGTCAATTGTTATGCCATGGAACCGTGTTCACCATGGATGGTGAACACGGTTCCATACGACACCGTTTTACATAAGTGGGAGTAACGGTGCCCGTAAGTGGCACCGTTAACTCCCACCAATCACATTTAAAAAAAAAAAAAATTAAACGCGCCATATAGCGTTTCACTTTCCTACTACACCGGTTTCACTTCCTCTCCAAGCAACCTCCATCCCTCTGCTCTCTACTCTCGAACTCTCTGCTCTCTACTCTCGAATTCTCTGCTCTCACTTCGTCTTCCCAAGCGCCATTTGCTGCGATCATTGTCGAACTCTCTGTTCCACAGCCATTCCCTCTACTCTCGTGTTCCATTTCCCCGTCCTCGCATTTCTCGAACAAAACTTCGCGTCCTCCCGTAGTTATCAAAGGAGACAGCCTTTCCATCGCTCATTCTCAACGTTGCTTCACTTGTCTTACAGGTATTTTGTACCTGATGTGTTTATAATTTAGGGTTTTTGTATTCTGTGTACAGATTTTGAAATTTAAAAAAGGGGTTTTGAATGTAATGTTATGAACTTATGAATGTATATCTGTAACATTATGTATGTGTATATTAACCATTATGAATTGATTCGTATATTGTTTTTACTGCTATTTATTCACTATCTATGCAAGCTTTGAATGTCCATAATGTCACAACTGTTATTGATACTTTGTTCTCTTATGAATTTTCTGTTAAACACTTATGTATTTTATGCCATGCAAATATGTATTCTCTGTGTGAGATGAATTTTCTCATATGAGATTATGAATTTTCTATTGTGACTATATGAAATTACGATTTTGATGTTATGAACTTTGTGATGTGAGATTATGTATTTTCTGTGTGAGATTATGAATTTTCTCATATGAGATTATGAGTTTTCTATTGTGAGTTATGAATTTTCTATTCAGTAGTTATGAAGTTTCTGTTCTGCATTTATGAATTTTCTGTGTGAGATTATGAGTTTTCTATTGTGAGTTATGAATTTTCAGTTCTGTAGTTATGAAGTTTCTGTTCTGCATTTATGAATTTTCTGTGTGAGATTATGAGTTTTCTCATATGAGATTATGAGTTTTCTATTGTGAGTTATGAATTTTCTGTTCTGTAGTTATGAATTTTCTGTTATGCATTTATGAATTTTCTTTGTGATATTATGAATTTTCTCATATGAGATTATGAGTTTTCTATTTTGAGTTATGAATTTTCTGTTCTGTAGTTATGAATTTTCTGTTCTGCATTTATGAATTTTCTTTATGATATTATGAATTTTCTGTGTGACTGTTATTGATGGACAATATATTCTTTTCGGTAGAGCATGACTGGATTTATTCGGCACTCCCTTCCCCCCTCTACTGAAATAAAGAATATATTTCCATCAAACTCATGTCAGTTTTGTGCTATATTATATGTTGTATATGAATTACTTGCTTTCTAACGTTTTTAATAAAAGCAATGGACATTGCTCAACGCAAGAGAACACGCTCTCAAACAAAGGCAATCTTAAGCTCTCAAGCTGCACAGCCATCACAGCACTCTCAAGCCACAGATGAACAAAACAGGGTAGTCAAAACTAAGACAAAAACCAAAAGACAACGAACAACAAAGGATGTACTAGACTCACAAGCTGCTGAACCATCCCAGCAGCAGCTTGACGACCAGCTCCAATATGAAGTAATTAGAGAGAAAAGATCAAAACAATAAATGATAGACATAGGGGCAAAGCAGATGAAGGTGAACATGCAGAAGGGAGTTCTACTCACTACTTCAGCACACGGATGGGGCCGAAGACCATGTTCAGGCTTGTACAACAACTAACGCCAGAACAAAAACAATCAGTCCGTGATATCGGTTTTGGAGCCCTACTGGACCTTCAACTGTGTGCAAATGAGTCACAATTAGTACAGTATTTGCTGAACAACTTTGAGCTTTACCAAACACATTTCAAACTGGAGAATGACAAGCTCACTGTTGAAGAAGAGGACATTGAGTACACTCTTGACATTCCAAGAGGAGAAAGGGTTGTTGTTGAGGCCCCAAAATATGATGAACAGGGGACACCAGAGTACAGGGCTCTCTTGCAAAGCTGGAGGCAAATGTGGAATATTAACCTTGGTTCCCCAATCACAACCAAGATGGGGGATGTGATAGTTAATAGGGGAGATTATGGTGATGAGTTTAAGAGGGACTTCATGGTCTTAACTATTTCATGCATGATGCGGGGATTTCAGACACGCTACTGCAACAACAGAATCCTCAACTCCTTGATTAATGTTGATGAGATAAAGGAGTACAACTGGTGTAGCTACACCTACAACTCTCTGATCAAATCCATTGAGAAGTACAAGAAGAAAAGTAGAAGCTTTTTTACTGGACCAATGACATTCATATTGGTAAATTCTAGTTCCACTTATGAATCTTATGATATTTAGATTGTGAATTATGTGTCAGATTATGAATTTTCCTTTATCAGTTTATGAATTTTCCTTTATCTGATTATGAATTTTCCTCTATGTGATTATGAATTTAAAGTATGTACTTATAAATTTTATGCTATTTAGATTTTAAAAGAATTATATGTTTCAGATTATGAATTTTCCTTTATCAGTTTATGAATTTTCCTTTATCTGATTATGAATTTTCCTCTATGTGATTATGAATTTAAAGTATGTGCTTATGAATCTTATGTTATTTAGATTTTAAGAGAATTATGTGTCAGATTATGAATTTTCCTTTATCAGTTTATGAATTTTCCTTTATGTGATTATGAATTTTCCTCTATGTGATTATGAATTTACAGAATGTACTTATGAATTTTATGCTATTTAGATTTTATGAGAATTGTTGTCAGATTATGAATTTTCCTTTATTTGATTATGAATGTTCCTTTATGTGATTATGAACTTTCCTTGTTGTCATTATGAATGTTCTTTTAATGTTATGTAATAATGAATTGACAACTATACATTCATAATCTCATAATAGAAAGTTCATAATTGCATAACAGAAAATTCATAATGTGGTAGTTGAATATCGTGTTCATATTATGAATATACTGTTCATATGCATTATGAATTTTCTATTATGGTATTATGAATTTTCTGTAATGTAATTATGAATTTTGTGTTAGGATATTATGAATTTATAGTTATAGAATTATGCTTATAACTTTTTTATTTTACCTTTTTCTTGAACATTGTAGCTATTCTACTTTGATCGGGTCCAATTCAAAGGCATGAGGGTTCAGAGAACATATCCAAGCATAATTGCATGGACAAAAAATCTTGCAAGACAAAGAGTTTCTGCTGAAAAAAGGTCGGGTGGATATGGTAAAGGGAAAGTTATCCCGCGTGTTGCAAAGCCTACTGCTGACTCTACCACTCATGCTACTGCTTCTACTTCAAACCAACCAGCTGCTCCTGATGCTCATCATACGGTCCCAACAATCTCTGTGCCGCCATCCAGTGTTGACAGGGTCACACAAGTACTACAGCGCCTTGCTGCTGATGTCTTGGAGTTTGGGGAGGCAATGGCTGAAGTTGGCAAGCAAAATGCCTTGTGGATGTTATGAAGGCCGCATTTTCTGAAATTTCTACCATGATTGGCGTGGCAAGTACGATAGACAGACCACCAACCCCAACCTCCTCTCAACTTGATGACATCTTCTTCGGCCAGGAGTCTTTCACAAAGGCCGTTGATGCTTTGGTTGACGCCTTCCAAAAGACAACCAGGCAAATGGAGTTTCAACCTCCATCGTTTGACTTAGGAATTTCTTATACCCCGGTGCCATTGGTTGAAGAACCACAAGAGCAGGGCGTGTTGGATGAAGATCAATTGGATGCCCTTGTTCAAAACATTGTGAAAGATGCTCCTGGTGTTACTGATGCTGCTACACTCGCTGCTACTCCTACCTCTACCCCTGCTGCTACCCCTGTTGATACACATGCTGCTACCCCTGTTGCTACAACTCCTGAAACCCCTGCTGCTACCCCTACTGCTCCAACTTCTGATACCCAAGAAATAACTCCATTGATTAGGGTGCCATTCCCCAAAGATGTCCATGCTGCTGATGATGCTGCTACACCTGCTGCTACACTTGCTGCTAACCTCGATGATATTGATAGGTAAACTAATGAGATATGAAATTGTGAATTATATTATGAACTTTCTGATATTATATTATGAATTTTCTTCTGAAAGATTATGAATTTTAACATATGGGATTATAAATTTTCTATTCTGAGTATGAAATTAAAGTTTTGATATTATGAACTTTCTGATATGCAATTATGTATTTTCAGTTATGTCATTATGAATTTACAGTTACCCAAATATGAATTTTCTGATACGAGATTATGCAATTATAATAATGTTAACTAGCTTCATGTGTTTACAGAGCATTTCTGGACAGCGAATCTGATGTTGAGGATGTCACCGTCCGAAAGAGACCAATCCAAAAATACAAAAACATCCCGCTGAATTTGAGGTCACCTTTCTGGACAAAGAATGCACCGGTTGTCCATAATGCTAGTGTCACAAAGAGGGCCGTATCAAACTATGCCTTCATGGATGCTTCTACAAATCATCCAATAGAGTATGTTTGAATCTGACTATTAAATAAACTTTTTATTTTCATGAATATTTCACATTTATAAACATGTATTAATTTATTTACTTATTTAGAATTAATTTCACTTTTGGTCCCACGACTTTTGAGTTCTTATCACTTTTGGTGCACAACTTTAAATTTTTTCAATTTTGGTGCCTAACTTTGTTATTTTTATTAGTTTTGGTCCTTCCAGCCAAATTGACGGTAAAATATTTCCGGATTTTATATTTTAGGGGCAAAATCGTCATCCCATGGAAAGATCTTCAATATTTAAACAAAAGAAAAATCATATTAAGAGGGAAAAAAGAGTTTGCCAATGATCGAAACTATAAATCCCATAGATCTGTATGGTTTCTGCCCGTCTTCCATCATCAAACACCTACAGATATGATTTTACAGTGATTTTGTTTAGATATTGAAGATGTTTCCTTGGGATGACGATTTTACCCCTAACAATATCAAATCCAGCAACATTTCGCAGTCAATTTGGCCGAAAGGACCAAAACTGATAAAAATAACAAAGTTAGGCACCAAAATTAAAAAATTTTAAAGTTGTGCACCAAAAGTGATAAAACATCAAAAGTCGTGGGACCAAAAGTGAAATTAATTCACTTATTTATCTAACTTTTTTGTTGATGTAGTGAAACTCTATTTAGCTTTGTTGATTTCTCTATGACACGGGGAGATTTCCACACCCTAAGCAGCGGTGAAATTTTTAGCACCTTCATTGATGTATGGGCGTTGAGGCTTACACTCTTCAACACAAAACGTGCATTGGGGAAGCCAAAATGCATCTATTTTAGCACGTTGGTACATGTAAGTTCAGACCAAAATTTTTTACTCTGTTCTCTTATGAATTTTCTGTTAAACAATTATGTATTTTATGTCATGCAAATATGTATTTTCTGTGTGATGAGATTATGAATTTTCTCATATGAGATTATGAATTTTCTATTGTGATTTTATGAAATTACGGTTTTGATATTATGAACTTTCTGATGTGAGATTATGTATTTTCTGTGTGAGATTATGAATTTTCTATTGTGAGTTATGAAATTACAATTTTGATATTATGAACTTTCTGTTCTGCAGTTATGTATTTTCTTTTGTGATATTATGAATTTTATGTTATGATATTATGAATTATGTATGACTATCATTACATATTGCACAACTTATCGTTAATACGTATTTTTTTCCCCTTAGCTTCAACTTGACCCGACTGAACAGTGGATGAGGAATCTTTCGCTTCAAAAGCGGAAGGAGAATTTCAATGAGCGGTTACAGTATGAAATTTCCAAATTTGAAAATCTTGACATCAATGATGCTGATCTGGTAATTTATAATTACCCACGTTCAACTTTTATTCATTAATGACATATTTCTTCTCTATTCTAACTTCTTCTTCTTTTGACGTTAGATATTTTTCCCCGTGCTTCGACACGGACACTACTTTATTATCTGCATCAACACCATCACAAAAAGTGTTGAAATCATTGACAACAAGACCCTGCCTACTGGTGTTACCGAAGCTGACAAATATCAAGATTGCCCCACACTACTGGTAACTTAACATTAAACTTGAACTTCCAATCATTTGTTATACATTTCCTATGAATCATTATCACACTAGTTTCATTTTTGTCCAGATGACTACTTTGGAAGAGTACTTGACTGCAGAAAAATCACCCCTACTACGTAAGATACAAAAGCTTCCTGTATCATACTTGGTCATTCACTGGAAGGAGCTTGACAATGTCATCGATTGTGGCATATATATCATGCGACACATGGAATCGTACAAGGGGGATATTCAAGATTGGGATAGTGGGTTCAAGAGAAACACCAGTGTAAATGTAAGAGTATAACATATATTAATTTCAACTTAGATTTACTTTTTTTTTTTTGTTTTTTAACATCCCATTAAACTGATTGTTTTAATGGTTTTTTTTTTTTGAAGGCTGACTTCATTTGGAAACTTAGAGCTAAATATGCGTCAAATATTATCACATGGGGTAGGAACACTGAAAGATCAAGGGTTATGAAGGCAGCAAAGGATCTCTCAAAGAAGAAATGAAACTAAAACGTTTTTGGTGTTTGAAAAGGTTGTGAACATGAAGCATTAATTTTGTCAATACTTCATTTTGAAATCTTAACTGTTGGTACCCTAGATTAAGAATCTCTCATTTTGTATTGTGCACAGATATTTTGCATCTGTGAATATACAATCTATTACTCTTAATTCAGATTACATAAGGATCATATTGATTTATGAATTTTCAACTACCATATTATGAATTTTCTATTATGCAATTATGACCTTTCTATTAGGGGTGTTAGCAAACAGAGCTTTCGGCAAACTACTCGTGTTCGTGTTCGGTAAGCGTTCGTTTATTAAGGTAAACGAACATTAACAAACAAAATTTAGAGCTCGGTTAATAAACGAACAGAGCTTGAACAGTTTTAAGCTCGTTTGCTAAGAGGTCATGAGCAAGCTCGTTTGTGTTCGTTTACTAATGTTCGTGAACAAGCTCGTTTATGTTTGTTTAATAATGTTCGTGAACAAGTTCGTTTGTGTTCGTTTAATAATATTCGTGAACATGTTCAAAAACATATATATTATATTATATTATATTATATTATATTATATTAGTTTTGTAGTTGTGTTGTTTGTTTGATTATTGTTCGTGAACGTAGATTATTTATTGTTCACGAACGAATTGTGATCATGAACATGTGCAGGTGTTTGTTTATTAAGTGTTCATGAACGTAAATGAATATGTTAGTGAACGTGCTTGTTAATGAACATGTTTGTGAACGTGTTTGTTAACATTAACGAACACGTTTGCGAACGTGTTCACGAACGTTAACAAACGCGTTTGCGAACATGTTCGTTAATGTTAACGAACACGTTCGTGAACGTGTTCGCGAACGTTAATGAACACTAACAAACGCTTAACAAACGAACACGAACACGAACACTCCAAATTCCTTAACAAACGAACACGAACAACCTCCGTTCGTTTATGTTCGGTTCGTTAACAGCCCTACTTTCTATTATGAGATTATGAATGTATAGTTGTCAATTATAACTGTAAATTCATTATTACATAACATTAAAGGAACATTAATAATGACAACAAGGAAAATTCATAATCACATAAAGGAAAATTCATAATCTGACACGTAATTCTCATAAAATCTAAATAGCATAAAATTCATAAGTACATTCTGTAAATTCATAATTACATATAGGAAAATTCATAATCAGATAAAAGGAAAATTCATAAACTGATAAAGGAAAATTCATAATCTGACACAATTCTCTTAAAATCTAAATATCATAAGATTCATAAGTACATACTGTAAGTTCATAATGACATAAAAGAAAATTCATAATGACATAAAGGAAAATTCATAATGACATAAAGGAAAATGCATAATCACATAAATGAAAATTCATAATCTGAAACATATAATGCAAAACTGCAGATGTACACATCAAACGTATTGCAACTATATAGTTCAAATCTAAATATTTTGCATAGTATTCATCACATCACTGCTAAACATATGAAGTTCTATTACCACAATCTCAATCTATATCTACATTGTGGTCTACATTCTTATTAAAATGAACAAATTGTGAACCCCCAGAGCTTGGATGTACGAGATATCCATCACGAGCAATCTCTGAAATATTTTCCAAGACCAATGATTGGACAGAGCCCTTTGTAATTGAAGCAAGCTTGTTTGCAGCACTCTTTCTCCCCCTTGCTGCACTGTACTTCTTCTCAATAACACTACTACTCCTTTTATTTCTCATACCTTTACTCCTCCGGCTTGAAGGGTCTTGGACAATACCACTTGACGAAGACACAGCACCCTCCTCAATATTCACATCCCCAATCTCAGCTTCAATGTTTTTCCTTGCATTCTCAACAGCTTCATCACAGAATTGTCTAGCAACACTGTTATCTTGGCTACAAACAATAAGCCTTTGAAATTTCCTACTAATCTCAACAGCCCAAATTGAAGAAGGGACACCACCATTATAAAACACGGATGCAATGTCCACATTTCTACCCTCCACAACCTTTTTAGTCTATCTTTTTAGAATGTATTTATCGGGAATACTAGAAACACAGTGCACATGAAGTATACGTAAGCAATGGCAGCAAAGTATTCCCAATTCTGAAAACAGCTTGCAACTACAGCATATATCCAAATTGATTGGCTTAAAAGTTACTTCATGCCTTATGATATCTATGTCTGGTCGCCACACGTGATACTTGCACTTACATTCATCATTCAACACCATTTCTTGATAACAAGAGCTACCTTTCATAAATTGTTCCTCGAACAAAAAATATATATCAATCGTATAAACCTCTCTAGCATGTGAAAGGAGTTTCACATGATCCATCATCATGGCAAGTACTCCTTGAGAACACCGGAAATCCTCACCATTTTCCTTACTTCTCCATTCAGAAATAACACTCACAAAGGATGAATAAAAATCACATAAACCAGCAGTCTTGGACAACCTCCTAGAAATTGAATGATTTGTAGTTTCACTACTTTGAGAAAATAAAATACCCCCGGAGAAATAATCCTTGTTGAACGCTGGACACCACTTCTCCCTACAGTCATAAAGCCTCTCTAGCCATGTATTCTTATGACACTTATATTTTGTAACCATCCTGAAAAAGTTAAACACATGTTTACTAAGCATATTCTGAAAATTCATAATCTCATATTACAAAGTTCATAATCATATAACAGAAAATACATAATGACATAACAGAAAATTCAGAATTGTATAACTGTGAATTCATAATCTCATATTAGAAAGTTCATAATCATATAACAGAAAATACATAATGACATAACAGAAAATTCAGAATTATATAATGTAAATTCATAATTTTTATCCCCTGTTGAATACACAGAATAAATGACTAAACATACCAAAATATGATACTGTACCCAATGAACAAAGTAAATAATAACATACCTTGTCCAATAAACTTCAAACTCAGCTTCAGTCTCGGTGTATTTCAACACACAATTGAACATATCCAAAAAATCCTTATGATTCCTTAATGCCTTGATATACTTCTTCGAATTCTCACCAATATGCCATATGCAAAGACGGTGGCGTGATGTAGGAAACACCATAGAAATGCCAGCAGCCATAGCTGAACATTGATCCGTCATGATAGTCTGTGGACACTTGCCATCCATGGATCTTAAAAACGCTCTAAACAACCACGCAAATGACTCTATCCTCTCATTCATAAAAAACCCACATCCAAACATTACATTCATGCAATGATGGTTCATCCCTACAAAAGGACCACAAATCATATCATATTTGTTAGTGCGATATGTTGTATCATGCACTAACAAATCACCAAACACCTCATAATCCCTTCTCATTTGACCATCCCTCCAAAAAAAACTACACAATCTTCCATCCAAATCAACTTCAAAATCAAAAAAGAAATCAGCCTCATTAGATTGCCTCCTCTTGAATATTTCAATCAAAGAATTGGAATCAGTTCCATCCAAACACTTCAAACTCTCAGAAGCCATCGAATTGTAAGCATCGCGGTTGGTAAAGCCAACCAATGGAGAACCCCCTGACTGATGTTTCAAAAACCTCATACCATCCGCCAATGCAACACCACTATTCTTCATATCTTTTAAATATTCAAGATGATTATTTCCCACTCTTCTATGAGAACGGAGCAGATGACTCTTGCCAAATGAACATAACTCATGATTGTGCTCTTTCACATGTTTTGTAACTGTCCACATCCCATCACCCCCAACATCAAACTGAACAAGTGCACCACAACCAGTCCTTATATCAATTTTTTAATAAAGCTTAACACCACTATTTGGTTTCTCCTTATACCCAGCCTTAGCACAGAAGAACCTCTTCATCTGAATTGACTTAGTAGATGCTTTATAACGTTGTTGGCATTTCCTCACACTAAAACCCACTCTGTATGCATATCCATTATATAACTCAAAAGCTTCATCACCATTGCTTACTACAACACCAACCAAGTCTTCATCAACTGCAATTGCAACAAAAATATAACCACACCTATACCAACTACTAAAATATGAATGTGCAGTTCACCTATAATGAATATAATATGCTACAATAGAAAATTCAAAATCACACAGAATAAAATTCATAATATCATATCAGAAAGTTCATAACAGAGACAGAGTATCAATAACATTTGTGACATTATGGACATTCAAAGCTGCATAGATAGTGAATAATATCATAACAGAAATAAGTTTGATGGAAATATATTCTTCATTTAAGTAGAGGGGGGATGGGGAATGCCGAATAAATCCAGCCATGCTCTACATAAGAAGAACATATTGTCCATCAATAACAGATACACATAATTCATATGCTCATAGCATAAAATTCATAATCTCATAACATAAAATTCATAATCTCATATAGAAAATTCATAATAACATAACAGAAAATTCATAACCTCAAAACTGTAAATTCATAACGTGAACAGAGTATTAATACCAATCACAACATTATTGACATTCAAATTGCATATAATCACCATGAATCAGTACCTACACCTACCAGAAACAACATTCATGATACGCAAACTAATAAAAAGAACCTGGACTTGAAGACGAGCCAACAATGTCAATGTTTAACTCTGCTTGATCAGTGCTTATTGAATCACCAACAAAGTCTTCATTCACTGAGTATATGCAAACAGTGTAACATACCAGTTAATATGTTATGAACATAGTACTATTACATTATGAATATTCATACCACATGCATGAACAGAGTATCAAAATTTATAATTGCGTAACAGAAAATACATAATCTCATATTGTAAAATTCATAACAGAAACATGGTACTAATACACAATTACGACATTATGAACATTCAAACTGCATAGATACTGAACAAATACCAATAAAAACAACTAAATCTTCAACATGCTCTATCTCATAAATCAAACCAGATCAAACGCATAAAATCGAACGCAACCTGGAATCGCAGAAATCATATCGGTCGAATCTTCTCCTCGAACCGTCGTCTCCTCCATCGCGAATAGGAAAGAATCGCGAATGTCGGATCAGAACTGCCTTCAAAGAATTGCGAATAGGAAAGAATCAACCGCAAAGAATTGTGAAACTGCCTTCAAACTCGGTGCTAACGCCGTTAATAGAACAGTGTATTTTTTTTTTTTAAAAGACACCAAAAACGACGTCGTTTGGAAGCGTGTTCACCAAGCATGGTGAACACGTTTCCACGGCATAATTTGCGCATGGTTGTCAGCTGGACTCTCATTCAGGGCCTTCCAAATTGATGTTTTTTAATTCTTGTTTTGATTTTTGTCCACATTGTTTTGGATGTCATTATATTACGATTAATTGCCTTGAGTTTTTTTATTTTCTATTTGTAAAACTTTTATTCCTATTATTGGGTCATGCATAACTAAACATTTCAATTACACCTATTACCAAACATGCAAAATACTTTCACCAAAACCATTATCATTACCAAATATTTGATTTCTTTTTTGATTTCAATTTCTATATGTGAACCAAACACATTCTTAGGCAAATGTAGAATCACCTAAGTAAAAAATAAAAAAATAAAAAGACTCAAAGTCTGTTGCAGAAAAATATGTTAACACGGTTTTGATTTCTTTCCCCTGCGCGCAGCCTATCAAGGAATCGTTTGCATGGAAGATTCATCCAAACAACTCATCACTCAATTCCACACTTCCGGTCTTCCGTTATGTCCGAGGTTGACTTAATCAATTAGCTTAACAATGTCATTACTCATTAATTTCTGCTAATATATCCAAATTAATGGATAAAAAAAATGTCATTCTTTTGTTTATTTTATAGTCAATGCAATTCTGTCTCTGCGAAATATTTCTTATATGCAGTGAAGACAAAAAATTGACTGACTAATACCCTGGGTTTGTTATTTTTTTCCCCCCGAAATTGCATTATAATTTACTACCAGACAGACAAGTATATATGAAATACCAAATATAATATAGTCAAATGTTGAATTTATTGCAATTTTATCTCAATTGTCTTGGCAGTTTCTGATTTTTAAAAAGTAGGAAATTACCAAAACTTTAAGAATAGATCTATCAGCACTTGGCTTTTACTGTGAAATTTCTAAGGGTGAAAATTCGGTTTTCCGAACCGAACCGAACTAGTAATATACCAAAAAATCAAACGATAATGGATTCTTGTATACTGAATGGATAGGTTAACAAGCGAACTGAACCGAACGATTTTTTTAAAATAAAATAATAATAATAATAATAATAATAAAAGTAAATTCAAGTCTTTTGATGTTTGCTATGCCGTTTAGTTCTTATTTTCACTGGTATTTCTCTTAAATTTTTTATGTGATTTCTTTATGACTTGCTCTCTACTTTGAATTTTTGTTGTTTGCTGCAATTGTTTTTTACCTCACAATTATATCTAACTTTAGTTATTCTTACAATATTAAGTATTTTCCTCAGTTTCAAGTTTTTATGAAATTAATGTGCTTTAACATCATTCTAATTTTGATTTTCAGTACACTGGAATTATTTTCTAATGCTGGAATATATTTCTAGTGCACTGAAAAATAATATTCCAGTGCACTAGCAATGACGGATTGTGTCCAAAAATTAATTATAAAGTATTTAACACTTGTTCTCTAAATATTAACTATACAGATAAATGATTTTTCATCTTGTCAATAAAACATTCCAAGTGAGCCAACTTAGACTTTAGATTGCTATTTTGTTATATAATGTTTAGACTTTAGATTTTGACTATGTGAATATGTATTGTTTGGTAGTTTGTTTGTAAATTAGAAAATATTAAAATTTGGGGTTCTTAAACCGAACCAAACCAATTCTGAATTGAACTCAAACTTTTTCAAACCGAACCGAACTATAATATTAAATCTAATGGTATCATTTTTTTTTTAATACTAAAATAGTAAAATACCGAAACCGAAAAAACTAAACCGAATCCTGAAACGCCCACCCCTAGAAATTTCCCACTGTTCTTGCAATTTGTCTTTAACAAGATTCGAACTTCGGTAGCAACAATATATAGAGATTATATCCAAAGTGGACAGATTTTTTGTGTGTCTGTATGACATTTGACCCTGTCTGTTGAGCCATTGAGTTACGGTGATTTACATCCTTCCAAATATTTTGTCGGGTTGGATGGGTAGAGCCCTTGGAGTTAAAGATTTAACCTTTTGGGAGAAGTATAAATGTCCTTAGTCATTAATCTCAGCAGATTTGCATCCAAGAAAATTGCTATTCCATGTTGAATACTCACTGCCTATACATCAGTTAATTCAGAGGGTGGTCAATTTATTATTTCTCTCGAGCGTATAATATATTGATTTCTTCATTTTACTACGAAGAACATGAATCCAATTTGACTCAACCAAATTGAAAATGAATCCCACATATATTTGTAATTTTATACCACAAAATAGATATTTAAAATTAGGTACAAGTGTCAAATAGACCCATCTACTACTGCGAAGTGCTCAATTCTCACCACGAACTAAATTAAGTGTCAAATAGGCCTATCTATCAGCTAAATTTGTTCGATTGACATTTTTTACAGGTTGCCTATTTAATTATTAAAAATAAATAAATAAATAGAATAAAAAATTTAAAAAATTAAAAAATTAAAAAAAGATTATCAGCCACCGGCTGTCCGGCGCAGCTGTCTGCGAAAGGGCAGCCACCGGCTGTCCTCACCGGACAGCCAGTGGCTGATATTCTTTTTTTTTTTTTAATTTTTTATTCTATTTATTTATTTATTTTTAATAATTAGATAGGCAACCTACTAGCAACCTGTAAAAAATTCTAATCGAACAAATGTAGCTGGTAGATGAGCCTATTTGACACTTAATTTAGTTCGTGGTGAGAATTGAACACTTCGCAATAGTAGATGGGTCTATTTGACACTTGTGCCTTAAAATTATCATTTTAACTAACAGGCATTGACATTCCAAGACTTGAAAATTCTATAATTCTTTAGAAAGATCCAATAATATATGTATATATGAATCATCTCTGATCTCTTGAATGAAGTGTTTAAATTTTAGTGATTTGGGCAGGCCTAAATTTTAGCGTACGGATAACGAAACCCAGATTGCCTAAACAGGCCCACTGCACTTCACAGCAAAAGTTATTCATGATTTTGGACCAAAAATGTGTCAGGACTCAGGAGGGAGGATTTGTTTTAATTTTCTCAAACCTGCCATGAAATTCTTGTTACTATTAACTAATCTGTCAGCAAACCCACTTAGCTTTCCTGCAAATTTCTCACTGTTTTTCCAAAATATATATGGGCAGCTCTAAATTTAGCGTACACAAAACGAAACCCAAATTACTGTAGGGTGAAATTTTTTGCCTCTGCCTATATAGGGCTAGTGAGCTAGATTTGTGCGGACAAAATAAAAATTATATGGCCTATCAATTAAGCTATTTTGAGACCATTTCATAGATTATTTTTCGTGAGACGGATTGAGTTTAGATAAAAATGTAATGATGAAAATATGAAATTGTAATAATAATCAAAATAAATTGATTATTGTTACCTATGAGGAAAATGTGATACTTTTGAAAAAAAAAATGTAATATTTAGAAATTAGACACTTATTTATGAGATAAAGTGTAATGCTAATTATAGATAAATTAATTGATTATTACTTATGAGGAAAAATTGCAATACTAATAATAGATAAATTGATTATTACTTATAAGAAAAATTGTACTTCGTAATATTTTTTAAAAATATGATACTTTTGATAGAAAAATATAATACTTAAGGGTTGAAGATTTATGTATAAGAAAAATAATACTCCACGAAAAACTCAATCAGTTTTACGGGTAAATTAAATATCATGATTTAGGTCAGATCATGAGGTGTCCTGAATAGGCCCTAACTATAAGAGGCAGCTTTAAGCTCGTATCATACTCAGACTAATTCTCATTTGCATTGGACCGACCCAATTAAAGGGCAAAGCGTTGACCAGATTGATTTTTTCGAAAGAGAGTTTGAACTCCCGATCTCTTTTAATGGATGAGAGTGCACTCCTATTTTCCAAGGAATTTGAAAACATTTTCAACTAATGAAAACACTCGTATTTTCCAAGGAATTGAAAGACTGTCAGGATTTTCTAGTCCTTAGGCCCGTTTTATACGCATGAACTACGTTGAAAGTAATTATTGACTTCAATTCTAGTATTTTTATTTATTTTTTTTTGGAACAAAAGTTGAGTAAATTTTCATATGTTTTTTTTTTTTTTATTTTTTAAATAAAGTTAAATCAATCACTACTTGGGGAGTTGAGGGTATATTAAAACTCAATTAATGTGTATTAAACATCATGGTTTGTCTACCACATAGGATATCAACTCACATATTCACCATATTATCTTCTTCCAAAATTTAAAAAAAAAAATTAAAAAAAGATCATATCTGGCAGCTATGGCTACCATGGTTTCTGATTTGTGTTCTTTATTAATTTCTTGGACGAAGACGGTCGTTGGAAGACCAGATATGGGTCTTTGTTTCCTTGACGAAGAGTGCATTTGGTACGAAAGGACTTTACTTTAATTTGTTCACACTAGCTACTCATACTACTTTATCAAGTCTTCTATGGTCTGGTCTTTGTTGAAAGAGATGCCACTAAATTAAAATAATAATATGCATCCTCCTACTCCTATATGTGTGTATATATTCACTACAAACTCTACAAAGAACTCCACTCAGATCAATTCTATTCTGTTACTACTAAATAAAATAATAACATTTCAAAAATGGCATGCAAAATGCGTAAGAGCAATTACACTGCACTTGTTCACTTCATTTCACTTATTGCTATTTTTATTCATACTTTCACACAAGGAGTTGGAGCCCAGAACACTACAGTAAGGTGTTTGGAGAGGGAGAGGGAAGCTCTTCTAGAGTTCAAGAAAGGGGTTTTGGATGAAGATGGCGTTCTGTCTTCATGGGGAAGAGCTCTTGAATGCTGTAAATGGTGGGGTGTTCGTTGCAGCGATGGCCATGTAACTGTTCTTGATCTTCACTGCCCTGTGGACGATTATGGCTTTCCGCTTCAGACGCCGCTGCGCGGAAAGGTGAGTCCTTTGCTTCAACTGCGGCATCTGGGTTATCTTGATCTTAGTTACAATGATTTCCAGGGATATAACATCCCAGATTTCATTGGTTCCCTCCATAGTTTAAGAGTCTTGAATCTCAGTTCTGCTATGTTTTCTGGTAAAGTTCCAAATCAGCTGGGGAATCTTACCAATCTCCAAGTTCTTGATCTGAGCAGAAATGACTTTCTTCCCATCTCAAATCTTGAGTTTCTCTCTCATCTCTCTTCCCTGAAATACATTGATCTCACTGCCCTTCGTTTTGAAGTGAGAGAGTTTGTGAAAACAAGTGTCACCCTCCCTACCTCCCTTGAGGAACTGAAACTCTCCTATTGCAAACTCTCTGATCTTACACCTTTCTCTGCTAATTCTTCTTCTTCAACCTCTCTTTCAGTGGTTGATTTGTCACTTAACAATCTCACTTCTCCTTCAGTTTTCAAATGGCTGCAAAACTTTAACACAACTCTCACTAGCATTGACCTGTCTCATAATGACAACTTAGGAGGCTCCATACCAGACGCATTTCAAGGAATGAAATTTCTCCGGAGCTTCAATCTTAGTTCAAACAATTTCACCGGAGGCATTCCCAACTCTTTGGGAAATTTGAGCCATTTGACCTCTCTGGCGTTAAATTTTAATGGATTGAAAGAACCCCTTCCTGATCTACTTGAAAAGTTATCAAAGCGTGCTGGGAAGTCGCTACAGTTCTTGCGGTTAGATGGCAATGAACTCTTTGGTCCACTCCCAGATATTACAACCCAATTTCCATTCTTGAGAAAGTTGAAAGCATCATATAACAACTTGAATGGTTCATTGTCGTCGAGCTTTGGACTGCCTCCAAGTCTTGAGGAACTAGACCTGGAAAGTAACGAGATCACGGGGTCATTTCCAGACATCAAAAGTCTTGGAATTGTGTCTGGTCTTAGAGTTCTTGATTTGAGCCAAAATAACATATCAGGAACGTTGCCAGATTTAACGCCATTCCCATCAATGGAAAAGCTTCTTCTTGGTATAAATCAGTTGAGAGGTGTCTTACCTGAAAGCATAGGCCAACTATCCAAGCTTCAAAGTTTGGATGTTAGAGCAAATTCATTTGAAGGAGTGATGAATGAAGCCCACTTTTTGAAGCTTTCCAACTTAAAAATGCTGAAGCTGTCCTTCAACTCGGGGCTATCTTTCAACTTCAGCCCTGATTGGATCCCTCCCTTTAAGCTAGATGTCATGCATTTCACAAGCTGCAAATTGGGTCCAAAATTTCCAAAATGGCTGCGAACTCAGAGTGGGTTCTCTGAGCTTGATATCTCCAGTACTGGCATTTCTGATACAATGCCAAACTGGTTTTGGGACCTGTGTTCCAAAGTTGAATACTTGGACTTGTCCAACAACAAAATTGATGGTGAACTGCCTGATTTGTCAACCAAGTTTGGTGTTTTTCCAGAAATTGATCTTAGCCATAACAATTTCCGGGGTCCAATACACTCACTCCCTCCAAAAGTAAAATCCCTTTATCTCTCAAACAATAGTTTTGTGGGTTCGATTTCTTTTGTGTGCAGAGTTCTCAAATATATGTCGATAGACCTCTCGGATAATCAATTCTCTGGAGAGATTCCAGATTGCTGGCATCACCTCTCACGTCTGAACAATCTCAATCTTGCAAACAATAATTTCTCTGGGAAAGTTCCTCCCTCTTTTGGGTATCTGTATTCTCTCAAAGCATTGCAATTGAGAAACAACAACTTCACTGGAGAATTGCCATCCTCATTGCAGAACTGCACATTACTTAGAATTTTAGATCTGGGGAAAAATCAGCTCACCAGGAGAGTCCCGTCATGGTTAGGAACATCTCTAGTGGACTTGATCATTGTTAGCCTTAGAGAGAACCAGTTCTATGGAGAGCTTCCTCTGAGTTTGTGTCATCTTAGCGACATTCGTGTCTTGGATCTTTCTCAGAACAGAATTGCAGGGAGAATTCCACATTGCGTGAGCAACTTCACATTTTTGAGTTTGACAAAGAGCTCCTATGGAACCACCCTAGCAGGCAAAATATTTTTTGCCTTCCAATATGATCCCTACATAACCAACATTTTGATTCAATGGAAATACAATGAGCAGGAATATAGTAGGAAGTTGAGACTCTTGAAAGTGATTGATCTTTCGAGCAATCTACTGGCAGGAGATATTCCAGAAGAATTTTCTAGTCTTCACGGATTAATTTCCTTGAACCTGTCAAGAAACCATTTGACTGGGAAAATCATTCCGGAAATAGGCCAGATGGGAAGGTTAGAATCTCTTGATTTGTCTCATAATCAACTCTCCGGAGGAATTCCAATAAGCCTGGCTGGTTTGAGTTTTCTTCAAATTCTTGACTTGTCCAACAACAACCTGTCTGGGAAAATTCCAACAAGCACTCAATTGCAGAGTTTCAATCCATCCTCTTATGCCCAAAACAGTGGATTGTGCGGTGATCCACTCCCCCAGTGTCCTAGAAATGTTCCAACACCCAAAAACAAAGAAGAGGACGAAGATGATGGGATTATCACCCCGGGGTTTTACATATCAATGGCCCTGGGATTCTCTCTTAGCTTCTGGGGCTTTCTTGTCACTTTGTTCCTCAAACACTCTTGGAGATACGCCTATTACAGGTTCTTAAATGACTTCACAGACTGGGTTTATGTGATTGTCAAAGTTAATTTGGTTAGACTGCAGAGGAGGCTTAAGTGCCGTGAAATGTGAATGATAACTGGTAAGTCTCATATGCTCACTCCATAATAGTTTAAAAGAACCCATTTTGCACTTTCTTTCATACACTAATACTAATTAAAGCCTTTCTTGAAACCTAGCGGATCCGTTTGTTTTGTGCAAACTAGCTGGGAAAAGATACTACCTGCAGCATTGCAGCAGCAAGAGCAATAAAGGGATATTTGTTGGTTTAGTAGGCAGTATTTGGGAGAAGAATAAAGAGATATTTGTGTTTCAATCAATAGTTTAAAAATCTTATTTCCAACGTATTGTATCACAATAAGTGTTGCTGTCTACTATTTACAACTCCTTTATAAATCGTCATAAATGCCTATTTGACATCCTCAATTCAATGCTGACTCTACAATTTATTATGCTATTTTTGCCCACAAAAAGAGAAATCCATCTCGCCATGGGCTGATTTAACATAATTATAAAAGGATAAATCACAGTGACTCAATAACTCATGGTGTCCTTACCCCATTTTGGATCATGGGCCGATTGAACCCTACCACTAGAGCTAGTCATGCAATTAACTCACTAGTCAGATCTTAGTTTTCATGGGCACACAAGGAATCAAATCCAGCCATAACATCAAGTCAGACGACAAACCACTACGCTAAGTCCGGGGACAAAATGCCCCACTTGATGGTGGATAATTATTTTGATCATACTATCAAAGAAAAATGAAAAAAAGCGGTGGAGCTTAACCTGTGGAAAACTGATGCTTTCCAATAGATTAATCGACCTAACCAAACATACACTAGTACAAAATGAGTCATTTGCGTCTTTACTAAATGACAATACGCGTCTTTAAAGACGCGTATGGCACAGACGCAAAAATAATACAAATACAAAGTAGCAAACTAATGTCACATGCAGTGTGAGATAAAACAAATCAAATGAGAGATAAGTGACCTAAGCAGATCAAATCATCCATGAAAGTTCCAGTATTTACACCAACTATCAAATTATATGTGACATAAATTTCAAAATACTCACCACATTAATAACTTGCTCCTCTTCTGGCATATCTTCAACAAACACAGGGCTTTTTTCTGGAGCCTTGACAATTTCATCAGCAGTGCCCATCATCATTAACCTTTGTCCCTAAAAGAAATACCAAAGTCAAATATATTTAATTGCTGGCAACTTCTTTAGTGAATAAGAGTTTAATAAAATTAGCAACAGGAAATCATGTACCTCTTTCACTGCCAGTTTTGACCAATCTGCATCATCCTAAATGGTGAAAGAAGAAGCAATTTCTCAATAACAGAAATTGAATTTAGCACTAGAAGAATGACAATCGTCCAAGTAAAGCAATTAAAAAATCAGGTAAATAGAAGTTTCTAATACCTCCTTTTGCCACTTTACGCTCACTGCAATGCATACCTTCAATAAACCACCTTTAACCATAATCTTCTGCCTTTCAGGTGGCACCCCAGTCAGATCAAATAGCTGGCATTTGAAGACATGGAGGCTGGCTAGTATCAATTTCCACGGCAGGAAACACCTCCTTTTGCCACTTTACGCTCACTGCAATGCATACCAAGTTGAATGCTCAAAAAGAAACTCAACAAAACTAGCCTTCACAACTGAATATATTTTTATTTTTATATTTTTTCAAAAAGCCAGTTCTCCAGGAATGCAGCAATTTAACAATTTTCAAGGGAACAATTCCAACTATTATATGCAAATAGCTAATGCTGAATCGGGTTATTAACCGATCAAAACGGTTCTTCTACAGCCCTAACAGACATAATCTGAATTGGGCAATCAAATCTAATCGACAGGTTTGGCTAAAGAATCACCTATTTAGCTCCTAAAACTTAGATTGAAGTTCAAACAACTAAAATCTATTTTTCGGAAATTCGAAAAGCAACAAAATACTGAACAGTACTGTAGTAGTCTGTAGATCGAAGCAGAGCCGCCGCACGTCGAACGTAACCTCCACCGCCGGAACTACTATCGTGGTCGCCGGAAACTCGTCGCCACTCCAAGCTGGAAGCTTGCTCGTCGCCGGAGAACGTAGATCTACGTCGTCGTTGTCGGAGTCGCGAAGCTACGCCGGAGTTGCTGCTGCTGCCTTGCTGGAGCTGCTGCTGGTACATCGTGAACTAAGAAGATGACGGCGAATGAAGGGCTGAATGAGACGACCGTACGAAGAAGATGGTGAAGTGGTGAAGGAAGAAGCAAAGATGGCGGTGAAGCTAAGGAAGAAATGAATCTGAATCGAAGAAGCTGAGTGAAGAAGCAGATGATTTAGAAATTTTGTTTTCAAAAAAAAAATGATTTATAACTTTTTTTTGGAAATATTTAGATTTTTTTTTTTAAGTTAACAATTAACATAAGTCTTGCCAAATATATCAAGTAGTAGAGCTGGCCAAAGTCCGAGCCTGGGTCGGGATCGGATTGGTCCTGGGTCTCGGCTAGCACAGCTCGAGACTGGCTCATAGTAGAGGTGGTCACGGGCCGGTTCAAGGTCAAACCAACCTTGAATCGGCCCGAAAAAAAGTGGACCTGGGCCTCATTGGGCTTGAGTCGGGCTTAGCTCAAACCGGAACCGGCTTATTAAGGGGCGGTTCAAGTCCTTTTTAAAATAATTCGAGCCCAGCACGAAACCGGCCCTTGGCCCAGGCCCGAGCACGGCCCAAGCTCCTAACCGGCCCAGGCATGGTCCAGGCACGACCCAGGCCCGGACAAACACAACTAATTTATCCCTATAAATGTCCTTACCCAATTTATTTTTATCACACAAAAATTCTTAATCCTACACTCTCTTACTTCTACTCACAACAATTCTCCATAAATTAAAAGCAAACCCAATTTAAAATTCTTTTATAAATTTTTAATTTATCACTCTAACATAATTTAGTGAGTAAAAATCAAATGAACTTTATAAATTATACTACATTTTATAATATTTATAAGTTATCAAATAATATTAAGTCTTATATAAAGTTTTAATAGTACAAGACTACAAGTTTAAATGTATTTAACGTCATTTAATGATTTATTATATTGTTTATTTTGTTTTAAATATATAAATTTTTATATAAATTGATATATTTTTGTTTGAAATGAGATTTAAACCCTTAACCTCTTAATTTTAATTACTAATTTAAATTCTTTCCAATTAAGCTATCACAACCTCTTAATACATGAATAATAATTAATGTATATATACACAGTACACACCGTAACACACTTTTCTAAAATTAATATTTTTGTTATTAATCTCAAAATTTAAAATTAACATGAATTTATATTAAATTAAAATTTATAAATGACGTTAACTACATTTGAACTTGTAGTCTTGTACTATTAAAACTTTATATAAGACTTATTTACTTAATATTATTTGATAACTTATAAATATTATGAAATGTAGTATAATTTATAAAGTTCATTTGATTTTTACTCACTAAACTATGTTAGATGATAAATTAAAAATTTATAAAAGACTTTTAAATTGGGTTTGTTTTTAATTTATGGAGAATTGTTGTGAGTAGAAATAAGAAAGTGTCGGATTAAGAATTTTTGTGTGCTAAACATAAATTGGATAAGAGTATTTATAGGATAAAATGGTAAATAAAAAGAAAAAAACAAAAAAAATTTAGCCATTGCACTGGCCGAGAGGCGAGAACATGAGGCCAAGCCTAGTCTAGCCTCCGACAGAGGCTACATGCAACGACCAAATATATTTGGCTGTTGGACGTTGCAGGGATGAGTAGTAAGTAATAAGTTTAGCTGCCACAATCAAAATTACTATTTTTTTTTTAGAATTTTAGGCATTTAGCCATAGAAGCAAAGCTGACATACTTTGCTGCCATGGCTGTGTTTGCCCGGGCCGAGCTCGTGCCTGGACCGGTTAGGGGCTTGGGCCATAGAAAGGCAATGAAGAAGATTGTGGGCTTTTGACACTTGAGTTTTACATATCCATGGTGTTTGATTTTTCACTAAGCTTCCGGACTTCATGCATGGTCACTTTGTTCCTCAAGGCCGGATTCATGGAGATTTCCCTACTATATGTTCTTAAATGATTCCAAAGATTGGGTGTATGTAAAAATGAAAGTTTCTTTGGTAAGACTGTGGAGGAAGTTTAGGCCACACCAGATGGGATGCATGGTAAGTTTTATTAACTAGTTGCTTATATGCTCTTTACAATTAATCCCTTTTTGGCATTCCATTTCATTCCATTCGGTATCACGCCTATACATAAAGCCTTTTTCACAACCTTGATATGTCTGATGGATTTTGCATAAACCGGGCATGAACACTACCAGCAGAAGTGCATTACATCGGAAATTTGAAGAAACAATGCAGTACGTCAGTTAGAAGATTTTGTGTGTTTTGTTCACTGGTCATTTAATTAGTACTCCGTAAATAAAGTCTGTATTTTCATGAACTCTATACTCCAACTCCATTGTATCGAATTTTAAAATATATAGATTAAAAAAATTAAATTTAACAAAACATATAGCTTGACTGCATTTGTTAAGATCCATAACAAAAGAGTTCTCAATGGTAGACAACAACATTTATTGTGGTACAATAATACATTCGAAATAAGGACTTTAAACTATAATCTTTTCCCAGTTTGCACAAAACCATCTCATCCGCCTGTCTCTGAAGTCCTGGCATCTCTCCATGAGCCTTTGAAGAAAAAAATGACAAGAAATCCCCAGAAGCTAAGAGAGAACCCCAGGACCATTGATATGTAAAACCCCTGCGTGATAAGCCCATCATCTTCATCTTCATCTTCATCTTCGTCTTTGTTTGGGACATTTCTAGGACACTTGGGCAGTGGATCACCGCACAGTCCACTGTTGTGGGCATAAGAAGATGCATTGAAACTCTGCATTTGAGTGCTTGATGGAATTTTCCCAGACAGGTTGTTGTTGGACAAATCAAGAATTTGAAGAAAACTCAAACCCCCCAAACTTACTGGAATTTCACCAGAGAGTTGATTATGAGACAAATCAAGAGATTCTAACATTTCCATCTGACCTATTTCCCGGTTGATTTTCCCAGTCAATTGGTTTCTTGACAGGTTCAAGGAAATTAATCCATGAAGATTAGAAAATTCTTTAGGAATATCTCCTACCAGTAGATTGCTTGAAAGATCAATCAATTTCAGGAGTCTCAATCGGCCACTATATTCCCGCTCATTGTATTTCCACTGAATCAAAATGTTAGACATGTAGGAATCAATGTCATTTTGGAAGATAAAAAATGCTTTACTTGCTATAGTGGTTCCGAAGGAACTGTGTATCAAACTCAAATATGTAAAGTTGCTCAAGCAGTGTGGAATTCTCCCAGTAATTCTGTTTTGAGAAAGATCCAAGACATGAATGTCGTTAAGGTGACACAAACTCTGAGGAAGCTCTCCAAAGAACCGGTTCTCTCTAAGGCTAACAATGATCAAGTCCACTAGAGATGTTCCAAACCATGACGGGACTCTCCCGGTGAGCTGATTTCTCCCCAGATCTAAAATTCTCAGTAATGTGCAGTTCTGCAATGAGGATGGCAATTCTCCAGTGAAGTTGTTGTTTCTCAATTGCAATTCTTTGAGATAATACAGATACCCAAAAGAGGGAGGAACTTTCCCAGAGAAATTATTGTTTGCAAGATTGAGATTGTTGAGACGTGAGAGGTGGTGCCAGCAATCGGGAATCTCTCCAGAGAATTGATTATCTGAGAGGTCTATAGACATAAATTTGAGAACTCTGCACACAAAAGAAATCGAACCCACAAAACTATTGTTTGAGAGATAAAGGGATTTTACTTTTGGAGGGAGTGAGTGTATTGGACCCCGGAAATTGTTATGGCTAAGATCAATTTCTGGAAAAACACCAAACTTGGTTGACAAATCAGGCAGTTCACCATCAATCTTGTTGTTGGATAAGGCCAAGTATTCTACTTTGGAACACAGGTCCCAAAACCAGTTAGGCATTGTATCAGAAATGCCAGTACTGGAGATATCAAGCTCAGAGAATCCACTCTGAGTTCGTAGCCATTTTGGAAAATTCGGACCCAATTTGCAGTCTTTGAAATGTATGATTTGTAGCTGAAAGGGAGGGTTCCAATCAGGGCTGAAGTTGAAAGATAGCCCCGAGTTAAACGACAGTTTGAGCAGTTTTAAGTTGGAAAGCTTCAAAAAGTGGGCTTCATTTATTACTCCTTCAAATGAATTTTCTGAGACATCCAAACTGTGAAGCTTGGATAGTTGGCCTATGCTTTCTGGTAAGACACCTCTCAACTGATTTCCACCAAGAAGAAGCTCTTGCATTGATGAGAATGGCGATAAATCTGGCAATGATCCAGTTATCTTATTTTGGCTCAAATCAAGAACTCTAAGACCGGATTCAACTCCAAGACTTCTGTTGTCTGGAAATAGCCCTGTGATCTCGTTACTTGCCAGCTTTAATTCCTCAAGACTTCCAAAGCTCGACGGCAATGAACCATTCAAGTGGTTATATGATGCTTTCAACTTTCTCAAGAATGGAAATTGGGTTCTAATATCTGGGAGTGGACCAAAGAGTTCATTGCCATCTAACCGCAAGAACTGCAGAGACTTTCCAGCACGTTTTGATAACTTTTCAAGTAGATCAGGAAGGGGTTCTTTCAATACATTAAAATTTAATTCCAGAGAGGTGAGATGGCTCAAATTTCCCAAAGAGTTGGGAATGCCTCCGGTGAAATAGTTTGAACTAAGATTGAAGCTCCGGAGAAATTTCATTCCTTGAAATGCGTCTGGTATGGAGCCTCCTAAGTTGTCATTATGTGACAGGTCAATGGTAGTGAGAGTTGTGTTAAAGTTTTGCAGCCATTTGAAAACTGAAGGAGAAGTGAGATTGTTAAGTGACAAGTCAACCACTGAAAGAGAGGTGGAAGAAGAAGAATTAGCAGAGAAAATTGTAAGATCAGTGAGTTCGCAAAAAGAGAGTTTCAGTTCCTCAAGGGAGTTAGGGAGGGTGACACTTGTTTTCACAAACTCTCTCAGTTCAAAACGAAGGGCAGTGAGATCAATGTATTTCAGGGAAGAAAGATGAGAGAGAAACTCAAGACTTGAGATTGGAAGAAAGTCATTTCCGCTCAGATCAAGAACTTGGAGATTGGTAAGATTCCCAAGCTGATTTGGAAGTTTACCAGAAAACATAGCAGAACTGAGATTCAAGACTCTTAAACTATGGAGGGAACCAATGAAATCTGGGGTGTTATGTCCCTGGAAATCATTGTAACTAAGATCAAGATAACCCAGATGCTGCAGTTGAAGCAAAGAAGGACTAACCTTTCCCCTCAGCGGCGTCTGAAGCAGAAAGCCATGATCGTCCACAGGGCAGTGAAGATCAAGAACAGTTACATGGCCATCACTGCAACGAACACCCCACCATTTACAGCATTCTCGAGCTCTTTCGTGATCCTCATCATCACTTCCCCATGAAGACAGAATGCCATCTTCATCAAAAACCCCTTTCTTGAACTCTAGAAGAGCTTCTCTCTCCCTCTCCAAACACCTTACTGCAGTACTCTGGGCTCCATCTCCTTGCGTGAATGTGAAATTATAAAGAATTATAGCAAGTGAAATGAAGCGAACCGCAAATATGCTCTTACGCTTCGTGCATGTCATTTTTGAAATGTTACTATTTAATTTGGTAGTAACAGACTAAATAGAATGGATAGGAGTTCGTTGTAGACTTGTAGTTTATATATGTATACACACATATACCTGCATATTATTATTTTTAATTAGTTTTGTGGTATAGATTTCAACAAAGACCAGAGAAAACTTAGTACAGTAGTATGAACAAAACATAGTGCTTTCATACCAATTCTCATCCAGAGTGAAGATCTGGTCTTCGAACCATTATTCTGGTTTTTCAAGGACAAGTATATTTTAATGTATTTTTTCAAATCATTAATTTTTGGCATAGGAATATTGTATACCTATCGTTTTGTGTAATGTTACATTAGTTTTAGGGGCAAATTGGTCCACAATGTGTTATATTGACCATAACAAAAAGTATATTTTTAATATACACAAAATATATTATTTGTGAATATACATTATACAAAATAATATACTTTTAGTACTAAAATAATATATTTTTCCTGAATACAATGTACATTATTAATATATTAAAAGTACATTACTTATGTACTGAATATACATTATTTGATAGTGTGGTTCATACAGCTGTGTGCCCCATGGTCCACACAATAATGATTGTTGAGTTTTAAGTGCTACAAGCAAGTCTGTCAAAACAAAGGCTCGCACGGGTTTAACTCATTGGTTCGCAATATTTGAGGACCAATTTGAAACTTGATACTGCCAATGAGAATTATGCTCAAAGTGACTGATCCTTTATGCGCACCGATAATTTGACTATATTTATTGAGCTATTGAATTACTGTAATTTACATCCTCCTGCATACTTATTCCGTCGGATAGGAGTGTGACCTTTGGGTTTGGGACAATAACATATGAACTGATATCTTACTTAGTAGAAAACCTGATGTTTACTAGCCAGGTCAAAAAGGATTAGTTATATTTTTAAAAAAGTTTCAAAGTTTAGGCTCTGTTTGGCAAACCTAGCTGAAAAGTTATAAGTTAGGAGCTGAAAGCTGAGAAGCTATAAGCTCGGAGCTGAAAACTGAAGAGCTGTTAAGCTAGCTGTTATGATTGAAAGTGTTTGGTAAAATTAATTTTTTGATAAGTTGATAAATGTAAAAAGACTAAAAAGAACATCTTCATAAAATTTAAATTAGTTTGTTTTCATATTAAATTTTTTCCCAAAATAGTCCCTTGACTATTGCTCATTCTCAATTTTACATTTCGACTTTCAATTGCATCCAATGTGGTCCCTTGACTTTAAAAAATTACCCTAAATTGGTCCCCCGTTAGCTTTTTCGTCAATTGGGCGTTAAGATTGGGGGTATTTCCGTCCATTCACAATAAATTTGTCACCTCCCTTTCTAGCTCCCGCCGGCGATGCACGCATTTTGTTCGGCGCAGAACGGGTCACCTCCCCTCCCACTATTTTTCCTCATTCTAGCAGCATCAACCTCCAGAGAAAGCTCAGTACGAGCAAAATATCTCGCAAGATCACTATTTTTCTGACCCAAAGCCTGTTGATTCCTTGTATTTATGATTCACTCTAAAATCCCCGTTTTCAAAGTCAGAATGCCCTAGAAACTTTCTGTTTTGAAACATCAACTCTAATCTCGAGGTTTCGCACGGAAAATTCACCAAAAAAAAAAAAAAAAAAACAGATTAAAACTAGATTAAACGTTGAAGTTCAAGAGATAAACCTTGGTCGTTGGAATTATCGGAAGCCATGCCACCATCACAGCCTCGGTGAAATAATCGCAGCCCTAGGATGGTGTATTCCATCAAAATTTTCGCAGGTTAAGAAAACCATACACCTCCAGTTGGTTTCTCCGTTGATTGGTCGGACTCGGCAGCTTGAAGGGTGTTTTCGCCGCTAGCTTAGAAAGCCCACATCTGACCCGATTCGAATCCGGATGTGCTGGGGATGGCGCTCACCGGCAATTGCATACTGGCGACTTTGAATTGCTTATCTGACGGCGAATCGGATCCTCTGGCAATTGCTTATTCGACAGCGAATCGGATCCTCTAGCATTGGAAGGTTCTCCTTGGGGATTACTTGAGCCTTCGTACTTGAACAAATCTTCTCTATATCTTTTTCCCAAGTAATTCTCTGTCTTGTCCACTACCTCCGCCTCCTCCGCCGTCATCTCCGCCGTCGGAAATTGTGTCTGCGATCTGGTTCGGCGTTAAGAAGTGAGGGGTCTGGTGGAACCCTAGCATATGTGAGAAGCCTTCCTCGAAAGGGTGAGCCGGAGGATGGTGAGCAGCAGCTAGAGCTAATGTGCTGTGGAAAGAATGCAGCGCTGATTTCGACGGTGGCGCCGAGAGAGTCGTAACGGAGGACCACCTCATTTACTGTGAATTGTCTAAAATACCCCCCACTTAACGCCCAGTTGACCAAAAAATTAACGGAGGGCCAATTTGGGGTAATTTTTAAAAGTCAAGGGACCACATTGAGTGCAATTGAAAGTCGAAATGCAAAATTGAGAATGAGCAATAGTCAAGGGACCATTTTGGATAAAAACTCTATTAAAATTTAACATTTTATCTTTTAAAAAAAATTAACATTTTGAAATAAAACTATTAGCATAATCATGATCTAGCATCTCATAATGAAGTAGCAATATTGTTGCAAATCTCATAATAATAATAATAATAATAATAATAATAATAATAATAATAATAATAATAATAATAATAATAATAATAATAATAATAATATTTGCGGTGAAAGTTGCGGATAAAGGAGAAGAGAAAAGGATTTTAATTGGGAAGGGTAAATTATGTTATTTCTTTAAAATAATAAGGATAAAGATGGAAAAAAGTTAAGAAGCTATGAGCTTATTTTGAAACGCTACCTAAAGTAGCGTTCCAAAATAAGCTCTTATTTTAAACTAGGAGCTTATTTTGGGAACATTAAAAAACAGAGCTTATAGCTTATTAGTAGCTTAAAATAAGCTATAAGCTCCTAAATAAGCTTTGCCAAACAAACTGAACTCTTATTTAAAAAACTAGTGTTTTTAAAATAACTAATAAACCCTTACTAATTAAAGTTTATATGAAATCAAATTTATTTATTATAATAATAATCTAATATATAATGTATATGTATATTATTATCATTAAAGAATATAAGAAAATATATGGTGAATGCATGTGTATGATAACAATAATGGAAAAGATAATCGGAAGTTATAACGGTAATAGATATTTGTGTCCAAAAAATTATATACTACAACTCTAAAAGCACAATGTATAAAATAATTAGCATTAAAAACATGGACATAAATGAGAGATATAACTTTAATTGAGACTTTAAAAAATAAAATAAAATTAAAATCAATATATAATATATAATTTCAACATAGTCTTTGCGTATAAAACGGGGTCTAAAGAGTGTGAGAAGGTGTGAGTACGGACTATGGAGTAGTCAAGTTCAATCCTAACCTTTTCAATTCCTTAAAAAAAAAAAAGGTTTCCATTCGTTGAAAATGTCTTCAAGTTTCTCTATTTAGGCAAATTGGGTTTCGTTATCTATACCCTACATTTAGGGCTGTGCAGATGGCTAAACACTTCATCATTCAAGAGATATCCATATCTAAGGGAGCAAATACCAATTTTAACTCCACGAGTATTAGTAAAATGATAGTTTTAGTTTACATGTTTAATTCCTACCAATTTTCATCTACGATTATTGTTTTAGTATCAAAATTCATCACGCAGATCACCCATTCGTTTAAGACATGCCAAAATATAAAATTATTAAGGGTATTTTTATCATTTTTAAATTAAGATTCCAATTTTAACATGAATAAAGAGATTTAAGCTCTAAGATCAATCCCAATTCACAGTTCTCCTCCTCAAATTAAGGTAGGATGGGGATGAGAATTGCGAATTAAGATCGATCTTAGGGTTTAAATTTCCTTGTTAGTACTCAAATTAAGATTTTAAGTTGAAAATTACGTAAATATCACTACAAATTTTAGATTTCGGCATGCCTTAAATGAAAGGGTGATTAGCGTGATAAATTTGACACTACAACAATAATCGTAGATTAAAATTGGTACTAAAACAATAGTCGTGATGAAAATTGGTAGGAATTAAATGTGGGTCAAAACTGTCATTTTGCTAATACTCGTGGGACCAAAAATGGTATTTGCTCATATCTAAGGTGTTTGGTTGGATGTTAGAGCATCAATATCAATAGTTATTTAGGAGATATTTCTGACAAATTGAAAAGAGACAGTAGGAGAGAGAGATATATATATAGGAGATATTTACAAATTGGAGAGATAAATGAAGAGAGAAGGTAGGAGAGAGAGGGTTTGGATTCCTTGCAAATGAAGAGATATTTCAGAAAAGTGGGACACACTGAAAAATACTTCCCCCTCGCCTAAGCTACATGAGTGTCACCACTGCGCGATAGCGCCTGACAATTGTTATTATATATATATATATATATATATATATATATATATATATATATATATATATATATATCAATTTTGCTTTATTCTTTATTTTTTGTTTTTTTTTTCTCTCCCCTCTCATATTTTCTTTCCTAATCACACTTATAAAAAACTCATCAAAAATCACAAAATGTCTCCACTATTACGGATGCTCTAATTGAAATTGAAATGTAATTATAACACGATTCTTTGAACTTCCAAATTACAATGTTTGGCTGGAGGGAATTGCAATTCTACAGAATTACAATTCATTTCATTTGTTGAATTGGAATTCATCGTCCCCCCCTCCACCCCCCATGATTTCCAATTCAACATAACATAGAAAGGAAAAAAAAAAAATTGAAAATAACAATTTTGCCCTTAGTTGTTATTGTTATTATTAGTACAAAAATGCATTTAAGTTTTTATGTTATTTTTCTATTTCACATTCTCAATAATTCAATTCATTCATACTAAACAATTAAATTTAAAATTTCTTTATTTTCACCTTATTATTGTTCTCACCGAATTATAATTATTTTCTCTTTAATTTTATCCTCCAACCCAACGCACTGTTAGTCTTCTTTCTTAGCATGAGTTGGGTCATGCTAGAACAATTTTATTCCCAATATTTCATTACTAGGATTTAGATTTATATTAATATTAATATATACTCTATATTATAAAAAACTTATTAATTGAGAAATTTAAGTTTATGATTTATTTTTTAAAAGGATTATTAACTATAAATTTAAACACACTTTTATTTTCCTTTGATTCTAGTCTTAGTTTTAGAGATAAACTTTTTTTTTTTTTACTAATTATCATATAGTGTGATGGTATCCTGATTACGACTGAAAATATTTGACAAAGTATAAAACAAATACAACCTATAAAGAATCATGGGTAGTAAAAAAAAAAAAGAGAAAGAAGATAAAATTAATTTTATTTCATTATTATCCTCTAAAATATAATTATAGATATAATAAGGTTGTACGGAGTATCAATATTCAGTCGTTATATCGGGGATCACGGTAAAAAACGGCGTCGTTTCTTTAAGTAAAGAAACGGCGCACCGTTACCGTTAACGAAGTGTGTATTTTTTGTGTATTAATTACAAACTGAAATTACAGTGTATCTAAACTGACACTGCCTTACGTATTATTTTTATATTATCAAGTGAAACTGCAATTGAAATGAAATGAAACTGTAGTTGTATTGAAATGAAACTGCAGTGTATGTATATAAAATGAAACTGAATAACAATTTCACATATTTGAGTGTATATTACCCAACGAAACTGTAGTTATATCAAAATGATACTGTAGTTGTGTTGAAATGAAACTACAGTGTATATAAAATGAAACTGAATAATATTTCACATATTTGAGTGTATATTTTGCAATGAAGTTGTAGTTATATCAAAATGATCATGTAGTTGTGTTTTTATGAAAATATAGTGTATATAAAATAAAATTAATATAACATTTACACATATTTGAGTGTATAAATATCGAACGAAACTGTAGTTATATCGAAATTAAACTGTAGTTATATCGAAATGAAACTGTAGTTGTGTTGAACTGAAACTGCACTGTATACAAAATGAAACTAAATAACAGAGTTATTTTTTGCGGAACAACGCGAAAGGGCGAGAAACAACTGCCGTTTATTTCATTAAACAAAACGACGTCATTTTGAAGTTCGGTACATAATCAATTATGTATCACGGTGCACGATGACATCAATATTAGGTTGGGTAAAAATTCGGATATATGATTTTCCTGTCCTGCAAATCTGCAATTCTAATTCAGTAATTCCTACTCTCCCAAGTCCCAAGCCCCAACCCTGCAATCAAACAAGCCTTCTTATTCCAAAATATCTACTCATAAATTTCAAATTCAACCCTAATTCATTCTTATTTTTATGTATACTTTATATTCATAGTAGCCACCTCGCCGGCCTTAGTGGGAAACCCTAATTAGGGTACACAGCAGCGGTTGTAGATTTTTGGCAAAATGGATTTGAAGAATCATGCTCCGCCGCAGCTCACGGTGGAGGCAGAAGCGCAGCTCCAAGAAGGCATCAACCTGGTGATGTCTCGATGGGCCTCTCTGCAGATGGCCGTCGCAAACGAGTGGGGAGGCCGCGGATCTCGTGAGAAATCCCAGGAGCTTGCTGAACGCATCTTCTCATTCTTCACCAAATCCAAGGAACAGGTATATATTGATGATTTAGAGGAAATTCTTGACGAATTCATGCTTTCGGATTTCAATACCGAGGTCGGAGATGGCAGCATTGAGGAGGTAGCCGAAAAGCTGATGATTATGCACGAGCAATGTACGGAAGGTAACTTTGAATCGATTAATGAACTGAAGCGAACAAATCCTGGGAATTCCGCTGTTACTTATAGCAGACAGGCTGCTAGTGATGATGAAGATGAAGATGATGATGTCGAGAATGGTAAGTTGGTCGATGATTCATCAGACATGGCAGTAGATGCTTCAGAGCACCAAGGCCAAAAAGATATGATGGTAGATGAACCAAGAACAAACGATGGCCCTGAAACGGAAGATGGGTGGACAGTAGTGTCCTCAAGGCGTAAAAATGGTAAAAGGAATTGAGTCAAAATTTCAACAGCCCAATTTTGTACTATGCATTTTCAGTTTGCCCAGTTGTGCTGTGTTTTATGTTATAATTTTGGGTTGATGCCTTGAATACAACACTGCAAAAATGGTGTCTTTTTTGTCATGTCTCTACTTTCTTAGTTAAATAGATGTTCAGTTTTACATTGACAAGTCCAGTGGCATTTCTTGTTCTCTTTCATTCTCATATTCCTATAAAAAATGTTAATTTATGTGCTCTGATTATTAGCTTATATATGCCTTGAAACTTGAAAGAGATTACTATTACAAGACTATTATAGGCCATGATTTATGCTAGAATTATTAGAACTGTGCAGCTCAAGTAGACTGGTGATCAACAGGATAGTTGTATCTTGTTATGGTTTGAAAACTGAAGGTAAATATCATTGATTTTCAGTCTGTCAATGTAGTATTGAATGATTTTTGGGGCAGAGGTGATTTGTAATGTTGAAAGTTTGTAGAAATGGAACTGGTAGAAATTATCATTGGGAGTATAGCTGTGGGATCTGGGAATGGCTTCATAGTGGCAGGGAGGGGGATAGATTATTAGATAGTAGTATACAAGAGATATTAGTGGGCTGTGGCTTTCCTTTAGTTTACCAGGAAGGTGAGCTAAACAGAAAGTGGGGATAATTTTCTGAAAGCTTATCTTGGTTAATTATCATTTTTATTATGTTTACAGTTTGATGACACTAGTGTAACTTATTCCAGACTAAAATCTTAAGTGGGGGACAGAAGAATGCTTCACATAATTAGCCTTTTGTATTGCTCTGTTAAGGACAGAAAAATGATTTTGTTCAACCAGTTCCATCTTCAACTGCAAAGATGTCTCAAGAAGAAAGGTAAAGAGGCTAAATAGGTATAATATGCTGCTGCTCAAGAGTGAAGAGTGTCAAAATGTAGGGGACTTTAAGAACTGCTTTTGCTTGATTGTCCAAAAAGACATTCTCTTCCTATTCAGAATGTCTCTGGTTTATAGACCTCCCCATCAGATGTTGTATCTCTACATTGACCCCCCAGCTCTCTGACAACCTTAAAATAATAATAATAATAATAATAATAATAATAATAATAATAATAATAATAATAATACAATGGTGCTATGATCTTTGTTGACCTGTTTTTTACTTGGGATAGGACAAAGCAAAAAGGGCTAAACAAATCTATGTTTGGGCAATGCCAACAATGTCAATGAAAATGAGAGGAGGCTATTAGGATAAAGAAGGTAACTAATGGTTTCATTGGTACATTTCTTTTGGAGCATTACTATGATTCAGAAGATTGGTTTTCAGTTGTAAAGTTATTTTTTCATTTTTTGGATTGCTCAGGGATATTCATCTCTTTGTCTATTCAGGGACTCAGGGTGCATTAGCCTCTTCTGTTCCCTTTCCTGGAGAAGTACTTGAAGCAATAGTTATGTCATGGACCCGATCCACTGGGCTCGGGTCAAAATACACATTTTATATAATGAATGTTCACAATTCAAATTGTGAACATTCAGTATGTAAATTGTGAACATTTAGTACATAAAATTGTGAACATTCAATATGTAAATTGTGAACGTTTAGACCCGAGTTCTCCTTGCAAAGTGGACCTGAGTCCACAGAATAATTTGATGAAATATTGTTGAATGGGCTCCCAATAAACCCAGCTCAAAGATATTGCCAGGTCCAGCCCACATCATCTGCCCAATAGGCCCACCTAGGTTTTCTCAGCCCAACTGTTTTGGTCCAATTACTGTACAGGGCAAATTATATTGTGGACCATGTTCTTCATTGCAATGAAGACCACTGATAGATGCTCAATTTTTTTTTAATTTTTTTTTTTTGAAGACAGATAGATGGTCGTTTTTAATATACTAAAAATCATTTTTAATGTACTAAAGATTCGTTTTCAGGCAATATACTAAAAATGAACCTTAAAAAAATATTTAGAATATTTAAAATGAACCTTCAATATATTAAAAATGAACTTATATGCCAGTGGTTTATCTTACAATGTACACCATGGTCCGTGGTATAACGATTGTTGAACCGGGCCACCAGCTCCATCTATTCCTTGTGTCATTATTCTGTATTGTACATTTGTACTTGTATATATGGATTGCGTTTGAAGTCAGTCATTTATTAGGCAGGAGAAATTCATGGTATACAAAAACTGAGGATGTGGTCACAATATACACCATGTGATCCCAAACACAAAGGATTCCCTAACCAACTAGTGTACCCAAAATTAAGTAGCAAGTAAGATGTTGAAATAATGCATGTTATTTATCTCTGAAGCGGGAATGGTGAGATTTCTAGATTACATGTAAAAGTGTAAAATTTTGTGTTAGATGTCGAAGTTAGATTGACTCAATTTATCTCCTCATGGGTTTAAAATCTAAGATATTGGTCCTGTTTGGTAAAATGGCTGTTAGCTGATAGCTGTTAGTTGTTAGCTGATTGTGTTAATTAGAGGGTATAAATAGTTGATAACATTAGCTGATTGTAGAAAAGTGTTTGGTAAATTAGCTGTTAGCTGATAGCTGTTTGGTATAATTTCTTTTTTCAAAAAGCTAATTGAAAAAGTTGCTTGGAGTAGCATTTTGAATTTTAGCCTTTTGAAATTGCAAAAAGCTAATTAACCAAACATTTATATTGATATTTTAACTAAATCAAACAATTAATAGTGGTCAAATAAGCCAAAATTGACCTATAGGCCAATTTTTTACCAAACAGGGCCATAATCTAACGAAGTCGGAAATCTGGATTATATATATATATATATATATATATATATATATATATATATATATATATATAAGAATATGTTATTTATCCTTGATGAGGGATTGGTGGAATTCCTAGATCATGCCATCATTCAGATTTAGAATGCCAACTAATTCTTGTTTCTTTCACCAAACTTTGTTTAGTTCAAAATGACTTAGTGATATTTGTATGATTTAGATAAATGCAAAATAAATAAATAAAGATTTAACAACAATGTTTATCTACACAAATTTACAAAAATCACTATTATATTACATGTGCATGAAAATGCTAGTTGCATTAGTATTTGTATTTTGTGGGATGAGACTATTATATTTTGATCGAACACTTCTAATAATTAACCACTAATGACATTTTTTGACATTAAAAACTTTAAATATATATATAATTTCTTGTAGTGGTGTCGAATTATAAATGGAAGACGGCTCTAAAATAAAATTTTTGTGAGTTAAGTGAAGTGAGAGTGAAAGTAATAGATGGGAAGAATTTGATAATATAGATGGGGAGGGATAAAGTAAAATAAAGTCAATGTGGTTTAAATTAGAGGGGTTTGATGGGCACCTTAGCTTTATTTATTACTTGTTGCTTTCTATAGTTGTTCAACTTTAATTTGAGAGTAGTGGTTGTTCGATCTCCTACACGCAACTACTACTACTACTTCACCACAACTAGCTGCTACTAACAACTAAGCCACCATCCATTTATAATCATTTTTCTTAGTCAAAATACTATATATTAATTACCCCTTACCAAAAGGCGTTTACTCGAATGAGAAGGACTTAATACCTTTAAGCATGGTGAAGTTAGGAGTGTTGAAAAATGCAAATTAAAGTCCAAACATTTTAACTACTCCCCATATTTGTTTGGATGGTTACAAGTGGGTGAGTAACTAGAATTTGTTCGATATGATTATACTTATTTGATCTACTAGTTTTTTACGCGCATTATACGATTGAGATAATATTCAATGTTTTTTTTTTTTTTATTTTTTTTTATTTTTATTTTTATTTTAAATAAGTACTTTAAGATATATCAAGGCAAGATTATATTGGAATTGTTCATGCATAGATAATTGAATGTTGAATTTGCGTATTTAAATAGACAATTATAAGTTTACAAATGCAAGATAATATAGTCAAGATTGACTATAATTGTCAATAAAATAATTGTATATGTATGATTTAAATCAAATACGGGACATAAGGGAGAGCAAATAAATATTAGAGCATAAAATATTAAATATATACTAAGGCTCTGTTTGGCAGAGATAAGCTAGGAGCTTATAGCTTATTTTAAGCTACTAATAAGCTATAAGCTCTGTTTGGTAATGTTCCAAAATAAGCTCCTAGCTTAAAATGAGAGCTTATTTTGGAACGCTACTTTAGGTAGCGTTTCAAAATAAGCTAGGAGCTTCCTAACTTTTTTTTTCCATATTTGCCCTTATTATTTTAACGTAATGACATGTTTTACCCTTCTGAATTAAAACCCTTTCTCTTCCCCTATTGGCAACTTTCACGACAATCCCTTCATCTTCAATCATTCGCATAAGCCTCGTCCATCTCCCCATTTGCATTCCGCATAAGGTTCGCCATCCCCCATTTGCCTTCCGCAGAAGCACCGCCATCCCCCATTTGCACTCCGCAGAAGCATCATCCATCGGCATCCCCCATTTTCACTCCGCAGGAGCATCATCCATCGCACTCCGCACTCCGCAATAGTCCAATAGCCATAGCATCAATCCGCAGGTATGTATATGTTTGGCTGGGCATCCTAAATAATGATTTTGTGTGTCTTGTTCTTCTTAAGTGGATGGACTGTTTGACCATAAAACTGTTTAGTGTTATTATTATTATTTTAAGATTGATTATCTAATATATATGATGAATAGGATTGTATTGGATGTATTGATGGTACTCATATAGCAGCGTGCATCCCTGAGGTTGATCAATTGCGATATAGAGGGAGAAAATGAATTCCCTACTTTCAATGTTATGGCAGCGTGCAACTTTGATATGTGTTTCACTTTTATATCTGTTGGATGGGAAGGATCAGCACATGATACACGTGTATTTCTTCATGCAATTAATACACGATCAATGAACTTTCCCAAGCCGCCACAAGGTATCATATTCGTATTTTTTAACTCTAAAATCATATAATTTTATTCATTATAAAAGTTTAGTGTTATATATATTTTTTAGGAAGATATTATTTGGTGGATAAAGGATATCCAGATAAACAAGGATATCTGGTACCGTATCCAAGAATAAGATATCATCAATCTCAATTTGAACAAGAGCCGCCAACAAATGCTCAAGAAGCATTCAATCGTGCACATTCTTCTCTTCGAAGTTGTATTGAGAGGTCGTTTGGAGTATTAAAGAAGAGATGGAAGATACTTGCTAATATGCCACAATTTAGTGTGGAGACCCAAATTGATGTTATTATGGCCACCTTTGCACTCCATAATTATATTCGGAAGAATTCACAAGATGACATGATGTTTAATGTGTTTGAGCAGCATCCAGATTACATACTGCCCGATGAACTTCAAGATTCAAGTAGTAATATCTCCATCAACGAAAATTTAAGTCAGGCCTCTACTGAGATGAAGGAGATTCGCAACAATATTGCTACATCATTATGGGATGCTAGATCATGATTATGCTAATAATTTTATTTCAAAATATTAATTTTTTAAAAGACAAAATGTCAAATTTTAATATGTAAACAAACTAATTTAAATTTTATGAAGATGTCCTTTTTAGTCTTTTTACATTTATCAGCTTATCAAAAAGCTAGTTTTACCAAACACTTTCAATCATAACAGCTAGCTTAACAGCTCTTCAGTTTTCAGCTCCGAGCTTATAGCTTTTCAGCTTTCAGCTCCTTTTCAGCTTTCAGCTCCTAGCTTATAGCTTTTCAGCTAGGTTTGCCAAACAGAGCCTAATATTGAAGAGCTATTGACAAACAAGGACATTGCGAGGTAGTTTCCCACTTCAATTTGTTGTGTGATTTGAATACTCTTTTTGTCAATAAATCGCCCAAGTAGTTAATATGATTGGCTTAATTATATATTTTTTTATTTTTTTAAAACTATTATTATTATTATTATTATTATTATTATTATTATTATTATTATTAAATATATGTATATCCTTATGTCATTTTACATGTTAATCTAAACAGCTAATTTTTTCAAATATCTTTTTTACCAACCGTTGATATAATTCACTGGTCAAATTTACAAATATAATCCGCTAACGCTAACCGCTAACTGCTGATTGTCAAACAAAGACATTACGAGGTAGTTCTCACTTCAATTTATTGTACTGTGTAATTTGAATACTCTCTTTGTCAACAAATCCCTCAAGTAGTTAATATGATTGACTTTATTAATTATATATTTTTTTAATTTTTTCATGGTATTAATAATATACTTGGTAAATAAATATATAACATTATTTTGTATTATAACTTTGATATTAATTAAAAAATAGTGCACAAAAAATATAATAGACAATGTAGTGAATATAATCAATTGATGAATTTGAATGTAAAGAATTTTTACATTGGAGAAATATAAAGACAATATAACTAATAAAATTATTTTTCTTAATTAATTTATTGATAATGAATAATTTTTTTTAATAAAGACATTTTAGACATTGTAGGGACAATGTAACGAATATAATCAATTGATGAATTTCAATGTCAAGAATTTTTACATTGGAGAAAAATAAATACAATATAACTAATGAAATTATTTCTCATATTTAATTTATTGATAATGAATAATTTTTTTTGAATAAAGACATTGTAGACAAATAATTCTAAATTAAAGAAATGTATATGTATTATTTTTTGTTGTAGCTACTAAATTATTATTTAATTTAATAAGAGTAAAATAGAGTACTAATTATGCCAACTTTGATTGGGATGAGATTCGAACCTAAAATTTTTTTTATTGAAATCAATGAGTAAGTTAACGGTGAACTAACAGAAATTAATGGAAAAGTTAACGGATAATCATATTCATTAAGGATAAATTAGGAAATCTTAAGAAAAAATTAAATTCTGATCAATCTGAGCAATTCATTTGATTAAAAATTTGACCGCCATTTTTTCTACCCATTATAGGCCTAACTCTCTTGGGCTCTTATTAATATAGTAGATATAGTAGATAGTATCTAAACAGAGTATCGCCAATAGTTATGCTATGCAACCGTGTGCACCATGCATGGTGCACACGGTTGCAAAACGACGTCGTTTTAATTAAAAACGCGCGTCCTATTTAAAAAAGAAAAAATCAGTTTCGATTCCCCTCAACAACATTATTGTGGATATATAGTTATGAATTTGTGGATATATAGTTATGAATTTATGGATATTTAGTTCATTCATTGTGGATATTTAGTTCATTCATTATGGATTTTGTGTTATTCATTCACTGTGGATATATAGTTATGAATTTGTGGATATATAATTCAAATTATGCACACAAAAAAATGCTATTGCCGAAAATCGAATCTGAAATTTTTTTTTTTAAAGTGGAACGCGCGTTTTTAGTCAAAACGACGTCGTTTTTGCAATTGTGTGCACCATACATGGTGCACACGGTTGCACAACATAATTTGCGGAGTATCACTTAGGTTCAGGCCCATACATTAAAGAACCCTTTTATTTTTTCGAGTGTACGTCATCTTTTCTAGTATGGGTTATTATTGTTATCATTCTAAATGAGTGGTCATAAGTTCGAACTCATAAGTATTTCAATAATAATAATAATAATGAGCACCAAAAATTAGTTCATAATTAAAGGTTTGATCACATGAAAGCCCTTAATTAGCTTTACTTGGTTGGAACTTGGAAGCTAGCTACTATAGTACAGTGATGAATTATTTGGAGAGACATTGCTTCATCAACTTTCGAACTAACAAAGCTTGTGAAAGTGACCTCAATTCGAATCGTCCGATCCTCTCTTGATTTGGAATTATGACAGATTAAAATTTTGGGTTGATGTGAGACCAAATGCACCTTTCACTCCACATTTTCGATCTTCTCATCTGCCTCAGTGAAAACACCAAACCTCTTTGAGTAAGAGGAAGTCGAGTAAGGTTTAAGACTAATAAGTGCAAACCCCAACTACAATCATATACTAATGGACTTTCAATCATGAATAATATAATATAATATAATATAATTAATAATTAATTCCTATGTGGTGAAGATTATATTACGAGTTTAATTCTTATCAACACCCCAACAGTCGAACTCATTGCACGGCTTACCTCTTCATGTGCGGGGTTATCCCGTACACATCCTCAAGTAATGCCCCTTTAGAGATTCAAAATCATAGTCCAGTCTAACTCGCAATAGAGTCTCATAGTTTTAAAAATTAAAGTTAATTATTAGGAGAAGAGGTAACTCACACTTATAACTTAACATCGTGTAAAATATAATGGTCCAATAAATATGAAAAAATTGTAACAGTTAATACAATTAAGTCATAGATTATATAGATGCAAATGAAGGGGAAAATTAAAGTAGTATTTTTCCATGGATCATGACTAGGTAGTAGGTACGGTGTTGTTCTGTATATACTAATTGTCATCATTAAGTATATATAGCTGTAACTCCATAATCTAAATACCGGATTTAGTTAAGGACATTGCACAGAGAATATTTAGTTAAAAAAAAACTTGAGTTGTCATCCTTATTATGATAATGGGACAGGTGAGCATTATATATGCATGTATCCATTGTCAACTATGAACCAACAACTTAAGAAAAAGGATCAAGAAAAATGACTAATTACCGCAATCTTGGCCAACTTATCAACAACAGAATTAAACTCTGGCGGATCATGGGTAATAATTGTCACATATTAAAAAGTATAAAGTGTGACATTTTAATTAATCATCAATTACCATTCCACCTTATAATTTATGGTAATTTACAATTATGTGAATAACTTAAAAGGCAAGGAACCATATTGCAGGGAGTGCCTACAAGGCCACAAGTACCATTCTCATAATCTTCGGATCGCAGCCCTTTTGAAATAATGATTTTAATACTTGTACGTTCTGTATATAAATATAGTTCAGTTGGACCGTACGTTTATAATTTTTGTCATGCAAATTAAAGTATATATATTAAATATACACGGAATAATAATACTCATACATTAATTATACAATTTCGTAAAAAAAAATGAGAATTGGTCGAAGTTGTCTGTACTGAGTAATTTTATTTTATTTATTTTTTTTTTTTGTCATGAGGAAAAGTTAAAATTAGTGGCAAGAAATTCCCCTACTTAAATGCATTTTTAGCCAGGTGGGCCCAGGGATCGACAGATTAAACCATAATTATCATTATAATTAATTAACGTAAGAAGACTGGAAAACCAATTATATTGTAAAAACTGCGTACGAGGCAAAAAAACAACAGCCGTTAAAAAAAAAAAAAAAAAAAAAAAAAGAAACAAAGAAAAGTATATCATAGATTTCTTGATCAGTTACTTTTGACCACATATTAGAAATAGTCATATTCATGTCGAGTAAATTTCACTCAAATTTGAGAATTCGTGAGTGAAGTTACTGAAGTCGGATCAAGATGAAAATATAATACTTATAATGAATAATGTACTATTAATTAGCAATAAAGTATTTGATGCTCATAAAGAAAAGTATAATACTTTTGAGAAAAAAAATAAAATATTTGCATTTTAATTTAGAAGTATTACGGAGTAATTTTTTCTCAAAATTATTATATTTTCCTTTATAAACAACAAACAATTTTATTCCTGATTAGTATTACATTTTTTAGTATAAATATTACATTTTTATATTGACCTGACTAGTACGTTTCACGGACAAGCTAAGGATCCATGAGATGATTTTACATAAGTTTTTGCCTATTATTATTATTATTATTATTATTATTATTATTATTATTATTATTATTATATACACACACACACTTTTTAATTGTTTTATCTAAAAAATAATAAGATTATTAAATAATTAATAAAGTACATGTATGGTAGATAAGTAATTCTGAAGCAAAGATAAACAAACATTTACGGCAATTAATAAGTAAAAAGAGGGTGGTTTCATGCTTCAATTAATAAATAGATATAATAAAGTAAAAAGGGGAATACTAAATATACAAAAATTAAAATTAGCACTATTAAATCCAATATTGTACCTCACCTGCCACTCATTTCATATGTGATTATATTCATAAATATTGGTAATAAGAAGACAAAATAAATAAATAACATTAAATAATATATATATATATATATATATATATATATATATATATATATATATATATATATATATATATATATATATATATATATATAAGTGGTCCACGTTTATAACCTTTTAATACCTTTTTAAAAATTTGATTATGATATATACGAGATTTGAAGCATACTAAAGTATTATGCATTTCATTTCAGCTGATAATAAATCGTAAATTTATTATTTTAAATTATATTATTATACATTTGATCTTCAACAATAATCTTTAATCAATTAATAACTAAAGTAATAATTCTTCTTCTCTTCTCTCAAATACTGTCTACTGAACCAGTTAAAATGTACTGTGTGGATAATAAATTATTAATTTTAAATATTAGTGGAAAAAGCAAATGGATGGGTATCGATCGAGATCCTATCCAATAATGTCCTACATCTTTATTCTAGATTTATCCATAAAAGTCCCATATATAAATAAAGAGAGGAAGAGATGGATAGAGAAATAAATTAGAACTAAGGAATAAATAAATAAATAAATAAATAAATAAAAGGAAATAATAAGTGGTATGGCATATATATATGGCCACAAATTAAATCAGCTGAAAGTAAACTAGTAGTGTGAAGTGTGCATGATAGAAACCTGTATGGTGCATGTCGCTCCTCACTCCCCTCCCCACTTGACATGCAATGAAGCCACTAGTGTCCCTACCCAACACACCCCCCCTCCCCCCCACCCCCCCCCCCCCACCACGTTCAGATATATCTTTGTATATATATGTTGTGTGCCTGAAAGCGAAAGCTATCCAAACCCACAATATTTTTATTATTTATTATGATGCGTCCTTTTCCAAAAAACCATAATTTTATTAATTACATTTTGATAAAAATAGGAATCATGAATTTTTTTTCTATAAATTCAGGTCCATTCAATTTATAAGTGACAAGCCTTTAATTTGCTAGTCAGATTAATATTTATGTTAAAGTCAGACGCTTATCACTGCATTAAAACTATAACGAGTAGTGAATGTGTAACTTTATTTCAGTATACTTGTGTACAGTAACAACCAGTGTTACGTTTTGAACTGTATGATGTTGGGTAGAGATTTGAACTTGACCCTTCATGTTTCTGTCGGGATCGAATAGGTGATGGAAAAGGCAAGAGTTTGCTTGAAAGGCAAATTAAAGGAATCTTGGTGGATTGCCTCACTAGCTAGCTTGCATCTCTTCTTTCTTTTCATTGAATTTGTGAAATTAAAATTAATACTACTATATATACTATACTGTTGCATCTATACAAGTACTTTTCTTTAAGCTTAAGAAGACATTGAGTGAGGGAGGTGGAGCATGCCTTTAACGTGCATTCCCCTTGCTTTCATGGCTGTTTTTGTTCGTGACTTTCGCTGGCAATTTTCTTATCATCTTTTTTTATTATATTTAATTTTTTTGAATGCTTATTATATTTAAATTATAAAACTTTAATTTTTTATTTTTATATTAATAAAATAAACCATGAAACCGACTTCGAACGCTACCCCATCACCAACCTGCAGCTTCCTTCACTCCTTTTATTTGTTAAAAAGATCATTTTACTTTTACTTTTCTCCTCAATTTTCCCATTTCTCTTCACTTACAAACACTCTCAATTTTTGTTCCCCTACACTACCATGACTAGCTTTCCACTACTAGCAATCATTTCCACGTTAACCCGTGATCGATCGATAAAATTAAGGCGTATTTTCTGTATCCATAAAGTGACTAGAAACATGATTTTAAACCGAAAGAACCTAAGTTTCTGATTCCTTTAATCTTTTGTTACGAAATTCATGAACTTTTGGCTGTATTGGACTGTTTAATGACCATGTTAAGATATTCTTTTGCTTAGTTTAGATCTTAGATAGTATTAAATTTTCGTATTTTGCCCAAATTCATGATATGTGACACGAAAGTAATACAATAATTTGTACTTATTGTTATTTTTATCGAAATACTAGGATAGCTCTGATATCATTGTAATAGTTTTTGTAAACAGTATGCTTGGTTTTTAGGAGATCAAAGTAGCAAGCTAAGAGATAATACAATGGATTTCTAAAAGTTTCAAGGGGCGAGAGGAAGTTGAAAAGGTTGAGATTCAAGTTGCTTGAAATGCTGGTCTACATATGTGTAGCCTAAGTGTAACTAAAGAAAGTGACGAATATTTAGTTAAAGACACCTTTTTTTTTTAATATTACAAAAATAATTTTATTTATTTTGGCCAGTTGAGCAAATTGGTGGCTACAGACTGATTCTCATTCATCAAAGGTGTTAAAACTATTCACAAGCTTAGGCTTCTCCTTTTGACCCCAAACATTTTCCTACCATTCATAATATATATATATATATATATATATATATATATATATATATATATATATATTACACACAACACTTATCATCTGTACTACCCCACCTATCTCTCTCTCTCCTCTTCTAATTTCTCTCTATCACTCTCCTTTCTTCTTCACTTTCCCACTTCACTTGTTCATAAGCAAGGATAGGTAGCTAATGGCAACTATGGAGTTCTCTCAAGAAATTTCTTATGTTCATCACTCTCCAACTTATAGCACTGAGGAAGATGAGGACATGGCGGCCAACTGTCTGATTCTTCTGGCGCAAGGTGGGTGTCGCGTGAAGCAAGTGGCGGCGGCGGCAGGGAAAATCAGCAGCCGGAAGTTCTCTGAAATGGCCACCGGCGGCGGCAAGGCCGCCGCAGGGTTATACGTGTACGAGTGCAAGACTTGTAACCGGAGTTTCCCGTCGTTTCAAGCTCTCGGCGGCCACCGCGCGAGCCACAAGAAGCCTAAGCTTATGGATCATCACGAGCACCACCATCAAGACCATTACGATCAACAAAGCCCCCCGCCGCCGCAGCCGCAGCCGCCGCTCTCAGCCGCACACGGCGGTTCTAGCAAGCTGGCCAAGATTCACGAGTGCTCGATTTGCCGTGCGGAGTTCTCTTCCGGGCAAGCCTTGGGCGGCCACATGCGGAGGCACAGGCCGGCGGCGCCTATCAACACAGCCGCCGCCGCAAAAGGCGGCTCCGTGAGTAGTAGCAACGACGAGGAGGCGACGGAGTCATCGGACGGCGTCGGAGGTAATCCCAGAGCTGCCGTTTTCTCCCTTGATCTTAACTTACCGGCCCCACAAGAAGAAGAAGAAGGTGGCCATGGCAACAAGTTTGAATTCTCAGCCAAGCAACAGCAAAGTCTTGTCTTCTCCGTCCCAGCTTTGGTGGACTGTCATTACTAAACAACGTTCAGTTCGTTGAAGATCATCAACAAATACAAATTAATAATATGAATATTGTATTATGATTTGTTATACAAATTAAACAGTAATTTTTAGATTTATTTTTATTTTTATTTTTATTATCATCCATCCCGTCAATATATATTGTTGCTGTTCATCATGTATTTTATTAATATTGGGAATCATTAATTGTTAATATTCTTTGGAGTTGATATGATCTATCTGTACGTATATATTTTTCCAATGTTGATCATCTACTTTTTTGTAAGAGTAGTTCTATACACTTTGAGTAAGTGGTTAGTGTTCATGGTTGCCTTTCATTCACGAAAAGGAAGTGATGGGGCATCTTTTCTTTCTTTTTTAATTAATTAATTTCTTTTTTTTTTTTCTTTAAAAAAAATTTGTTTTTTGTTCTTTCTTGAGTGGGAGAGCGATGTGTAACACATTGACACTCCAAACAAAGAAAGGGCTGTGTGTGTGGACTATACATGTTTGGGGTGGGATCGAACATTTCCCGTGTGTGAGAGTTTGCTCTAAATTTTAGACCGCACCATTTTGGATTCTGAGCAAATCTTAATTGTAGGAAACACTTTTAAGCTCGTATTATACTCAAACTAATTTTAGTTCGCACAGGGTTGGTCTAATTAAGGGACAAAGTCTCCGTTTACACCGGATTGGTCTAATTAAGGGACAAAGTTCGCACCGGGCTGATCTAATTAAGAGATCGGACAAAGTGCTGGCTAAATTGATTTTTTCATATAAGATGAGTTTGAACTCATGACCTCTCTTAAGGAAAAAGAGTGTACGACTGTTCACGCCAACCAAGATGGTTTGGGCATATATTATTAAAAGTGAAAAGAAGTAGCTAGCTAAGCTAGCTAGCACCACAACTTAACCGAAAGGTTGAGGATTAGGTTCATGAGATGAGATGACACTTCGGTTTCTTGAGGATTCCAACAAAACATAAAAGAAAGAGAAACTGATCCCTCACTATCTGTTCCATTAAATGACAAAGAATAAATGGATAGCAAACATGAGCTGGTAACTGCCAAACCCATGCGTATCCATCTGTTTCTTTTTTTTTTTTTTCTTTTTTTTTCTTCCATAATAATAATAATAATAATAATAATAATAGTAATAATAATAATAATAATAATAATAATATTATTATTATTATTATTATTATTATAAAAAAAATGGCTACACTTTTTAAACAAAAGTGTAACATATTCTTATGTATTTATTTATGTTTTTGCTATCATAGTGAAAAGTCTACTTATATGTTCATTTTTGTAGTAGTGCTTCTCTTTCCGTCACTCATTTCATTAGCTTATAACCTACTAATTATAACTAACCTTCTCTATTGCTTTCTTATCTGTTTCACTCTTGTTGCATATTTTTGGTAATTAGGGTGTGATTGTATGTATTAAAATGCTCTAGCTAGGTATAAGTTATGCCTCGTCATTATAGATAGCAAATGGACGGTTTTTGGAAAGATAATAAATATCGGTAGAGAAAAATCGGGAAGATTTTAGCATGCTCAAATTAATGTGTGCTTTCGTTATCCCATGGTATTGAATACATATGTTAAATGGATGTTCAAATTTGAGATCTCATATATTTCAATGAAACTAATAAAATCTTTCTACTTAAATTATGGGTTATTGGTGAATGGAAATATTACTTGAATCGTATAATTTATTATTGATTGACATGCTTTCAACTCGTTTTTAATTATCTACTTTAAAAGTCAATTAAAACTAAATCCTCTAAAAGGTGTAGAATTTAGATGATTTAAAAGGTACGAACCTAAATGGTTGATTTGTGGCTTGCTTAATGTTCATGATGCGAGGTAGCAGTGTAGGAGTTCGAATAGGTCCAAATATGATAGAAGGTCGATCTAAATTGGATTTCTTGTGCACACATGAAGATTAAGATCTGACTGGTGGGTTGATTGTGCGACTGACAATTTATTTCAATTACTTTAGGAGCAAGGTCCTGTGGGCTTAGAATTAGTCTGACAAAGTTGGGATAACCACCTAAGTTTTTTTAAAAAAAATAGAATACAATATCTTGGTATACTAATCCTATAAGTTGAGTAGATTTTTTTTTTTTTTTTTTTTAACACATAAAAAGGAGGACCACAAAATTACAAATTTGACTCCATCGGGAGTATTCTATTGGTATTCTTAATTTGATGAGCCGGTAAACTATGGACAACCTATGTTAGTTTACCTTTTTATAGTCCTTTGTTGGTTTGGATCAAAGACGAGATTTATTTAATACACACACTCAAATAGTGATTGTAATTCTCTCTTTACAAAAAAAAAAAAAAAAAAAACTTTTATGAAAATGTGATGGTTCACTAGACTTGGTCACTTGTAACTCTCAACCCACCCATCACACACCTAATTGCTTAACTCTCTCGTACTGTTCAAGTTTCTTAACTAACTAACTAAGTATTCTTTCTGATCTATATGTATACCAGAACTATGTATGTATATATTATATTATGGCCTGCAAGTCTGCAATCACACGTCACTGCAAGCAGTTGAGTGTGATCACCTCCAAAGTTCCACAATATCTAACTATAGCTACCTTTAATTTAATTCAATAATTCAATATATATAATTCAATTAATTAAATCTTGATTGCGTGACCCAAATGAAATCCTTGTTTAGGATACCTTACACTTTGCTTTTAGTACACAATCACAAATACTGAACACTAACATTAACTAGTGCCTAATCTCATCTCATCTAATTAACCAAATCTTCATCCTACTAGCTTAGCTTTGTGCTTGTATGTGCTTGTCTTGTCACGCTTGCTTGCTTGTCTAATGCATCAATTCATACACAAATTTGAGGTGCCACTTGATTATATTGATGCAACTATAACTTCTAGCCTAACATCTTTTCCCTCTATCTCTTTCTATTATATCTTATTTCACATAAGGAGCAAGAGTATGTCTATATATACAAAGTTAATTATGAGTGTTTCATAAACTTAACTGTTAAATGAGTTGATAAATGTAAAAGATGGAAATGGAATATATCTTTATATATATAAAGATCGCATTAGGTGTGAATGTGCGAAATCTATCTAAAAGTACACTATGCAAAATTACAGAGTGCACTAGTTTATTGATGAGTTGCACATACTTTTACCTGTCATAGGGTGCACCAATTCTTGAGTGCACTTTTACATATCATCATATCTATTTTATAATTTTGCGTGGTGCATGCTCACAGTTTGCATCTGGAGCGCGTTTTTATTTGATCTAGTTCCTTCTTCCAGAGCACATTGTTGTTTCTTACAGTGTACATTGTTGTGCCTTCAACATTTAAGATCGTAGGTGTTATATATATATATATATATATATATATATATATATATATATATATATATATATATATATATATATAAAAGAACATTTGATCTTTAATGAATCACTAATTACTAACTTTAGTTGAATATTGTGATCTTTTATGATTTGTGTTGAAGATCATGTGTTAAATTTAGTCTTTTCAATAGTTGTTGCATATTTGTGTGCTTTACAGTGCACATTTTGCCTTCCTGTGCACATTGTTATGCCTTTCAGAGCACATTGTTGTGCCTTCCAGTGCACGTTGTTGTGGATCGCATGTGGTGAACTTTTTTAAAAAAATGAGTTGATGAATGGTTGATATTACATCCTATTTCTCACATGCGGCTTCTTTCTCACTTGAACCCTTCCACACACACACACACACACACACACACACACACACACACACACACACACACACACACATATATATATAGATAGGAAAAAGTTTAAATGCGGCGATGTCCTTAGGTGTGGCAGAATTTCAGAATACACTAACAGTGTTAACAACATGCACCAACATTGTGAGGAAAACACACCACAATAAAATGCAAAAAAAAAAAGCACCAAAAAATACACAACAGACCTAAAAAAATACACCATATAACTCACCACACCCCAATGGTGTATTTCCGAACACTGTATGGTGTTTTTACTCACACCTAATGGTGTGTTTTTGTGGTGCATTTTCTAACGTTGATGGTGTATATTTGTTGAACTATTGGTGACGCTGCACCACCGCACCTAAGGACATCGTCGCACTTGAAACTTACTCTCTCTCTCTCTCTCTGTATATATATATATATATATATATATATATATAATGATGTGATATATGTCAATTTACATGCACGATTTGTTAATCATTTTATAAAAGGTTGCTTGTAAGGGGTTGGCCCAATTGATTAACATTAACGCATAACCTTTACCGTAATTAGAAATTTTATTTTTCATTAATTATTTGGAGCAATTTATGTACGAATTGTTTAATTTTACTATGTGTATGAATCATTGATTATTTTTAAAAGAGTAAATATCACTTTTGGTCCCTTGACTATTATAACTGAAGCACTTTTAATCCTTAACTATTGCTTTTGTTAAATTAGGTATATGACTTTGTAACTAGTATCACTTTTGATCCCTCGATCCAATTTTTCGACCATATATTATTACCGGAGTTCCAACCAGAAAATATTGTGTTTGTAATTATAAGGGTATTTTTATTCTTTCAAATTTATTTCATTTTCCTTTTTTATTTTTTTCTTCTTCCCCTTTCTTCCTCAGCTCTCTCGTTCTTCCTGGTGTTTGTAATTGCTGGAGCAGTCTTGCTGTAATTAATGCATAAATTTGTTGTAATTAGATATATTCATCTTTTGTTAATTAGATACCTATACATATATTGTAATGTGTTTTGGTTGAGGTGATTATTGGTAAGCAAAACATGTGGGCACGTTGGAGGGGCATAGAAGAATAGATAAGAGTTGGGGGATTCATTGAGATTTGCACATGTAGTGGGGGACTACCTTGTCATTTTATTAACATAATGTTCTCTCTTGATAGCTAGCTTATTCATTTCTATCCAAATATGAGGAGGACAACAGTCTTGGAATTATGAAAAAAGGGAAATTATATTAGAGATACACTCACTCAAAATACTGATTATTATTATTATTATTATTATTATTATTATTATTATTATTATTATTATTATTATTATTATTATTATTATTATTAATAGTAGTAATAATAATAATAATAATAATATTATTATTATTATTAATATTAATAATAATAATAATAATAATAATAATAATATTATTATTATTATTATTATTATTATATAATAACATCCTTATTCCTTAGGAGAGCAATTTTTTTTTTTTTTTTTTTTTATATTGGAATTCAATTAAAACTTTGTTAAATTAGTTTCATTACGTGAGATGTGGATATCAACAACTTTTGTAAAAGAGTTAATTACCAAAATCATCTCTTGATTATAGCGAAATTACCAATTTGATCATTGACTTTCTTTTTTACCAATTAAGTACCTTAATTTTAAAAATCTTAACCAATTTGGTCCTTCGTTTGTTTTGTCGTTAGACATCCTTTAACTCGGGACCAAATTGGTAATTTCTCTATAGTCAAGGGACCATTTTGATAAATAACTTTTCGGAGGAAATGGTGCATGTGATGACCGAAATGATCCCTTGACTATAGCGAATTACCAATTTGGTCCTGAGTTAACAGATGTCTAACGGCAAAACAAACGAAGGCCTAAATTGGTTAAGATTTTTAAAATTGAGGGACTTAATTGGTCAAAAAAATAATCAAGGACCAAATCGATAATTTCGCTATAGTTAAAGGACCATTTCGATAATTAACTCTTTTTAAAATATAAACTATTACGAATCAACATTTTTTCGAGAGTTGCTCCCAATATGATTTAATTAAAAGTTAACTGAATAGTCTCATACCATGGGATATGAATACCAATGTAGTATAAAAATAAATTTAGATTGTTATTTGATTATTTTCCACATATATAAACATTCTAAATTACCATCATGCATAAAATACAGATTATTATGTAGCAATATTTTTGGAAGAACGCATAGATTTTGAATGGGTATAACCAAGAATCAATTAGGTTAGTAGAGATGCAAATATTAGTATAGTATAAAAAAAAGAGACATTATTATGTAGTAACACTCATAAGAAAATTGTAAATTTTTAATTGAGGTTCAAATAAAACTCAACTTAATTAGTCTTATTTCATGAAATACAAATATAAAAAATTATATATATATATATATATATATATATATATATATATATATATATATATTGTTGAGTTTGTCTCATATAGGGATTAGGAATATGAGTTTGTCTCATACTAGGAATAGGAGTGAAACGGGTAGACCCATTGTATAGGGATTAGATGCCTATAAATATATTGGTTGTATCCCTAAGCGGTGGTGGCACCACTATCACCATCACTATGAATAAGAGAATTGTTTCACTCCCGTGGATGTAGGTACTTTGCCGAATCACGTAAATCTTGTCTTCTTTACCCTATTTGCCATTATTATTATTTTTCTTGTTCTTGTTAATCTCAACAAATTGGTATCAGAGCATAGTTGAGATGACTAGTTCAAGTACAAAATTTGAGGTATCAAAGTTTGATGGTATAAGGAATTTTGGATTATGGCGGTCTAGGGTAAAGGATTTGTTGGCATATCAGGGCCTTCTGAAAACCTTGAGGGCGGAAAATCCAGCAAATCTGGAAGAGGCTGATTGGAAGGAGTTGAAAAAGCAGGAAGCTATGAACATGGTTCAAGTTGATGACTCTTATTATAGTGAAGGTGATGTTCTAGCGGTAACTAGTAACAAGTTCGAACATTGTTTGGACTTGTTGGGCGTTTCTAGATGCTAGATGAGAAGGTGGTGAGGGGCGCTGTAGTGTTGGGCAGCGCGGATACCAGGAGGGGTCGCGGACTTGGTATGGGTCGGGCTTGTCATGAGTCACGGTTGGTATCGCTATGGGTCAATATTGGCTCGGTATGGGCCAGTATGGCACTGGTATGGGTCGGGCTTGTCAAGAGTCACGGCTGGTATGAGTCGAGTTTGTCATGAGTTACGACTGGTATGGGCCGGGCTTGGCATGAGTCACGGCTGGTATGGGCAGACGCTTCGGGATGAAGCGATTCGTGAACATACACTGGGAACGTTTGATGCAGCGTGGTGCGTGTTACTAACCAGTGGCAATTACTGGTTAGTGGAGCATTGGGCAAGGCACACGGGTTTAGTGTGACTTTGCAGGGGCGCTGTTGTGTTAGGGGCAGCGTGGATACCAGGAGGGGATATGGATCTGGTATGGGCCCGGCTTGGCGTGAGTCAAGGCTGGTATGCGTTGGGCTAATATGGCTTGGTGTGACGGATTGCTTGGGACAAAGCAGTTCGTGAACATGCACGGGGAAACGTTTGATGCTGCGTGGTGCGTGTTACTAACCAGTGGTAATTACTGGTTAGTGGAGCATTGGGCAAGGCACACGGGTTTAGTGTGACTTTGCAGGGGCGCTGTTGTGTTGGGGCAGCGTGGATACCCGGAGGGGACATGGACCTGGTATGAGCCGGATGCAGGAGGTCAGCTAAACGAGACAGTTAACATGAGTCGCGGCGGTATAACAGGTCGACGGCTGAGGGGCGAATGGCTTGGAACAAAGCAGTTCGTGTACATGCACTGTGTAACGTTTGATGCTGCGTATGCATATGGCTGGCTAGTTGGGATAAACATGGTTGTTCCTACCCATGTGTATATGTGAGATAAATATTTTTCTCCTAAAGGGCATAATTGTGAAGGTGGAGATGGTGAGATAAGTCTTTTCTCCTAAGGGACATATTTGTCAAGGTGGAGATTTGTTGAGTTATCTTTTTCTCCTAGAGGACATATTTGCCAAGGTGGAGATAGTCTTTTCTCCTAAAGGGCATATATGTGAAGGTGAGGATGGTGAGATAAGTCTTTTCTCCTAAAGAGCATATTCGTCAAGGTGGAGATTTGTTGAGTTATCTTTTTCTCCTAAAGAGCATATTTGCCAAGGTGGAGATTGTTGAGTTTGTCTCATATAGGGATTAGGAATATGAGTTTGTCTCATACTAGGAATAGGAGTGAAACGGGTAGATCCATTGTATAGGGATTAGATGCCTATAAATATATTGGTTGTATCCCTAAGCGGTGGTGGCACCACTATCACCATCACTATGAATAAGAGAATTGTTTCACTCCTATTCCTAGTATGAGACAAACTCAACATATATATATATATATATATATATATATATATAAGAATTCCAAATTAGCATGAATGGATGGATGGAGTAGTCTTGTTAGAGACAAGTTTGAGTGCTATAATCAGTAAGGCAACTAGTAAAAGATTTTGGGTCAATTGTCATTTCAAAGATCCTCTTTCGGCTCAATTATATTATCATAAATAAGCAAATTAAAGCTATATATGAGCTACATACTCCTAGCCCAGATGAGGTATATATGTTTGTGCAATTCACTTCATACTTCATTATATATATTTCCAACAACTCACCATATATATATATATATATATATATGAGCGCTCATATGCGGCGGGGTCTTACCGTGCGGCGGTGCGGTCAAATTTCATAATACACCAACAGTGTTAACAATATGCACCAACAGTGTAATAAAAACACACCACAATGAAATGCAATAAAACATCACAAAATACACAACAGACTCAAAAAAATACACCATATAACTCACCATCCCCAATGGTGTATTTTCGAACAGTGTATGGTGTTTTTACCCACACCTAATGGTGTGTGTTTGGTGATGCAGGATTCTGTTTACTCTATTTTGTGTGGTGTATTTTCCTAACGTTGATGGTGCATATTTGTTAAACTATTGGTGTTGCCGTACCGTAAGAAATAGCCGCACAGTAAGACACTGCCGCACCTGAACCCGCCTATATATATATATATATATATATATATATATATATATATATATATATATATATATATATGCCACCTTCATTATATTTCACATCTACTTCTTCTTCCTATACCATAATTACAACTAACAATAATAATTGTATTCTTTTATCGAAAAGTTGCGCGGTACTTACAAACACCATTGTGCAGTAGTTCTGTAATTTTAGTAGAATAATTATTTACTAACTAATACAGGATTCAGTATAGTTGCAAAACACAATAAAATTATCTTCTTTATAATTTTTGTAAGGTGTAGACAAAAGTGATATGGCATGAAAGTGTTGTCCTTTCTAAAGGGGACTAATCCAATCTGAAAAAAATCCCAATTGCCTCACATTTAAGAAGCAAATCGGAAATTTGGAGATGGAACTGATGCCATATACTTAATTATCACATACACAATTCCTCTACACGTATATATATATATATATATATATATATATAAACAATTCCCTCTATACCTTTCTCTTTTTTAGAAGAAAAATACGGAGTGTATTATATATATATATATATATATATATATATATATATATATATATATATATATATATATATATATTCTTTTTCACTTTGTTCTGCTGCTTATTTTCTCCTTTGCTTTTATTTTGTATTATTAAGGCTATATTTGGCAAACCGAACTGAAAAGGTAGCTGAAAGCTGAAAAGTAGTTGAAGTTGAAAAGCTATAAGCTCGAAGTTGAAAACTGAGGAGCTGTTAACTAGATGATTATGGTTAAAAGTGTTTGGTAAAATTAATTTTTTGATAAGCTAATAATAAATGTAAAAAGACAAAAAAAGGACATCTTCATAAAATTTAAATGATATGATTATTATATTTTTTTTTATTTATTAAATATATTTAATTTATTAAAAAAATATTTTTATAATATATATTAAATTAAAATAAAAGTAAAAAAATTGTTTTTATAATATATATGAGATATATATTAAATTTTCTTCCTTTCTTTTTACGTGAATCTCTGTTTTTACGAATAAAAAGGTTTAATTTGGAAGAGTAAATGATGTCATTCATTTAAAATAATAAGAATAGAGATGAAAAAAAAGGTTAGGATGCTACTAGCTTATTTTGAAAATAAACTCTTATTTTAAGCTACTATCTTATTTTGAAAACATTATCAAACAGAACTCCCTTATTAGTAGCTTAAATAAGCTCTGTCAAACAGAGCTTAAAATATGTTGTTTGTAGTTAGTAAACTACTCAATTATGATTCTTTTTTTAATCACCATATAAAATGTTTAATAAACAAATTTGCAAACTATTTGATCAAGTTCTCCAACCCCTCCAACATTATTTGGGACAAGAGATTGCTAAACATTTTAGTTCATTAAATATGAATATTGCCAAATGGAAGCATCTGACACATTTCATATGAATATTCTTAAAAATCAAAAGTCTGATAAATAGTTCATTCGAAGTGACTATTCAATTTAATTTAGTTGGTATCCATAATTTTCTATTAATGCATTATTTTTGATTAGTTATTTCAATGTGAAATTGTGGATTTGTGGGGTACCTCCACTAATTTCATGATGCTCAGAATAATAATTTCTTCCCGTTGTTATTGTTATTGTTATTTTAAAGATCGAAATACCTTCAGGATGGATGTGCAGATGAAGTATAGCTAGAAAAATAAGAATATAATAAATAATGGTTTCAAATAAATTCATAGAACAAATTGCATTTTTGGTCCTGTGAGTATTAGGGTACTGGCAATTTGAGTACGTGACTTTCAAAACTCCCAATTTAAACCTTTAACTATGCATTTTTTGGCAGATTTGGTCCTCCGGACCAAATTGCCGGCCAATTTTGGCCGGAAAATGATTTAATGGTTCGAATTATTTTGTGATGAGGGTAAAAACGTCATTTCACTCCCTTCTTCTTCATTCTCCCTTTCTTCTTCGTTCTTCTTCTTCTTCATCCTTAACCTTCACAAGCAACCCACCCTTCATCCTAAGAGTCAAAGACAACACAAAATCAGGAACCTTTCCCTTCTCCTCCGACAACACCTCAATCTCAAACCTCTCCAGAATCGAAGCCGCAATGGATTTCACGACATTTCTTTCCCAGACACATTCTCGGCCCGCCGTGGAACACCGGAAACCGGAACAGACTTTCCTGCCTGTACTCCCCATTCTCGTCCAACCACCTCTCCGGCTTGTACTCGCAGCAATCTTTCCCCCAAATCTTCTCCATTCTCCCCATGGCGTACGTGTGATACGTCGCGAACCACCCTTTTCCGATGAACATGCCGTCCGGCATGACGTCATCTTTCAGGCAGGCCTTTGTGTCCACCGGCACCGGCGGGTACAGCCTCATTGCCTCCGAGATCGCCGCCTGCAGATACTGCATCTCTTGCCGTCTTTTAGGATGTTTTGTTCCACGTCCGGCCATGATGATAGTAGCCAGAAGAACCATGTTAGTGCCGACGATGACCGGAGATTGATCGCTCCGGTGCCCAAGCACGAGGACTACACCAGCGAGGAGGACGAGGCGCTGGCCGGTGATCGAACAATTAAAAGACGTAGAACTTTCTTCTTCGGCCGATGATCGAACAAGTTTCTTCGTTCTTCTTCTTCTTCACCGCATTATGGCCAAATGATCGAACAATTAAAAGACGACAAGTATTGCATTTCAATATAATCAATTGGGTAGTTGAATGCGTTAATTCCATTTGGCCATAATGCGGTGAAGAAGAAGAAGAACGAAGAAGAAAGGGAGAATGAAGAAGAAGGGAGTGAAATGACGTTTTTACCCTCATCACAAAATAATTCGAACCATTAAATCATTTTCCGGCCAAAATTGGCCGGCAATTTGGTCAAATCTGCCAAAAAATGCATAGTTAAAGGTTTAAATTGGGAGTTTTGAAAGTCACGTACTCAAATTGCCAGTACCCTAATACTCACAGGACCAAAAGTGCAATTTGTTCTAAATTCATAGTTTAAAGTAGAGTGGGACTTCCACTTGTGCAATTCCAAATTTAGTTCCAAACTATTATTTTTTGAACAAATTAATATTCTCACTTTTTGGAGATAATAACGTGAAATGGCAGGAGATAATAACCGGATTAATTGGTTTATGATTTTACTAAAAACTGATTGAAAAATATAGTTACTAAAAATCATATGATACCTAAAGTTCTAAACTGATTAACCAGAAAAATAATAAAAATTTTGAAAAGACAAAAATATCCTTACAAAAAATAGAAAAAGTCATGAAAATGACTAAAAGCGTCCAAAAAATAATAGTCTGAGATGTTAAATGATAAAAATGATAGTTGAGACTAAATTTGGATCTGCCATCAAAGACAAGGGACTTCGGGTAGAATTAACTCTTTTAAAGTATGACAAGCTTGAAATGGCATAAACTATTGTTAAAACCCCATTTTTTTCACATTTAACTTTCTTTTTCTTAAAGAGAGACCAAAAAGGAAAGAAAATAAATAGACTATACCAAAACTGAATTCCCATCCAAGAATGGAGTAATAATTACTAATTTATTGTCCATTCAAATCAGAAATATTAGAAACACAACTGCAGTAACTTGCACCAGACCTTTCTACTAGAAATCAATATTTTTAATTTAACATAAGATTGTAATAAACACATTGATACAAAGCACCAAATGATGCAAATTCATAAAAATCAGTTAATTCTTTTACAATTACAAATTAAAAACACTTACTTTAAGGTAGCTTAACCTCATATTTAGCCATGAAGTCTCCTCCTTCCCTGCATTAGAAATGGCATTAGTGATTAGTACAAGTTTCACAAATAGATCATAAAACACCATAAATGCTAAAATAAAGTCACAACAGCCAAAATCTTCTCCCAAAAGGTTGAATCCCTAACCACAAAGGCCCCATAAGATTTGGGAGGATGTAAATCACGGTGACTCAATGACTCAGCAGACAGAGCCAACTGCCGGTGCGCACAAGGGATCTGCCCACTTTAGGCATAATCCCCACACTGCCGCTGCCGAGGTTCGAATCTTGGTCTCTTCTCCCAAATACTGCCTACTAAACCAATGAGCTAAGCCCGTGCGGGCCACAACAACCAGGATCTAGGAATATGGAAATATGGATAAGGAAGCGGGGAATACCAGAGTTCTTGAAATATTACATATCTTCTTCTAAAGTAAAAAACACAGCCACATAGTTGGTGTATGGTCACTTTTTTTTTGTGAAAAAAAATCCTTTTGCCCACTTAGTAAAGGCAAAAATCATCCAAATTAGAAGTTAGAAAACATTATACTAATTTTTCAATAAGTGCTTTATTACCAGGATTCCATAATCAAATAGGATATTTACATGCCTACATCTTTGGCAATGATTATGGATTATGGATTATACCATACTTTTTAACTTGGTCATAACATTTTATAATCCATAATCATAAGCCTTGCAAGATGGGAACATTGAAGATTTTCATAATTAAATGACAATTTACCTTGACAAAACAGTGCAAGAAGAAAATCCATAAATTAGTATAAACCGCTCCAGCAAGTCTCTGCCCTTCAATTTGCAGACACGATCACTTGAACTCGCGCAGTAACTTCTGGATGAAGCTTCAGTTCAGCAGTATATGCTCCAGTTTCACGAATCTCGGGCAGAGATACTATTCTTTTGTCCACTTCCCTATATGAAAAACATGAATAATACGTAAATAATCATGCCAATAATCCAGTTAAGATTTGGGGATTAGTCACACACTCAGACATCATACCGAAAATGTTTATAGGGGAACTGTACCTCTGTAGCTGTGCCTTGATTATGTCAACAAGATCCTGGGCAGTGACACTGAAAATGGCCACAAGTGAATAACAATGCAAACAAAGATAAACTCGATGCTCATTACACTTTTATTACTGAACATTCGAACTCACCTTCCAAATATTTGTTTTCCTTTCCCGCCCTTGCGTTTCACCTTGAAGCCTCCAACAGTTTCAAAAATTAGAGCAAGTTGTTGTGCTTCTTCTTTCACCTGAATGCAAAATTAAATAGTAGATCTCAGTATCTATCACTTTAACATTTTATAGATTTAGATGTAGATAAAAGAAAAACAATTGGAAATATGTTATCTACAAGTTGGTATCATACCCGTTTTTTCTCAGCCTCGATTCTCTCTTCTTCAATCTTCATTTCTCTGAAATGAAATGTATGTACTCCTAAAATTTTATGATCCATGATGAAGTTGTTCACTACTTATAATCCAAATAAAACCCATAGCACCAACTCTTCTTGATAATGGACTCACATTGTTTTTTTTTTTTTTTTTTTTTCAAGTTAAATTCTAAATAGGTGTATTTTCAGATGGAAGAAACACCGTAGAAACCTTCTAGCATGCTGCAAGGCAATAAGCACATTGTCTGAAGAGGAGTGACTATCACAAGCTTCATGGATATATATATATATATATATATATATATATATATATATATATATATATATATATATATATATATATATATATATATATAAAAGTATAACATGGAAGGTTGTCCATGCACATTGCCCATGCTCTACATATTACTTGTATAGTCGATTGAAAAATGTTTGAATAGAGAAGCAAAATACTGAATTTAACCAAAAAAGATCATTTTTGTGACGGAGTACATAAAAAGGATTATGGTCTTATTTGGTAACATAGTTAGCTTATCAGCTAATTTTGGCTTATTTGACCACCATTAGCTGTTTGACATGGTTAAACAATCAATATGAGTGTTTGATTAATTAGCTTTTTGTAACAACTTATTGCTCTAAAATGCTAAAATTCAAAAAGCTGCTCAAAGTGATCAGCTGAGAAAGTCATTTTGCATGTAATCAATTATCAACTAACAGCTAATTTACCAAAAACTTTTCTTCAATCAACTAATACTGTCAACTAGTCAAACCCACTAACTCAATCAGCTAACAGCTATTTACCAAACAGCCCCTATACCAGCTAGATTCTCATCAGTATCTTCACAGAACCTCAAAGCTTACATAATAAGATATATACCCTAATGTCCACTCACATCCACTCAAACCAGCACCAGAGAAGTATAAAGAATCACACTTTTATGCAAAGTGCAATCTTTAAACAGAAACAATAGTAGAGAATTAAAATGCAATTTTGTTCCAAATCAAATATCAGTTCTCAGCCTAATATTCACATACTTCAAGAAAAATGGTGCAAATAAAAAAGTCTAATTGATAATTTGAACTTTATTCCAATGGACATATGACTTGCCAGCTTAAGCTTCGCATAATTCATGAAAAATAAGCAATTAACTAAACTTCCCAAAACCTTACTTGAGAAGCTGAGGGGTGACAATTTGAGCCATGCCCATTGGCAGCAGGAAATTCCTGTAGTACCCTGCTCTCACACTCGTAAGTTGCCCTTTCTTCCCCAAGTCTTGCACATCCTCTTTCAGTATTATCTGTGCCCACCAAACAAAGAAAATCACAGAGAAACCCATGGACTTTGGGTATGACGAAATTTAAAAATTAAAACGAAATTATTGAAAACCCGACAAGACAATTTTATATACTGACATTTTTCCGCTTACCTTTCTTATTTTCTTGGTTTTCTTTTGGCACTCAATAGTGAAATTTGAGGTCCTCTCTACCAGTTTTGCAGTTCCAAGTGGTGCGTTCTTGCTTAGCTTGTAATTTCCAAGCAACGAAGATGAGCTCCATGACAGAGCTGCTGCCGAGTACGCCGCCATTTTTGTTATACTAAAACTCTGAGAGGTTTCAGTGCGCCTTTGAAAGCAGCGTTTCTACCTTATGCTACTCTGTCTGTCTGATCTTATCTGTTGCAGAACCGCGATGTGAATGCTGATGAAGCCTGAGGCTGAAACAGGGGGATTAGGAAATGGGTTTATCGGGCCCATATATATACTCTTGGGCCTATTAAGTTTTACCATTTCGATCCTCCATTTATTTGACCATTTGTTGACCGTGATCGACGATCTCCAGAAGAACCTTCAGCTGTCGTCGGAGCACGTGGAGGCCTCCAAGATGACGTTGTACTGGTTCGGAAACAAGTCGTCTTAATCGCTCTAGTGCGAACTCAACTACATTGAATTCAAAGGGAGGATGAAGAAAGGCGACCGGATTTGGTAGATTGCTTTCGGCAGTGGATTCAAATGTAACAGTGCGCTCTGGAAACGCAACCGGAACCTTAAAAACCCGACAATGGACCATGAAATTACATATATATCCTCAAAAATCACAGTCAACAAACGGTCAAATAGACAGAGGACTAAATTGTGTTAAAATTGCAAAGTTAAAGACTTAATTGGTTGAAATTGAAAGTCGAGGACCAATTTGTGAATTTAGCTATAATCGAGGGACCATTTTGGGTATTTTTTTTTTTTTTTTTTTGAATGCTAGAGAATAAACTTGTTTGTTTATGCCAATAAATGTAAAAACATGGAAATAGCATCTTTATATATATATAAAGGCCGCATTAGGTGTGAATGTCCGAACTCTAAAAGTACACTACGCAAAATTACAGAGTGCACTAGTTATTGAGTTGGACGTACTTTTACCTGTCATAGGGTGCACCAATTCTTGAGTGCACTTTTACATATCATCATATGCATTTTATAATTTTGTGTGGTGCGTGTTCACAGTTTGCATCTGGAGCGTGTGTGTGTGTGCCCGCGCGCGAACTACCTTTTGTGAAACTTGTAATACTTGACTGTGCATTTGCATATGAGTGATTTTGCATTCTAGAAACCCACATTTTTGTACGCAGCAATTTTTGTATTTTGAATTGTGCATCTCGTAATACGTAATTGTGTAACTTGTAATGCCTAATTGTGTAGTTCACACGAGAGCGGGGTTCTCATTTGATTGTGTCCATGCATGTATGTGTGTGTGTGTGTGTGTGTATATATATATATATATATATATATATATATATATATATATATATATATATATATTGAATCCGGTGCAAGGTCTTAGGCAGGTGAGTTCGTGAGGCCATATCATGTGCATTTATTTTTTATTTTCAACGCCTAAGATTTGGTTCATTTTAATTTCGCGTGCGCTTAGTTTCTATGGAATTAGGGGTATTGTTGTCATTTATCGATCTCATTAATGAATTGATTTAATTCTTCCGCCGGTTTATATGGGCTTGTGGTCATTATAATAATGGAATCCGCCGTCCGTCTCGAATCTCTTCCGCTCATTCCTCTTTTCCATTTCTTATCATCTTCTTCTCCTTCATCGCCTCCATTTCTTCTCCTCCATCGCCTCAATGGAGACTAACGGCGAGTCTGGTGGTTTGAAGGTATCAGGTTTCTCTCTAGTCGGAATATATTTATATTAACATGTATAGTGGACAACTTCAGGAATTAGGGCTTGCTTGATGTAGAAATGGTGGGTATAGAGGAAGAAAGCAATGGGTATGGTGGTAGCAGCTGCTTAAGTCTTGTTGTGGAAAATACTCAGGCAATGAAGTGTTCTAATTGGTTTGGGATTGAAATTGAAAATTGTTTAAGAAAATCTGCCGAGTCTTTCATCTTCTATCCTTAATTCTAACACTGAACTTTTTTGTACAGCTTAGGGTTGCTGAGGAGAGATTTAGGGAAGCTGAAGCTAGAGTTGTGGAGTTTGAGAAGCAAGTTAGTATATATTATTATATTATGCATCATATTAAGGTAATAATTTCCTTTACTTATTTTTGATCCAAGGCTAATGGTAACTTTGTGAATATTAGAATATTAATGTTCTATCTGGAGACATAGATGGGTTGGTGAATATCAGATTCCTGGTGCAGGGATCTATCAAACAACATTGGTTTAAACGGAGCTTTACCATCTTCAATTGGAAAATTGAAGAATCTTAGAATCTTGTAAGAAAAACTTGAAAACTGTCTGTAAAATAGGAATTAATACAGCTTCAATTCTATGCTTACAATTGATATGAAGTATGGAGTAATAGTTCTCTTACTTTTTAATGCAGAATGTTAATTGGTTGTAGTTTCTTTGGTCCAATTCTTGATTCAATTGGATCTCTACAGAATCTGGTCTATTTGTAAGAATATCATTTTTGAAGTATTTTAATACATTTTAGCTCAAAGTTTGTGATTATGGGGTTGTTAATTGAATATTAGTTCAAAGGATCTTTTCATTTTCTCCAACACTACTAAGTATTGGGATCACATGTTTTGTTATGTTTTTCAATTAAGTTTTAAAATAACATGTTTAATAGTTTTCTTGAACCCTATTCTCATTTTACTTACTGAACATTTTTTATTTATTTTTTACTGCCTTTGTGTGACACCCCGAAATCCAAAATTTAATTAAGGGATTAATTGAGTAATTAATCCTATTTCCATTGGTGAATTAATTCCTAAAATCCTGAAAATTCAATAGTTGGGGACTAGTAATTGACTAGTCAACCCCAAAGTCAAAGTTGTACCTTAAGCTTTGTAAGGAGTTCCCTTGTTCCTTACACTTCCTTATGTTAGTAAGGGTATTCTTGACCTTTCACTTGGTGTTAGTATTGTAACCTAACCTAGTAGACCATCTTCATTCTTTCCTTACACTTTCTAAAAATCTAGCTCCACCTTCTCTCTAAAAAGGTAGATAGCTTTTCTTCAAAGCCAAGTTGGAGCCTTGCCAAAACTTCAAGAGTTGCTTCCAAGATTCAACCTTTCACATATTTGGGCATCTAGGAGGGTAAGATCTAGGTTCATCTTATGTTTTTGGTTTTATCTAAGGTGTCTTTTCTTAAAGATATGATCTTTATGATCTTTTGGTATGTTCTTGAAGTGGGTTTGGAAGGTGAGCCTTGAGAGGAGCTTGTTGAGGTGTAAAGTGAAGTCTTTAGTCTACAAGAGGTAACCCATGCTCTACAAAATCTATTTTGCTTACCTATATGTGATTTCTTGGATTCTACTTGCGTTTTTGCTATGAAATGTGAGTGTTTATGCATTGTCTTGTGAAAATGCATATCTAGAGCTTGTGTTTAGGGTTCATTTGTGCCATTGCGTGGCTATTCCTTTGATTCAAGTCATTTTGTTGTATTGGGTGAGATTTTGCATGTTTTGGACTTGAATTTGAGTTTGGAGATGAAAATCCCCGAAGGGATTATTTGGTACAGGGTTACGTACCCGCGGGCGGAACGGCGGGCAGGGGGTCTACCCGCCGCCTACCCGCGGGGTACAGATGCTTCGTGGGTGTGTACCCGCGGGCGGAACCACGGGTGGGAGCCTACCCGCGGACACTGTGGTGTTTGATTGGGATTTATTCCCCGTGATTCTTTTGACTCGGTATTTGGTCTTTTGACTTCCCGATGTTCTTTTGTGGAACTATTTGCGCGTCTTCTTGATGTTTCGTATTTCTAGAACTATATGGTAGGATTCCATGTAGGTTTTGGTGTCTTGAATCGTGCTAAGTGTTCAACATTGTATTTCGTTGAACCGTGATGAGTCTCGTGTGTTCTTCGGAACTACGTTTGGTTTACCCGTTTGATAAGCATGCTAGTTTGGTGTTTAAATGCTAGCGTGTGTGTTGTTTGTACCTTCCGATTGGTTGATGATAACTTGTGTTATTCATCATTGTTGTTGGACTGTGTTCCATTCCTTGATTGAGTATGGTTTCATATCTTCGTTGTGATCCGTTGATTGATTCCTGTTGTGATGTGGTGTGTGTGGCTTTACCTGGATTGCACGATTAGTGGTATGGGACACTAGTCACCAAGGTATTGCAGCGGTCCTCGTGGTGGCCGTGACGTGATTATGGAGTTGTGACCTTTGTGTAAGGTTCACGTGATTCTTGGGTGGCATGTGTTGCCGTGTGTGTGTACGGTACCCTCGTGTACTATGAAATTGGTAGTCTCGTTGGTGGTCGTTGGTGGGGGACGACGGTCCCAGGAGGGAAAAGGTTGGACTTGGTTGTACAGGGGTACTGGAGGTAATGGTTGGAAGAAGAAATAAGGTTGAGGGTAGCCATAAGGTTGGAACCGGGCATAAGGAAGGCATATCAACTCGTGATGGGTGATGTCACGAGGGCTTGTGTAGCTGTTGTTGTGAGTTCTTCTCTTGTGACGTGTGTAGTCACAAAGGCAAGTGTTGCCGTGGGTGAGTCTTATTCCTTTGCGTTGTGCATGTCGGGTGTTGATCTATTGTGTGATGATAGATCATATCTTGAGACTTCTTGTGAGTCGTTGTTGTACTTTGTGGTCTTGGGATGTGTTCCCGTGTTATTGATTGAGAGTGTTGAGTCTTGTGTTGACTATTACTCTTGGTTTTGTACTTATATACTTATGTATTCCGTTTCGAAAATGGCTTTACAACTTATATCTTATCTATGTATGATATTTCACATGTATTAGTGGGTTACCAGCATTATTCGCTGACCGGGCGTCGTCCCATGTTTTATTGTGTTCTTTCAGGTGATGTCTAGGCGAGTGCACGGTCTAGTACTTGCTTGTAAGTTTATGATATAATAAGGTCTTTTATCTTCTTATTATCTTTGTAGTAATTATATTAAGGTTGGCTATACTTCCAGCTCTTAAGTAGATGAGTAGTAAGTATCCATATCAAAACTTAGAGAAAACCTGTAGCCACTAAAGCAAATATGAATAGATGAGGAGGAAGAGGAAGGGGGGAAGCATTACTTTCCAGCTCCTGTACTATTTATGCATTTTTATAGAAGGTTGCACTTGTATTAATTCTTAAATATTAAGCCACATGTTCTGGCATGAAAACAACTTCTCTTAAAAAGAGATGCTTCTATGTGAAGGAGCCTTGCGCATTGGATCTGGCCTTAATTTATATATCATATAGAGAAATTGCCCATGCAAAAATAATTCTTTCTGTGAGAAATGTTTGATAAAAGTTGGTAATTTATGGTGGGGATGTTAATAAGAAACACTTGGAGTTGTAAGGAGTCTTTAAGTTAATGTCTTTATAGTGTTGAATTTTTTCATTATTGCTGGGTGGATTCCAGTTTATTTTGCATCATCCGTGGGCATTAAAGAAACTAAATCAAAATCTTTTTCCTTTTTATTGTTATTTTGAGGATCTGACAAGGAAACTATATTTTATCATCATTGTCTTGATCTTGGTCAGCTTGTCACTATTTCCTGTAATTTACGTTGTGTTGTGTTCTTCAAGTTTTCTGTACCATGCAAGCATGTCTCTGTACATGGGTGTCACATAGAAATTCACTAGTTGGGATGCACCTCACACACCATCGTAAAAATCACCTAAATAAATATTACAGATGCACATAACCGTGTTGTTAGTCGTCATACCCGTGTTCGCCATTCGTAATATCATGCAAAGTCCGCGTTACAGTAATTTGCACACACCATACCACACAAATACACACATCACCATGAAATAAAAACTTAACAATAGACCACATGATGCGAAGTTCCATTGCCAACAATTTGCACACGCTATACCACACAAATGCACACACAAACGCGTAAAAATTCATTGATGCACAACACAAACAAACAAATTCTACACATACATTCATTTATTTCAAAACTGGACAAACAACATGCATCCACTCATATTCGTAATATTTTTTTTCTTTTCTTTTTTATCAAACATTAGAAATAACATTGTAAAGCTCACATACTACAATTTTTTTAGTTCATTAAAAACAAATAAAAAAATAACAACGGCATGCTAAAGTCCGTGGCTCATTAACTAGCACATGCCAAACAACACCCATGCACACATCACTGTAAATAACAATTTCGGTAATAAAAAATCAACGACAAGTACTTTTACAATTTTTTTAAAATAAAAACAATATCATGAATGCATGCACACATCTAATTATAATTTTTATAATAATCAAACACAAAAAAAAAAAAAAAACAAAATTTGCATTAACCCCAGTTTTATAATGTGCGTGTGTACAGTAACTTGCACACGCTGTTGCACACCAATACAGACGCCAGATCACATGCACGCACACACCATCTTAAAATAAATTTTTACATTACTTATGCATTCATAAATTAAGTTTTAGCATAACAAAAAATGTGGATCATTCACGCACACGCCTATTATTTATGTTTATTTTTATTTTTTTTTAAAAGAAACAATGCTCTCATCCCTAAGCTTTGCACACACCGGAGTACATATTCGGACACCTCCGTAAGTTCATCTCCGGTGTAAAAAAAAAAAAAAAAAACTACACATACTACTCTTACAATCTTCTTCTTTAAAACCAACTCATATACATAAATTCACGCACACACATATAAACTATTTTCGTAAAATTACAAAAAAAAAAAAAAAAAAAAAAAAACTCATCCATACGATTTGCACACGCCATACTACATACACGCATACACCGTCGTTCAACTAAAAATATCAGCTCTTAATACAAATTATTACTAGTTATTACCTTTAATATTCTACCTAATATTATGCTCAAGATTACAATTTAATACTAACCAAAAATAAACTAAATACTAGAATTACTTTTTAACCCTTATGTTTTAAAAATGTCCATAATTAATTTAAAAGATCTTTCAATCTCAACCATCCATGGAAAATGAATCAATGGATATCATATCATAGGGGTTGCACTGGATTCGAAACATATATATATATATATATATATATATATATATATATATATATATGTATATATATATATATAATTTAAAGAATTAGTGAATTACAGTAAATATTTTATACCATTAAACACATTTAACATTTTCCTAAGAAATTGAATACATAAAAATGATAAAACTGATAAACGTGTAAAACACTAAAACATTAAACCTTATTAAAATAATAAAATATTAAAGCCACAAAATGTCAAAATCTCAACTCATAATCCATTAATCCATAGTCCATAACTCCATACTCCATAGTCCACAGTTCCATACTTCATAGTTCGTAGTCCATAGTTCCATACAAACTCCAAAAGTTTCAAATAAAGATATCATCATATCACTAGTTCAATACAAAAAACAATTTCAAATAAAGTACATGACAATTAAGTTCAACAAGATATCAAATTCAAGTATTCAATTTTCAAGGTTTTGTTCTCCCACTTCTCCATCTATCACACGATTTTCATCATCTTCAAACTCAACAACCACTTCTTCTTCTTCTTCACTTTCGGATTCAAAGTTCTCTTCTTCAAACTCCCTCAATCTAGAACTCCTTCGTGGTCTTAATGCTTCATCACCCTCCTCATTATTAGCCACTTCATCTTCAACTACAACCTCAACTTCATCCTCAACAATTCAATCTTGTGCCAAGCTTGCATCACTACCAAGTAATGTTTCAACATTTTGCTCTTTTTTCCTTTTGTTCATCAAGTTTGCATTGAATTGCACAAAGACTAGATTGTTTAGGCGATTAGATTCCAACTTTTTTTTTTTTTGTATGTATCTACAAATATGCAAAACAAATATATCAACTATCATTCCATCAAGTGTGCAAACAAAAATGAAAAATAACTAAGTAAAGACTTAACTAACCCCTTCAAATGTACTCCAATTCCTTTCATACCCCGATGAACTTGAAGTAAGAGATAGAATCTTCATAGCAATTGTTTGCAAGTTTGGAGTTGTTGAACCATTAGTTGACCACTACATTGCTACATCAAAATTGTATAAATGTATAAAACAGATGAAGTATAAAATATCAAAAGATGTACTAAACTAGTAAACTACTAACAAATAAAAATTTTAAATTTTAAATATTAAAACTAGTATGTAACTTATTTACCCGGATCATATCGCTCATTATTAGACTCACATCATTTGACCGTAAGTGTTTTCCCAAATACACCTTCTTTCTTCTTATACTTGGGAAATTCATCATTCAATACCGTGTTTTGCATTTCATCATTCATCACCAGTCACAATTGAGCAGCCATTTAGTTTCCACTCCGCTTCATGCACCTTCAAACTGTCTCGGACTCGATCAACCTATTTTTCAAATATGTTTCACTCAATTCATATCTATTTGGTGCATGCGCTCCTAATCGAATTGACCAACAGCTTCAATCATCAACTTGAAGCTATCTTTCTCAATAACATGAAATGGAATAGCTGATTCATAAGCCCATCTGCATATGTACTCTTTCACTCGGTTAACCCTTTCCTTGTCAAATGCCTCAATTATCCGCTGTTGCGCCTTGCCCTTTCCTGAACTCAAAGAACTTTCAGGATTGATTTGATTTGCAAACTTATCCATAGGGCCAATTGGAAGAGGTGGCTTCAAATGTCCAAACTGTTGCAAGTCTTGCAACTCATCAACATCAATAGTATTTGTAGGTGTAATACTCAAACTCTCAAGCGAATCAATGTTTACATCTGCTCTTATATTAACTTCTTCAGCTCTCTTGTTCTTTTTGTTCTTTGTCATCATGAGAGCATCTCTACATTTTAATTAATCTTCCTTTGAAGCTATGGGGCATTTGCTAACATTCCCTGCTATGCCAGCAATATGCTCTTCGATCCGATAAACTCCATCAAACATTACTTTCTTGCACAATAAACATTTAATCTTGTTCATTGACTTAGTAGTGTTAGAAATAATTATTTCCTAACAATGATTTATATAATAAAGGTTGTAATTCCATAAGGTACTCACGTTGATGATTAGTGATGTGTAAAGGCGGAATTACTAGGTGAAATTCCCTCCCTCTCATTCTGTTAAAATTTAAGTTTATAAGGGTTAAAAGATGTATAATGGATAAGGTTATGGGTTTCACAATCCTAAAAGGAGGTCACATTCCTAAAGGGATTTCTATTCCTAAAGGAGGTTCCCCATTCCTCTTGAAAGAGGGTTTCTCATCACATCTATAAATACCCAGGAAAACTCTAGGGTTCTTAACGGTTTCAAATCTCTAAGTTTTCTAGTCTCCGTATCATCAGGAGGTGAATAAGGTATACGGATTAGAGAGGTGAAGCATTATATTCTTGATTCATTCAATTTAGGGATTACATCTTCAATGGAACCAAGTAAGTCATATCTTTCCTATTTAATTAAAAGTCCATGATCATTGTAACACCCCGTGTTACGGATCCTAAAACCAACTGATTAATTAATTAATTAATAACCCAGGAGAAAGAATAAATTATAATGATTAATTAGGGAAAAAGGCCACCATAGCCCATGGGCCCAATTATATAAACCCAACCCCTAAACCCAATAGGAATAAACTCTAAATAAACCCTTGGATCTATAAATAGGGAACTTAGGGAGCACCTAGAACCCCCACACGCCTAGACGCCCCACCACCCCAGGAGAGCTCCAAGAATTCCCTTAGAAGAAATCAAGAAAGCAAGAAAGCTTAAAGAAAGATCCTCCATAGCCAAGGAATTAATTAAGGCTAAGAGGTAACCCATGTCTCAACAAACCTATTTTCATAGCTATGATTTCCCCTTAGGGTTTCCCCCGTATGATTGTGAATGGCGAATTCCTATAATTATTATTGATGTTGATTTAATGATTCCATGGGGAATCTTGGTAATCTTGATATTGGGAGTTTCTTGATAATTGGGATGTTCTTGATGATTATGATGTTCTTGATGATTAATTGCTATCCTTGATGATTATGTGTTGTTCCTACCGAATCTTGCAATTAGAAGATGAATCGTATTCTTGTTTGATATAAAAGTGATTAGAACCCTAGGTTGCACCGTATGCTTTGATTCTTGGTTTGTCGGGTGGGAAATCGCATGTTTGGGTGTTGATTATGATTAGAAAAGCATGATAGGTTATGTGTCGTTCGTCTATCGTATTTGATCCGTTAATCGTCTATGTGTTGTCGTTAGTTACGTTGAAAAGTGTCTAAGCATGGTTTCGGGTTCCACAACGGTTCCCGGGGCGAAAAGTGATGGAAAGAGTCAGTGGGGGGTAGGGGACCCGCCACCTACCCGCGGCAAACTCGGGTAGCTCCGGCAGCGGGCAGCTGCCCGCCGGGCACCCGCTGCACGGAACAGTGACAGCCGGCGGGCAGCCGGCGGGTGGACCCCCACCCACCGGCTACCCGCTGGAATCTCACCCCACCCGGGACCTCGGCTTCCCCGTTTGATGTTTCCCCGATCCCCGTGGTGTCCCAACGGACCCCGTTTGTCGTGCCTATGTCTAGTTTGATGTTTCGGGTACCGTTCGTAGGTTTATGAGTCTATTATATTGCATGCTAGTTGAATTGGTATCCCGTTGACCTAGGTGGAAGAAGTATGAACCCCTTAGGACTATTCTTAGTATGTGATGGATCACGCATAGGTTTGTTATACGCTTTATCCCCCTTCCCGATGTGTAACGTGGGTTGTATGTGCTTGCTATGTGTTATGTGTGTGTGCTACCCCAATTCGGTTGCGATCGGATTGGTTATCCTGAGCTGCGGTTCAGAAGCTGGCTGCGGTCAGATTGGTATTCCTGGCTGCGGTCAGATGACATTCTCTTGGGCTGCGGTCCACCGTTTGGTTGCGATCAAACGTTTCTATACGAGCTGCGGTTCGTCCTTTATCCTGGCTGCGGTCAGATGACACTCTCTTGGGCTGCGGTCCACTGTTTGGTTGCGATCAAACATTATGATGAGCTGCGGTTCATCGGTCGGTTGCGATCGACCTCCCCGTGTTGCGATACGGGGCATGGTGCCGCGGGGCTGTGTCAGAGCTATATGCGCTGACCCTCATGTATGGGCATGCGATCGGTCCCGTGGCGCCAACAATGTGCGTTATGTGTGTGATATGGACGAGTTGTGACTATAAGTGCCTTGGGATGTGACTATGGGTTTCGTATTCGGGGTTTGTTTATGATGGGATTATGATTACCGTTTATGCCTTGTCGTAACTGCTTTATCTATTGTGAAATGCTTATGCTTGTTGTGTCTACTGCTGGTGTCGAGCCTTAACTGTTGAGTCATTCCCGGTTTTAAAAGCTAGAGTTCGTAGGATATACCTTCATGCTCAAAATGGTTTTTGTATATCTATATATATTGCTATATGTATTGTATTTCAACGTGTTGGAGTGGGTTACCAGCATCTCTCGCTGAACAGATATATTTGGCTTTCAGGCACAGAAGAATAAGTCACTGGAGCGCGCTAGAACTCGGAACGTAGAAGTAGATAGTCCCCTTTTTCGGCCTGCGTGCCATATTATGCATTTACATTATTGAGGATATTAGTTAGTAGCCTGTACACCTGGGTTCTCTAGCTCAGGTGTGGCATAGCACCCCGTACACTTGTATTACGTTTGGGATTTAATGAGATAATACCTTTATTTTATAAGTTTTAAATGTCTTGAAAATCTGGGGTGTTACAATCATGAACATTGTTTAGTTGATTGATTTGATTTACATGCGATCATTGTTAATTGTGCTTCCGCATTTAAGTTATAGCGCATAAATGATTATTTAACATTTGATATCAGAGCCTGCTTGTAAATTGATTAATCACTAAAATTAGGGTTCATGATATTTGGGGATTTTTTAATTATATGTGATGGTTTTATTGGGACCGGGTCCACCATAAACCGGGTATAGGAACATAGGACGGGGGGTAGGGCGCTAGGCCCAGAACAATGCGTACAAAAGCCCGAGGTACAGGCCCAGAATGGCAGCCGAATTACAAAGAACAAGGCCCACAGGATGGGCTATAGCGAACTATGCTACTGGTAGGAATCGAACCCAGGTGACTGGATTGAGAGTACAAGACCAAAACTACTAGACTGTAGTGCTTATCGTGTCTGAGTTGCCCTTAGCCAAAGATCCAGGGCCCCTATTTATAGCAAGCCCCCCTCCTCCTCTGGCGTCCGCGTGTCCCACGTTGCTCCTCCCCCACTCCGCTTCTTTGTCGCCATGCATGTCACGTCGCCACTATCCCCGCGACTCCCGCATCCTCCACCATGCACGCCGCACCTACCTCCCCCCTTCAGCCGTACCTACCTACCCCCTCACGCCGTACCTACCCCCCTCATGCCGTACCTACCTCCCCCCTCACGCTGTACTACCTCCCCCCTCACGTCGTACCTACCTCCCCCCTCATATCGTACCTACCTACCCCCTCACGCCGTACCTACCCCCCTCATGCCGTACCTACCTCCCCCCTCACGCCGTACCTACCTCCCCCCCTCACGCCGTACCTACCTCCCCCCCTCATATCGTACCTACCTCCCCCCCTCACGCCGTACCTACCCCCCTCATGCCGTACCTACCTCCCCCCTCACGCCGTACCTACCTCCCCCCCTCACGCCGTACCTACCTCCCCCCCTCATATCGTACCTACCTCCCTACTACCTCCCCCCTCACGTCGTACCTACCTCCCGCACCTACTTCCTCCCGCCTTCCAGTCCATGTTCTTCACCCTGGCCCACCATGCGTGCTTGTCTTCCTAGCCCAACAAGACTTGGTCCAACCTCCTTCTTTCACCACCCCCACTTGGGTCAATACTTTCCCAATAAAATGGACCCCTAGGGTCCCATTTCCCCATCAATATGGTTTATTGATTGTGGGTTTGTTGTTTATTGCATGCGTCATATGTACGTTCTGCATCGTTGATGATGGATTGTTATGGATGTTAACAACAATTGATTTCTTGGAATTAAATATATTGTGCGAATATTTGATGGATTCACACACTGTTCATATACATATTTAATTAAAAGAAAAACTGATTTGCATGTTCTGGAATCTATTGTGCAATGTACTGTTCTCTGGGAAGTAACTCATATACATATATGTATGTAAATGTTGTTTTGAAATTGAATCAAATAGGATCAACATATATATGCATATATACGTACTGTTCAAAAAGAAAATTATAAGCTATGTACGTAGTGTATGTTCTTTGCTATGTTGGAATAATCAACAAACATATACGTCATACGTGGATGCATGTACTGCTCTATATATATGTTTGATACTGGATTATTTATATGGATTGTTTATTAATGTGGTTGTCCATATTACTTGTTATTGCATGATTTATGTGTTATATGGTATGACACTATTAATCATGTATTATATGTTATAAGAGAACGACATATAAATTAAGGTTTATTTTGTTTGGACAATTAAATTGAGTTTATTTGAGTTATTTAAAGTATTATGGACTCACTTTAAATTTTAGACTCATTTAATTTGTGTTTATATTTGAGTCTATTTGGGTTATTTAAAGTATTATGGATTTGCTTTAAATTCTAGGCTCATTTAATTTGAGTTTATATTTAAACCGTTTGGTTTATTTAAGGCATTAAGGACTTGCTTTAAATTAAAGGCTCATTTGAGATCAATTATGGTTGGAGGTTGTATCCATTATTAATTTATACATATGTTTATAAATGAATTATTAGCATAAAGCGAGTGTGTTAGTCGTCAAAGCGGCCCACTCAAGGTAATAGCTAATAATCATTTATGTTTATGTTTACAGCATATATATAAATCAAGGTTTACTTACATAAATGAGTTATTAGCATAAGGCGAGTGCGTTAGTCGCCAAAGCGGCCCACTCATGGTAATAGCTAAATGATCATTTATGTTTATGTTTGCAACATAAATTAAAGTTTATTCACATAAATAAATTATTAGCATAAGGCGAGTGCGTTAGTCACCAAAGTGGCCCACTCAAGGAAATAGCTAAATAATTATTTATGTTTACAAATGTTTACCTACACAGGTATTTTGCATCATTGAATGACACTAAAGGATTGATAAACATTTGTGATCATTAACACATGGTTCTAGCGGTTGCCCAAAGGTAGATCAGACATGTGATTAATGACAGTTTAGGAGATTATGATTCTTGTTTTGTTAATATGTAGTGCATGTCCAAAGATGGCCTATATATTAAATTGAAACTTGATGAATAGTCTCATTCAAGTATGTGTGAATGATGCATGTTGGTAAATTGACATTGTATTTAAATTTGACCCAAAGGCGGATTTAAATGCAAACTTAAGGTCTATAAATTATAGTTTGAATAAAGGTTTGTTACTCAAAGCAATTGATATGTGAGATAAATGTTTACAGTGAACACTATTGTATCACGCTATAATGGTGACAGTTCTGATGTCAGTAGTAATAACAACAAGTTAAAAAAAAAAAAGAAGGTCAAGCATCCTATGAAGGTGCAAGGTGATGTTCAGAAAGTGCAGAAATGCTATTCTGTAACAAACCTGGGCACAAGAAGGCTGAATGCCTGAAGAGGAAAGCTTGGATGGAAATAAAAGTATACATTCAGTTTCAGTATGCTTTGAATCCAATCTTGTTAAGGTTCCTTCTAATACTTGGTGGTTAGGCACTGGTGCTACAACACATGTTTATAACATTAAGCGGGATTTTTGATGTTTTAACCTCACAGGGAAAATGAAAAGTGTCCTTTCATGGGAAACATGATGAAAGCTAGAATTAAAGGTATTGGAACTTACAGAATGAAGTTGGATACAAGTTTTGCCTTGATCTTGAGAATTGTCTGTATGTTCCAAATTGTTCTAGAAATCTTGTTTCAACAGCTAGGTTGGAAACATTGGGTTTTTACTTTAAGATTGGAGACAAATGTTCGTATCAACAAAACCCTTTATGGTTCTGGTGTTTTGTTGGATACACTATACTGTTTCAATCTTAATGATGTCTTTGTTAATTCCTTGTTTAATATGATGTTTGTGTTAAAAGGAGTGCGCCAAAAGAATCTTCAGCTGACTTGTGGCATAAAAGGCTTAGTCATATATCCAAAGAAAGGATATTGAGACTTATTAAAGTTGGAATTTTGTCTCAATTGGATTTTACTGACTGGAATGGTGCATGTGTCGATTGCATAAAGGTAAAGCAAGTCAGACATTGTATCAGTACACTCAGCCACAAGAAGCTCAGGATTGCTTGATTTAATACATACAGATATATGTGGTCTTTTTGATGTTCCGTCTTAGGGCGGTGATAAATACTTTATTACCTTTATTAATGATCATTCTGGGTACTGTTACATCTATTTACTGCGTGGAAGATCTCAGTCTGTGGATGTCCTAGAGACATTCATATTTGAAGTTGAGAATCAGTTAAATAGAAAGGTAAAGACAATTAGATCATATAAAAGTGATGAGTATTATGAGAAAACATCAAAAGTTAGGCAAATTCCTGACCCATTTAAAGAAATTCCTCGAATCTAAGGGCATTTGTGCATAATACACAATGCTAGGCACACCACATCAAAATGGTGTGGAAGAAAGGTGAAATCGTACTCTAAGGGATATGGTTAGGAGTAAGGTCAATAATTGTACATTGCTTGTTTCATTGTGGATATATGCATTAAAGACAACAGCATACTTACTCAATAGGGTTCCTAGTAAGGCTGTTTTTTTTTAAAACACCTTATGAACCGTGGACAAGAAGGAAACCTAGTTTGAGGCATCTTCACATTTATGGCTGTTAAGCTGGAGTGATGATATATAATCCACATGAAAATAAATTGGAATCCAGAACCATTAGTGGTTATTTCATTGGATATCCAGAAAGGTCTAAAGGGTACATGTTTATTGTCATAATCATAAGTACAAGGATTGTTGAGTCTGGTGATGCTCGCTTCATTTAAAATGGCGAAGTCAGTGGGAGTGTGGGAGCTCGTAATGTTGAGATTAAGGAGTCATTGATGGTTCCAGATTCATCAAGTGATCCTTTTTCCTGTTGTTGTTCCTATTGCTGCAGTGCAATGTAGCCTTATGAAAATACTTTGGAACAACAGCAACTAGATGCTCAAATTCCACATGATGAAGCTATTGTAAATGAAGATGAGGTTGAAACTCAAGACGATGATCAAGTGAAATCTTAGCATGAAGTGGCATTAAGGAGATCTACTAGATAGAAAAGATCAGTCATTCCTGATGACTATATTGTTTATGCACTTGAGCATGAAAGTGACTTGAGCATTGATAATTATCCAGTCTCATTTAACCAAGCCATACAGGATAATAATTCTCCTTGAGAATTATTTTGGTTTTGGTGGCTCATTCTGTTCTTGAGCTCCACCAAATGGTTGTTAAAATTGCCTTTTTGAATGGTAAAATTAAAAGAGGAAGTATACATGGATTAGCTGCAAGGCTTCATGGCCACAAGAAAGGAAAATATGGTATATAGATTGAAGATGTCGATCTATGGATTAAAACATGCTTCTAGACAATGGTACTTGAAATTGTCATTTGGTTTTGTAGAGATCACTGTTGATCGGTGTATCCACATAAAGGTTTAATGGAAGCAAGTTTGTAATCCTAGTTACATGTTGACGACATTCTTCTTGCTGCTAATAATAAAAGGGATGTTGCGTGATGTTAAGGAATATCTTTCTAAGAACTTTGAAATGAAGGATATGGGTGAGACTTCATATGTGATTGGAATAAGAAATATTCTGTGATAGATCACATGAGATTTTAGGTTTATCCTAGAAGACTCACATTAACAAAGTTTTAGAAAGATATAAACTGGAAAACTGCAAAAGAGGGTCCTGTGATACTTACAAGGCACTAGGACCACATGCTCACCTATAAAAGGAACGAATAACCTGGAGGTTATAGGTTATTCGGATTCAGACTATGCCGGATGTTTGGATACCCGAAAATCCACATTCGAATATATTTTTCCACTTGCTCATGGAGCAATATCTTGGATGAGTGTGAAGGAGCCTGTCATTGCTACTTCCACTATAAAGTAGAATTTGTAGCATGCTTTGAGGCTACAATTCAATAATCATGGCTGCGTAATTTCATTTATGGTTTGGGCATTGTCGACACTATAGCCAAACCATTGAGGATTCATTATGATAATACAGCAGCTATGTTCTTCTCAAAGAATGACAGGTATACTAGTGGTGCTAAGCACATGGATTTGAAATTTCTGTCTGTTAATGAGAAGGTACAAAATCAAAAGAGTATCAATAGTGCATATTGACACCGATCTTATGATCACGGATCCGTTGACTAAGGGATTGGCGCCCATGACCTTCATTGGCCATGTTAGAAGGATGGGCATACTGGTAAAGTCCTTGTATAACGGTTAACTCTGCCATACATGTATGGATTTATGTTTGATAGCACATCAGGTTGATGATACTCTTAGATATCTATTTAGGTTTTGATTTTGTTATGGTTGATGTTGATCACTTATTTATGCATAATTCAGAAGTGATAACAATGGTCTTGTTTAAGACATAAGGAATAAGGTACTTTCGGATTTTACCTTATTATTATGGTTCGAATTCTTATTAACTGTGATACATGGAAGGGAGCAGGATGCTATGTCAGGCCTGTAACCGCCATGATTCGGTTAATAAAGTTCGATAAGGTGGTGACTTTTACATTTTCATATTAAGTGAGCTCAAATTAAGGATTGAAAATTGTAAAGTCACGCATATATGAATCAAGTGGGAGATTGTTAGAAATAATTTATTCCTAACGTTGATTCATATAATTAAGGTGTCATGCTCATATGAATCAGTGGGAGACTGTTAGAAATAATTATTTCCTAACAATGATTTATATAATAAAGATTGTAATTCCATAAGGTACTCACGTTGATGATTAGTGATGTGTAAAGGCGGGATTACTGGGTGAAATTCCCTCCCTCTCATTCTGTTAAAATTTAAGTTTATAAGGGTTAAAAGATGTATAATGGATAAGGTTATGGGTTTCACAATCCTAAAGGGATTTCTATTCCTAAAAGGAGGTCACATTCCTAAAGGGATTTCTATTCCTAAAGGAGGTTCCCCATTCCTCTTGAAAGAGGGTTTCTCATCACATCTATAAATACCCAGGAAAACTCTAGGGTTCTTAACGGTTTTAAATCTCTAAGTTTTCTAGTCTCCGTATCATCAGGAGGTGAATAAGGTATACGGATCAGAGAGGTTAAGCATTATATTCTTGATTCATTCAATTTAGGGATTACATCTTCAATGGAACCAAGTAAGTCATATCTTTCCTATTTAATTAAAAGTCCATGATCATGAACATTGTTTATTTGATTGATTTGATTTACATGCGATCATTGTTAATTGTGCTTCCGCATTTAAGTTATAGCGCATAAAGGATTATTTAACAAGTAGGATCATTAATTACCCCATAGTCCCAACCTATATCATTGGACTTTCTTTTTACTGTAGTTGACGTTGTAGATGATTGAGAAGATCCAACATTCTGACTTTGAGTTTGAATTGGTGGTTGAGAAATATTATTATCATCACTTGTCATACCTAATTATTAATACTTAATAAGTTAATAGTTAATAGTTAATACTTAATAATTAGTTAATTAATAGTTAATATCTAATTAGTAATATTAATATATTATTAATGGCTAATGCATAGACATATCACATATCATATCAGTGTATAGTGTATAGTGTGCCTAAATGCCTAATAGAAATTCACATATATCAAAAACATAAAATCAAAAACCCTAAATAAGTAAATAGAAATAGTGAAATACAAATTAAGATTTAGTGATTTACAGAATCAAAAAGACAAAAACATAAAAATATAAAATCAAATCAGAAATTGAAAAGTGAATATTGAAAAATGAAAACAGAAAAGAAAAGTGAGAAAACTCAAAACTACATACCTGTGATTTTGTGTAAGTTGGCTGGCGGAGGCACCGGCCGGCATCGCGGCGGAGGGTGAGGCTTCAATGCGTCAACGTCCGAAATCGCGGGAGGGAAGGGATTCGAGTCGATCGACAAATGTGGCTCCACTGCTTCACCGACCGAAATCGTGATTTGGAGGGGTGTATTCAATTATGACTTTTGTAGAGTTTTAAAGATTTTTAAAGTGATAAATTTTAATAAACTTTGATTAATTTTTATAGAGTCGTTCAAAACTTTTTAAAACTTTATAAGACTCTATAAGAGTCTATATAAAAAACATTCATAGATTTTTATCAACTTTTTATTAAATAAATAAATAAATAAATAAATAAATATATATATATATATATATATATATATATATATATTACGAATATAAACATAAAAAAATAAAAATTATATACGAATATAAACATAAAAAAATAAAAATCAAAATATATAAGTATTTATATGAATATTATGAAACATATACTAAAATTTTACGATGAAAAATTTGCTTTGTTCATGTATTTAGGGAGAGTTAGAGAAAGTTAGGGATAAAAAATTCATAGAAAAAAATAAAAATCAATATAAACAAGCAATAATGAAGTAAAAATAATATTATTTCAAATTTTTAGATGAAAATTCTAAAGTTTAGGAGAGAGAAAAATTGGTAGAGTTTAGGTATGAGGAAAATATAAGATAATGAAGAAAAAAATAATTTTATTGAATTTAGATAGGTTTATTGAGTTTAAATAGGGAGAAAAAATAGTGTTTAAATGGAGAGAAAATATTCAAAGTTGTTAGAAAGAAAATTTGAAATCTTGGGGTTGATGGTTGGATTTCAACTATTTATATTTGAGAAGGAAAAGTCTACAAAAGTCTTAAAATTAAAAAGTCTATAAAAGTTCATAACTTTTTGAATACCACATGACTTTTAAAGACTCTTTAAAAGTTTTAATCGAATACCACACGACTTTTAAAGACTCTTTAAAAATCTTGATTGAATACCGTCTGACTTTTAAAGACTCTCTAAAAGTTTGAATTGAATACCTCCAAACTTTTAAAGTTCATAAAAGTCTTTAAAACTCTATGAAAGTCATGATTGAATACATCCCTCTTATTTTTTTTTTTTTAATTTTTTTTGGGGGGTTATTCGCCAAAAAGACGTCGTTTTAGTGAATAACCTAAAAAAAAAAACGAGTTTTGGACGGTTTGACCGGCTAGGCGACGCTTATGCGCGATTTTTACAACATTGGTCAAATCTGAAATTTAAGACTTTCACACACAGAAGTTTCAAAGATCACAACAAAATTTGGCATATTAGGTTTATCATTCACAGTGGGAACTAAAATCAAAAACAAAAAACACAAAGAAAGCATACAATAGAACAGTCAAAGCCTCTCACCACTCTTTGAACTAGATGGCAGGGGCAAAGCCAGTAAATATTTTACGAATTTTCTTCATAAGAAATAAAAATAAAAATAAACCCAGAAAATTCAACAAAAAACCTAGGAAGAAAATGTTGCATGTTCTATGAATCGATTCACCAACAAAAAACCTAAGAAAATGCAGAGAAACCACTATGAACGTATAAACCTTAGGTTGAAAATAATGTACATTCATATTTTTGAAGCTCTAATAAGAATAATACCTTATGAATCTGGTAAGTAATGAAGCTCTTCTTCGTTTCAGCAGGGGAGATGATGAAGGCTTGGAAACGACGAAGCACTAAGGGCTGAACATAGGCTAAAGCCTAAAGGTCGGTGTTCGATGCTTTTTTTTTTTTTTTTTTTAAATTTTATTTTTTAAGAGAAAAGTGTCAAATTGGCTCCCTAAGTCACATGGATAGTGCAATTGGGTCCCATAAGTAAAAAAAAAAAAAAAACTCCATTTGAAGTCCTCAACCCATAAAAAAGTTTAATTAAGTTCAAGTTGACTTGTTTATCAGGTTAAAGCCATGTGGTGCTGACATGTGTCTTTTTAATTATTTTTAAAACAATTTTTTTATTTATTAAAAATAAAACATATTATTTATAAAAAATAAAAATATAAATTAAAACATTTTTTAATTTATATATATTTTTTAAATAATATGTTTTATTTTTAATAAATAAAAAATTGTTTTAAAAATAAATAAAAGGCACATGTCAATCCCACATGGCTTTAATTTGATAAACAAGTCAACTTGGACTTAATTGAACAATTTTACCGGCTTAGAGGACTTCAATGAAACTTTTTTTACTTAGGGGACCCAATTGCACTATCCATGCAACTTAGTGATCAATTTGACACTTTTCTCTTTTTAAAAAAAAAAAATAGTGCTCGACGTGTGTCGCGCATTAACGTTAGCGTCGTTTAGGACCATGCACACAGCTGTGTGGAACACGGTCCATGCAATAAGCATTGGAGAATGGTTGATAGAGGATTAGAACATTCATTATCACAACAATTGAGTATCAAACGTGATTTATTTAAAAGTTATAGACTAAACGTTAAATAACAAATACAACCGTGGGTTTAAAAGTATAATTAATTAAAAATATAGGTATGAATTATCAAAGTAAAAAGTGTGTCGTCTAGTCTACACCAAACGCGTATTTAATCTCCATTTTCAGCCGACCCTTCCTTCACAACTTCATCGTTCTATCTGTGGTCTTCATCGTCTCCAATTCGAGGTTCTTGACTAATTGAATGAGGTTGATGAATTGAAGAAGAAGAAAATTGTGTATTGACGATTAAAGGTACATCATATCCTTCCTTCAGATTATTCAATTATTGCTTCAAAATAGCTAGGGTTCGTTAAAGATTCCATCTTTGAATTGTTTGATTCTTGAAAATGGAAGACTGCAAATTACCGATAGATGCGATGATTGACATTTTGGCGAGGTTGCCTGTAAAGACTCTGATGCGATTTAAATGTGTTTGCAAATTTGTGTATGATTTAATAAAAAACAACCATCAATTCATGGACAAACACTATGAATTTAGAAAGGGAAAAAGCCATGGTGTTGTTATCGACCTTCAGCCTGACAATGCTCCCTGGCCTAATAAAGTATTTAACTTGATTTACAAAGAATCAGAGTGTGATGATGCGGTATGCACATACCTAGACCTGCCAAATTCAAATACCAGGTATGTCAAGTGTTATCATGGTATCCTATGCTTGATCCTATGCAGGGGTGATTTGATTGGATCTGATATATTTAATATCATTTCACCGGAAATCATTTTTGATGTTTTGATATTGAACCCATTCACTAGGGAAATTAAGGCCTTACCTTTTATTAAGGTACCCGACAAACCACCTAACAGACAATGTGTGGAGATACGATTTGGGTTTGGATTGTCTAATAACATGACCTGGAAGATTATCATGCTTTTGAGTTTTCAAGATGCAAATTGGGAAATTGAGGATAGTGATGGAATTGTAATGGTTTGTAGCCAAGTAGGTAATTTGTGGAGCTGGAGGCAAATTGATGCGGCTCTCTATTCTCCATATTTGCGTTCCCTTATGCGTACCGGGGATTTTTATTTCAAAGGAAAATATTATTGGCCGAAAGCTGATAACGATTTGATTTGGTTTGATCTGGATGATGAGGTTTTTGGTAAGATTGAGCTGCCCTCTGATGTTAAAAATCTTCTTCACTATACAGTTATGAACGAGAGTATTGCAGTATTTACTGGGCTTAGACCGTGTACGGTAAATGAGTTTTGCACTGAGATTTGGGTAATGGATGAAAATAATAATAATAATTGGCATAAACATGCAATTATACCTTCTAGCGATGACATATTTAGAAATGAACATTTTGATCCGATAGGATTTTGGAATCCGAGGGGCCATTTGCTTGTGTTTTCAGGTCGTATGGATTTAATGTATACAAATTTCTATGATAATGATATTGATGATGAGGAGTTTTATTTCAAGCCAGGTATTGGACCGAATCTAATTTCTATTGATTTGGAAACTCATGAAAAGAAAACTATTTTTACAAGTCAAGAAAGGAAAAGTACTCTTAATATTTGTTTGAATCAAGACGGGCATGTTGAAGTTTGCAGCGATAGGAGTGTTGATAGTAATATTCTTTGGAATATGGGAGCATATGCACGTACTTGCAATGAGAGTTTAAAATTACTTTAAAATATGTATTAATGTTTGTTTACTTTGCGAGCTTCCTTTTTATTTGCACTTTTCATGGAAGGATATATGACTTTGTTTTATCCTTTTATTAACCTTGATTGATGATAATAAGATTTTGTTTTAGTGTTTAGTTATCTTAGTTTCATTCTGGAATTATACTTGAGAGGGCAACAGAGAATTGAAGATACATAGAGAGGGATTTAGAAGAAGGCTTCTAAAGCTAATGCACATACAAACCATTCTCAACACTTAAAAGGATTGCCGAGCATAGTTTGTTAAAACACGTGTCTTGAATCTTGCAGTTAGACACAAAATTATTATCTCATGAATCTGTCTTAGCTTGTCTCTTATATATGGTTTGCATTGTAATTTTCTTATTGTTTTTTTTTTTTTTTTTTAAAACCAAAGAACAACGACACTGAGTAAATCAGAAATACAAGCAGGTGGGAGCAACGATATATTTATTTATAACATTAACTAGCCTTGGCGCAGCAGTTACACTTATTGATGGCCAATAGAGATAGAAGTAAATTGTTGGGAAAATTTGTCGTTTTCTACGGTTGCGAATTATTGAATGCTGAATAATGATCGAACGAAAAAATGTTGTAAAAAACAATTAGAATTGTAGTTTGGCATTGATTGTTATTGGTTTAGATATTGACAATTATTATTTTTAAAGTAACAACAATTGGTAAAAGTCTAATTTAATTTACTTTACAAGTTTAAATTAAACATATCGACATTTAAATTAATTGATAATTCAAAAAGTTTAATTATTATAATATGTTATGTTATTAAAAGTACTAGTATTTTCACCCGTGCGATGCACGGAATGGAATTGTTGTAATATATTAAGAATATTTAAATCGATATATAATTATTTAAGAGTTATTTTCACCAAAGGTCGCTTATCTTTCCTGATAATTCCAAATTTAATCCTAGACTATAGTTATTAATTATTACGATTTATTCTATGTTATAATTCTTATGTTTTTTTTTTTTTTTGAAAATTAATTCTTATGTTAATATTCTTACTATTATTATTAACACTTAATTACTTTTAGATATTGTTATTACCACTTATATTATTATTATTATTAGTTTCTTTTCAAGTTCTGTTAGTATATAATCACTACTACAAAATTGCACATATAAGTATTACTTTACACTACACCCTTTGATAAGGGTGTAGTGAATAGTTGAAACAAATAAGAATACACTACACCTTTATTTTAAAGGTGTAGTTGAAAGTAATTTTGTTTAAAAAAAAAAAGTAAAAAAGTTTTTCGCGGCACGCCCCAGAGAGAGGGTATCGCGAAAAATTAAATAATAAAATATTATTTAATTTTCCGCTACACCTTATCTCAGAGGTGCCGCAAACAAATTATTATTATTTTTATTAAATGATTTCCCGCGACAGCATCTCCCTGATGGTGCCGCGGAAAGTCAAGGGTGTATTTTTTTTTTCTTTTAAAGCTAAGTAATTACTTTTTCTCCAACAGATCTGAGACTTTTCTTCTCCATCGCCATTTTCGCCGCCCTTCCATCTCCATCTGAGACTAGCCGTCGCTGCCGCCCTTCCTCACTCGCGACCGCCAGAGCTGCCTCACTCGCCGGAGCCGTCGCCGCCCTTTCCTCTACATTGCGACGCCATCCTCTGCCATCCGATGCCACCGCCATTGCCGGCCCTTTAATCTCGCGTTCAGCCGTCGACGCCATTTCCTCTGCCACAGCAACGACCGCCATTGCCGACCTCCTCTCATCTGCCACATCAACGGCCGCCATTATAATATAATATATATTAGTGACGAAGAAGGAAGAATGAAGAAGAATATGTTTCTTCTTGGTGTGTTTTAGACAAAGGAGGGCTGCCCCTTTTATAGTACAGGACTAAGAGACATTTAAGCAGCCACATCCACACACTTAGCACAATTCATGCTTGCCACATAATTATGTCCGAAAATGATGTCCTTTGAATGGACTATTTCCAACAATCCCCCACACATTCAAAGCAGAAGGCTAGGAGGCAACAATGTCTGAGCAATACAAATGAGTTGATCTTAATGTCAGTGTTTGAGAACTTGAACTGACACGTAGTGACACTGAGTAATTTTCTTCCCGGGAGTGATGTGAATCTTGAATTCACCTGTTAGATAAATTTTGAACTCGAATGCACACACCAACTCAAAAGGCAGGTCCTACAAAAGTCAAACTCTTTGACTTCTTACGAACACCCTTAGTATTAAGGAATGTTACGTCTGTCTCAAATATAGACTTCTACTATACCCTGTCAAAGTCTATCACAACATAAACTTTTAACTCTGACAAGTCTTACCGCATTACAAATTTTATGTCTTATCAAGTCTACCTCAATATAGACTGTTAACTCTATCAAGTCTACCATAGTATAGACTACCATTAAAGGCTTATAGAGTGGTTAAGGACATAAATCAGTTGTAAGTCTTTTCTTTCTATCATAGGCTGTTATTTGCAATGCAAACGACAGTTTGTGAATCACAATGTGGTGAAGATGTTGGACACCCCCACAATTACACGGTTATCACCATGTTTCTTAGCCACTCAGCTTCTTGGGATAACCCCATTATCTTTCATAAGAGGCGGTTAGCCCTTTTCTACTCAAGTTAGGGGTCTCTTTAGGTCTATCTCAACATAGACCATGGTAGCCCTTTTCCACTTAAGTTAGGGATCTCTTTAGGTCTATCTCAACATAGACCATCCCAATTGAGTATAAGAGGCTAAACTTCCAATGTGGGACAACATGGATAGGCAAAAGGAAGCCTTTCCTTTTAAATGCTCCCAACAATCCCCCACCATTAAAGGGACTTAGGCTGATGCTGTCATTGTCTGACAACGATCAAAACAAATTTTCATGCCAGTGTATAAAACTTGAACTGTCATATAGTGACATTAAGTACTTCTCTAAACGGGAGTGAATTTGATCTTGAACTCATCGAATAGACAAAGTTTGAACTTAACGCACTTAATTTGCTTTGGTCACTTTAAAATATGTGAGGTCATACTCTTGACCCTGAGATATCCCCTGTTAGGTCTATTCTAGGATAGACCTTCAACTCTGTCAAGTCTACCTCAACGCAGACCACCATGACTGGCTACAGAGTATCTTTGGGCACCACGAGCACTTTGTACTCATGTCATTATGCGGTGAATTCATTAAGTTTGTCTCAACAAAACCACCCTTTCTCAAAGAGTTATGAATTCATTAAGAGCTGTAGCTCAACCTCACATGCGGTGAATTCATTAAGTTTGTCTCAACAAAACCACCCTTTCTCAAAGAGTTATGAATTCATTAAGAGCTGTAGCTCAACCTCACAGGTACACACACTGTCGGAATGACCAACTAGTGTACTATTTTGTAACTCTTTTCATGGTTTCGTTTGACCACAGAAGTGGGATCCACCACGAATTCATTACCACTTGGACTTTAAGTCCTTCCCATGAGTCAACGACTAATCCTCATAATTAGCCCTCAAGTAAGTTGATTCTCTTGACCAAACTTACATGCACTTTGACGAGTACTTCGTTTACTCGTAAATAATCCCTTGAGATTTTCATGTTTAACATGAAACATTCTCTTTCATCATTATTCTCAATACCACAGAGAAACTTTTGATGAAAATATAAGGAGTTTATTACCCCCACAATGCAACACTTACAAATATTTTTGTCAAACGTATTTGATCTCTTACTCAGACTGATCTTTGGTGCCCAACTTTAGCTCCTTTGTAGACTGAGTTTTGCCGATTTGCTTTGTGGAGCATTATAGAAGCTTCGCACTCTGCCTGATACATGCTCAACAGTTGAATATATTTCAACAAACTTGGTTATCTCAATTGATCACAATTACCCTTTAACTAGGAATTATAGGTATTTCAATATGACTCAACCAAGAGTTTAAATAATATATATATAAATGCTCATTGTTAGTAAGCCATAGAAATAATGTTGTTCACATGCTACATGAATTTGAACAATATAATCACAAATTTCACATCATATTCTTATAAGAAATTAATCTCATACACAAGGAATATGTTTGAGCTCATATTTATTCGGAATATCTCTCAACAATGAGACTTCAGAGTTGCCACTAGCACAATTTTTCCTTCCCTTAAGGAATTTAAACCTCATATAAAGCATTTATAGGATGCAGATCAATATTACTATTGCAGTACTTCAACAACTTCTATTGCAAGGCTTTGATTGTATTAGCAACATATGAAAGTCATCCTCATTTCAGGTAAAGATCAAGTGGCGCTCTAACTAGCCTGCATGATCAACACCCTACTTCTTAAAACTCCCAGGTCGAGTGGTGAAACCGAAGTTTACTTAAAAACCATCTTCCTAGACAGAGTGTTCAAGAATGATGACTTTTCCATGTTCTCACTAAATTACAATTGAAGCCTATGATATATGCTCTTAATTTTATACAAATAATTTTAGTAAAAAGTTTGAGCAATATCTATGCACGAATTATTTCAATCAATGTCATTAGTATTCAAAATACTAAAGAAATAAGTACTACTAAGTAATCAAAATCTAGACAGCTCAACTAGAATTCAGTACTAAAATAACCATACTTCATGCGAACCCTTAGAACTAGAGCAAATATAGTTACTCAAAATAACTATTTATTTAAAGAGACTCAATACTCATCTTGCTCTGTCAGATTGACTTTTGCTAGTTTTGCCCTTCTGATGGTAGCACTGGTGTGCTCGGTGTCCTTGCTTTTTGCATGTAAAACACCTTCCTTTGAACTTCTTGATTTTTCTACTCCTTTTGTTGTAGACAGTTCTGATACTTTGATTTTCAGTTTCATTGGAACCGTACTTTTCTGACAGTGATTCCCAAATGACTTTTGCCGAATCTTGTTTGACATAGACGTCGAACAAATCGTCATTCATTTGTGACAGCAGGTATCCTCTGGCTGCCGCATTGTCATTTCTAAATTGAATCAGAGTTACACCCGGTCCTTGACCCGGAATGTAATCTATTTCAGGACTGTTTTCTCTTGATTCTTCACCCGGAGTGTAATCAGGTTCATGGTTACATTTTGTAGCACCAAACGGAAAGAACACTGTTGGAGTAGGTTTAGGTGCAACTGAATATAGCACGTAAACCAACTTTAATTGTTCGAAAAGAATAAGCATTCTTTTAGCCCACCTACTGTAATTTTTCCCATCAAGCGCGGTGATTTTTGATAGATCCGGTATGACAGTAGGTGCCATAATGCTGAAGGTTGACTGTTGCAGAATAACGCTTTTAACTGTTGGGGAAAATTGCAACGTCAACGCGCGATCTGGAAGCCTTTTAAGAAGCACGGACACTATTGGTGTATGGTTGAAAGGAAATCTGTGCCGTGTTATAATAACACTACCTTAAAAGCGTTATTTGCCCGGTAACGGTGCAGTTAGAACCCTGACACGCTTTCGACAGGCTACACAGACCTACTACGGATAGCTTTCACTAGCAATCATGTAGGCGAACCTCACTATTGCTCAGACTTGAACATGCAAGCACGGAATTATATATTATAATATATATTATATAATATTATATATATTAGTGACGAAGAAGGAAGAATGAAGAAGAATATGTTTCTTCTTGGTGTGTTTTAGACAAAGGAGGGCTGCCCCTTTTATAGTACAGGACTAAGAGACATTTAAGCAGCCACATCCACACACTTAGCACAATTCATGCTTGCCACATAATTATGTCCGAAAATGATGTCCTTTGAATGGACTATTTCCAACAATAGCCACATACGGAGCGGTACTGTATTCGGCTGGAGGGGACTTTCTAGCAACATCAAATGGAAATCTACCTTTCTGCTCCAACACTCTAATGGCAGTCTTTAGCTTGCAAGGAGGCCTTATCGTGGTTTAAGGATCATGGTGTAGGGTCAATATAATTGCCTTACACATTGATTGCTTGAATCTTCATCGCTATATTACAACCTCTACAGTTAGACCTAGGTCTCACGTTGGAATTGTGATAGATGATTGCTTGGAACGTATGTCTTCTTTTACTTCTTCTTCTTTATTTTCAGTCCCTAAACAGTTAAATTTGGTTGCTCATGCTCTAACTTCAAAGCCACGCATCAGGCTTGCTCGATGTACTGGGACTCTGTCCCTCCTTACTTTGTTTCAAACTGTTTTGCAGTAATCTACTTAGCTATTATTGCTTTCAAAAAAAAAAATAATTTAAATATGACTTAGACCAAGCCAATCCAAGTAATAAGGCAAATTTTACTGTGGACCATGATCCATATAGTAATGTAGTCCATAAAGTAAGTATCATTCTAATTACACTGTAGTTTCATTTGACAATATTGCTCTGTTTTTCAGTTTCATTTTCGACATTCACTAATTTCAATATAACACTACCAAAGTATCATTTTAATTCTACTACAGTTTAATTTGACAATATATGTAACTTCCCAAAATAATTTCCTCCAAAATTTCTATTTCACTACTGGAAATTATTGAATTTCCGACCGCCTGAAAGTGATCTTAAATCAAGTTGAAAGCAAAAAGTGGTCGGAAATAGCAACAAGGGTTTTCCCGGATACCAAAAGTGGTCGGAACAAGGCTTTCAACTTGATTTAAGATCACTTTCAGGTGGTCGAAAATTTCAGAATTTCCAGTAATGTTTTATTAAATTTCAAAATAAAATTATTTTTATACCTACGATGGTTTAGCCAAAATGTGTATAAATAAATATTTTAAAACTGTTATTTCAAAATGATTTCCTACATACACACTGTTTATATAATTATTTATGATTTTAAAATCCCTATTTAAAGTATATAATTAATTATAAAAACTTTGCCTAAAAGTCAATCTGAGAGGAACCTGTGAATCTAATAGCCAAGTTTTCTCCCAAAACATAATTCCAAAAATAAACCTATCTTATTTCTATATTTACTATATCGCATTATAGTCTGAATTAACCAAACTTTTGACCCAAATTATAACCCAAAGTTCAAAACTCAAAATTCCTAAACTACCCTCATTTTGGTGTGAACTTGTCTGATGCAAGACTTAGGGCTTTGTGCCCTAGATATTGTTGGTCCCGATAGGGTGGTAAAAAGTCTAGAGGGGGGTGAATAGACTTTTTAAACTTTTCCACAATTAATAACACTTTGGTAATTTCAACTCTAAGTAACAAGATATGAAACTTAGATGCGCAGCGGAATAATTTAAACAACCAAGTGTTGCGTAAAATCAAAGAGATATATCACATGCAATATTATGGATATGCTTGAAATAGCTCAAATAATATGTATGCAAATTTATGCCCACATGCAAACGTGAAATCTACTAGACCCAGATGACTAAATTCGAACAGTATATAAAATGGGTCAGTCAAATATTCAACATGCAAGATAACAAATGAATATTTAAAGAGATGGTGCACTCAATATGTGTGTGATATCACGTGTGAATCAATGAGTGAATCCAAATGGAATTGTGTCTGCATGCACTTGTAAAGTCACATAACCCAAACAATAAGATAAATGAATAAGACGAATAGTAAATGGGTTAGTATGCATGCAATAATAAATAAAGGCAGTAAGTAAATGAGAGAGGCAATTTATAGTTGTTCAGAGGTGGTGTAATCCTCCTAGTCCACTCTTCTCCTTTCACTCCAAGGAGGAAATTCACTATCTCGTTCACCCAGATACAAATAGTGAATCAAGTGCACACAGGCACTTCCCGAGTGTTTTGCACACAGCTACACTCAATCCCGAGTATCTCGCACAAAGCTATACTTCCGAGTATCTTGCACAAAGCTATACTCCTACACCAACTAAGTGTCTTGCACCCAGCTACACTTAGCACCACTGAGCGTCTCGCACACAGCTACACTCAACAACCACGAGTGTCTCGCATAAAGCTACACTCACGAGTGTCTCGCACAAAGCTACACTCAACAGGGTAGTGTCTTGCACAAAGCTACACTCAACCCTCTTTCTACACACAGTAGAGATAAGTTTAAGAGAAAACAAATTTCTCTTCTAATGACTTGAAGAATCTTTCGTGTAAGCTCAAAAATGGATATTTTCGAATTTTGATTTTCTTTGTATTGCCTTGCCTTCTCTTTTTCGTGTATTGCACTCTCTTGTCTCTGCTTCATGTCTTCAAGTCATCTGGTATATATATAGCTGAAGAAGCTATATTACCGTTGTAGCATCACTTGATCTTGATCGTTCATCTTGATCAGCTACACATTATTGCCAACTTGCATTGCGGTGATTTAATGCAAGAGATGGGCTTCCACAGTGAGTTTGAAAATCCTCACCTGACAAATCTTCAAAAGTCATACATATTGGCTCATCAGCTGAATCTTCTCCGAAAAATAATTACCTTATCTTGACGGATTCAAAATGATGAAATCTTCCAAAAGATTTTCTGCTGATTCTTGCTTGAGTAAAAATTATATCTTCGGCCATTAGATGTGTAGAAGAATTCACGTGCATCTTCCTTATCATGTCCACAAGCTTCCAAACTTGTAGTCAATTTAGTATGACATGTGTCCACATTGTAGCATGCACCTAACAAGTGTTATTATACTTATAAAATATGCTTCTAATGGGATTTGATCACAAGTCCAATCAGATTTGTTTTCCAAGCTTGTACCACTACACCATATTAACTCATTAGTTAATATTTCTGGATTTAATCTTTATTCCCAGAATGGCTTTAGTAGTATTTCACATTAATTCGTAAGTTAATCCGAGTCTGCCCCTTGGTCGTCCCCATCAGCCCCTTTGTCGTCCCCTTCTTTATCTCTTACATAAAAATGTAAAGATTAAGTCTCGAACCCATAACCTTTAACTTTAGTCACCTTGTTCCTTATCCACTTCACCACTTCATCCTTTGGTGTTTTCCAAGGTAAATAAATCTGAAATAGTAACATTCTGGATAAGTATATTTTGCTAAGAATTCGTAGACTTTTATGGCTTGACTTGGGACTTAGACTAATATACAACTAGACTCAAAATAAAATATGGGGATTCTAAAAATACAAATTTGGCTCATCAAAACTATTACACTTTATTCCTAACAAATTCCCCCTTTTTGATGATGCCAAAACCTATACCCGAACATTTTGGCTTAGTCTAGTCAAAAACAATAATCTTTTATTTTTCTTTCTTTTATTTTATTTTGACTAGCCAAATTGACGAGTTTGACAATTTTTGGACCTAAAAACTTTTTACTTTTAGACACGTAAAAAAGGTTGCAATTTTTGAGGTTTGATTTTAATTTCTTTTTGTCACTTTGTTTTCTTCCCTCAAATTGCATTTACAATACTAAACATGTGTCTAAAAATTAAAAAGCATAAAGCTAAATAAAATATGACTAGATAATAGATAGATTAATTGCATCAAATCCAAACAAGCCATATTACATACTTAGCAAAATATATTTAAATATCAACATTTTCACGGTCCAATCATGCTATTGGCTCTAGCTCTTAGCTTAATGAAGTTACCTTTGCAATTAGCATGATAATATAATTGCTTCACTTGCCCTTTGATATAGCATGAAAAGGCTCTACGTACATCTCCCTTGCTTGTTGGAAAAACATTTTCTAGTGTACCACTTGGCACATTCGAAAATGCTTCTTCCTTCCTTTAGTTCGTCCACATCCGGTACGAGTGCGGCAAATGATGCAATGACATCTTCATTTGGTGAACTTCCTTCCCCCTGAAGGTATGCATGGCCCGAACTGCTCGAGCTTTGTCCACCATGTCCAAATCCACAACCAAAATGAGAGGGTTGTTCTCTTTCCCCCTTTTTGGTGTCATCAAAAATGGACTTAACCATGTCCGTGCCCTTCTTGGATAATGTCACAATTTCCTTGACCACCGAGTCGGTACGCAAGGTCGTGCTAGCCATTCCTTGGAGAAAATTCTTAATTATGGATAACTCTTTCTTGATCATTCGGATTTCATCTCCATGAGTGTCAATCCTTTCAATTGTTCTTCGGAGATCCTCAACTTCCACGCACACTTTGAAAAGCAGCTTTTCATGCCTAATCTTGTGCATCATGTTGTCGGAATGGTGAGACTTCTCAAGATTGGCTTGAGCACTTCTTTCCTCTTCAAGGGCAACCGTTAACCTGTCAACAAATGAATTCAAAAATTCAACAATTGTTGTGTTAGAATTTTCATCACGTGCTCCAATGGCCTCTTTTAGCTCATTCAAGGCCTTGATCACTTCAACATTAGAACTTTTAGCTTCATCATTTTTGTTGATCATTTCATTTTCATTCGAATGATCATCCAAAATATCAATAACAATATGCTCATCATCATCTTTTCGAACGTCATCCTCCTTTGCTTGTTCATAGAGCCGTCAAAAATAGGTTTTACCCGCCGGGTCGACCCGTCCCGTACTGCCGTAGGTAGGGGACGGGTTCTTCAAATTTTGATCCGCCAGGAGGCGGGCTTTTTAGCCCGTCCCGCCTGGGTCACGGGTCCAGGCGGGGCGGGTCAGGCGGGTCACGGGTTTAGCCCGCGACCTGCTAATACATATATATTTAGTATTTAATACATGTTATTTTGATTTGTGTAATAGTGTTAGTGTGTTATAACTTATAAGATTATAGATTTATAGGAATACAATACTAGGTAGTGTTACTATGTTAGTGTATTGTACGTCTATACAATGATTCTTTTTTCTTTTTTTTTTTAAGGATATTGTACATTGATTTATTTATTTGTTTTTTTAAAAAATAACATGGTGAAAAAATTGATTGGCGGGCTAGCCCGCCTCGCCAGCGGGCTTTGGTATGGCGGGGCGGGCCGGCCACATTCCAAGCCCGCTAAGAGGCGGGCTTTTTAGCCCGTCCCGCTACGAGGATGGGCTTTGGTGTTTTTTGGCCCGTCCCGCCCCGCGAGACCGTTTCGACGGCTCTACTTGTTCATCCATCTCAACATCTTCTTGTTGTTCTCCTTCCTTGGCCTCTGGATCTGCCCCTAAGTCAGCTGGTAACACTGGTTCATCATCCACCATAAAGTCAGTGTTCAATTCTGCCACAAAATGAGAATCCAAATCTGCCATAAGGTCATCCCCAGTGTCATCTCCCTGGTCATCCCCTACATCATCCCCTGCTTCTTCTTCTTGAACTGCTTCAATTTCTTCTGTTTGGATGGTGTTGGAAGCATCCAAGACTTCATTTTGTTCCTCAGCAGCTACTGTCTCAACATTAACAGCCTCATCTTGGTCCCTAATCTCAACTCTTGGTGTTCTTTTCTTCTTAAACACATGGCTTAAGGGTATATCATCATCCAATTGTTCTTCTTCATTTTCATGTTCCTCAATTCTTTCTCTTTTGACATTAACCCGAAATAGGTACTTGCTAGAAAGAATTGACTTTCTATCCTTCATTTGGATGCCTTTTCTTCTCAAGAGTTCACCAATCATGAGACCGTAACTTGGCTTGTCTTCTTTGTTCACCATTGTAACCAACCGGTTGAATATTACTTTACTCCAATCCAATTTCTTTCCATGAACCACATCATGCATCATACTAGCTATTTGCAAAGTAGACTTATAAAATCCACCTAATTTACACAAAACACACTTGGCAAGTACTTCAACAAGTTTACAAAATTCCCACTTGAACAAATCGGACTTCCTTCCAGAATATTTGGGAACAACTAAACTGTCCTTAACTCGAACCTTTGTCCAAAACTCAAACTGATCAAAATAATAATTATCCAGAGTAATATCATGCTTAGAGAAATCAAACAACTCCCTAATATCATTCTGATCAACAGATACTCTCACACCATTCACAGAAGATTTAATCACATTATTTCTCATTTTAGCATGCTTGAAAAAATCAAATGCTTCATCATCAAAAATACCCATATAACGAAACATGCAAACCTTTTGTAGACCACATTTCTCCAATCCATCCAAAATCTCTTGAGCAAGAATTGGATTTGTGCAAACTTCCTTGAAATCGGTTGGGTCGAGGAGATGTCCCATGTTGACTTTCTCTGTGGGTGGGGTATTTTTGGATGATTTTCTACTTGAGGATGCCATTTGTGAAGTTATTTTTGAGTGGGTATCAAAGTAAAGTGAGAATGAGAGGTTTTGAGTGGTTCGGATATGGAGTTCTCGTAAAAGAGAGAGAAGAAGAGAAGAGTTTTGAAATTGGGTTTGTTTGGAAGAGGAAGAGGCGTGTAAGACATTTAGGGCTAGATGGACGAAAATACCCTTAACGATAGGTTTAGTGGGTCTTGAAAATTGAGGGTAATTTGGTCAAAATTGAGTATAGAAAAGTGTTCAGCTCAAGATATCCCAGATGAATTAGATACATGCATAAATGATACATGCAAAAATATTTTGTCAAAAAGGGATAATGATTAGATCCGTACGGACGGTTCGATTCTGGTTCCGGTTATACAGTGCACGGTTTCGGTTCGAACCGAACCGTGGTCACTCCTGTGTATAAATATGCACTATTCATCCCTTTGCCTCTCAATCCCTCCTCATTTGACATCTTCCATCTCCTGTGAAGTTAAGCTAGCAAGAAGGCCAAGCATTGTAAGGGATTCTCTACTTCTTCCTCTTCGTTTCCTACCCTCACCATCATCTCTCTTCTTCTCTTTAGCTAAGATAGATATAGTATAGTATATTTCTTGTGCATATGAATGATATATTGTGTGTATTTCTTTAGTTTGGTTGGTTATGGGGGTCTAGGAGGTGAAGAAGGCATCCATTCTTGAGGTTTAGGGAAGGTTTCTAGCTTTTGGAGCATCGAGCGTGAGGTATAATCCATGGACATCCAAATTATATTATTTTCCCCTTATTTGTCTGATGAATGTATGTTTGTTGTTGTTGATGATGTGTGAGCTTTGGAAAAGGTTTTGATCTAGTGTTTGATGTGTGGAATGTGTTGGAGAATGTTGTATTGTTGATATTTTGCTATGGTGGTATGATTTGGAAGTCGTATCAGGTTTGGAAGTGGGCAAAAATGCCCAGGGATGGAACATAGTAGAGAGACGAAGCTACTGCCTCGTCTCCCGGCGTGTCCAGCGGCAGGGTCGAGTGGCGGGCCTTTGCGGCTTGCCACTCCACGCCTAGGCTGCGCGGTTGGCGCAGCAAGACTCTCGAGTCCCGTCGCCCAGCCCACGCGGCCAAGGGCCTTGCAGCAAACAGTGTTCTGCTACGGGTCTGACAACTTGTGTTTTGCGGGTCTTCGTGACTCATGGGACTGGGGGTCTTGTAGTTCTAAAATGTTATGTGTTACTTGCTTCGTGTACAAAAATTATTTTTCCTAACAAAAGCATGATTTATCTATTCGTTGGATGTTTGGATAAACCTTGTTATAAGTGTTGAGCATGATTCTTAGCTTGAATATGGACTTGGCATGTTTTAAATGAGTTATAAGTATATCCCAAGCATGTGAAAATTGTTGAAGCATGTGGATAATGGTATGAAGTGATTTGTATCTACATAAGTTGGTATTTCTCATATCGTGATCATGTCTAATGACTATGTAAATTTCATGCCTATGAGTTAATGTATACGAAATCACAATGCTTTTAAATAAACTCTACATTCCGAATACTTATCCCGTATCCCCTATTTTCTCAAACTAAACTTGCTATCTATACTTAGCATGCCTTTCAAAAGAAACCCATTTTGGTTTAGTATGTCACTCGTGTGCTTTATTGTGATATACTATTATGTGAGGAAAATCTTTATATTTTGGAGGTGGTGCTCGTATTTCGGTTACTTGAGATATGTTGTGATGAGATGAGACCCGGTGGAACACTCCCGAAATTATGTTGAGATGAGACCCGGTAGAACTTTCTCGGAATTTATGAAAGTAACCTAGCAGAAAAATCCTGGGTTTACTATGGCGCTTGAGCTATTACCCGCTGGGCTTGGAATACCAGTTAGGGGGTGTGCACACTTAAGATAGCGGTCCTGATTCCATGTTACTTATGAGATTTGTGGGCGAGACGTTGTTAGGCCGTTCGATATTTGCCGAGCCCGGATAGGTCCATTCACACATGGTGAAGTTCCTACCTGCCCACCATATGATATGATGAGATTGAGGTTCTGTTATGATCGACGGAAGTGGCGGTTGTGTGGGAAGCATCGTTCACTAGGGGTTCATTGCGATGGAATTTCTGCCTCATATGACCTTGATGAGCATGATGATGATATGATATGATGAGACGGTTATGAATCATGGGAAGATGATGACCCCTCCACTACTACTATCTCTCTCTATATATATACAATAATATCTTTCATGAGAGAGTGAGAGTATTATTGATTCCATGCTTTATGTTAGTCTTACAAGCTAGTTTGTTTTCTTCCCTTTTTTTCCTTATCTTTTGGCACACACTAAAATGCATGTCACCTCACGCTTTCCTTGTTTATTAACTTGAACTTCTTCCATATCTGTTAATGTGTAGTAAGTATGTAATCATGAGCATGACTTGCATAAGTGATCGCATATGAATTGCATCGGCATGTGTAATCAATATCTATAAGTGAGCTATGTATATATATGTATACCTATCCGTATGTGAACCTACTTATCTCCTATCTATGTTATCAATGTGGCTTAACGTGTTATGTGATAAAACTATCTATTTTTCAAATCTATATCTATATGTATTTTACATGATAGAGTGACTTATACTTAGCATTCGTGCTAACGGGTTATTTTCGCATATTTTTATTTAACCCCTTTCAGGATTGACTGTTATAATAATATTATTATTATAATTAATTAAACCAAGTCAACTAATGCAGTAAATAAACATCGGTGTGTGGTGTGTGGTGTGTCATGTATGATTAGTTAATATGAAAGTGGCCTAGATTATACATGGAGCATTAGTTTCCTAATTATTAGTTTTTCTTAGTATAAATATGTTGCTTTTGTTCATTTGTTAATCATCTCAGCAATAAACATTATCTGTTTATTCCTCTCTCTCTCTCTCTTCTCATATATATATATATATATATATATATATATATATATATATTTAATATATATTATATTAAATATATTATATTTCATATATCTAACTTTGGTATCAGAGCTAGTCAACTTTTCAACCCCGAGATATTTTCCGTAGTGAAATATGGCAGCAAATTTTAATATTGTATGGTCGGGTTCCAAATTGGACGGGAAACTCGATTACAATTATTGGCAAATTATGATGTCCACACATTTGAAAGCTCAAAATCTTTGGAGCTTTGTTGATCCCGGTCTACCCGAAAGAGCTGATGCAGCCGCTACCCGGCGAGATCAATTGGCCTTGGAACAGATTCACCAAGGTGTTCATTACTCCATTTTTGGGCAATTAGCTCGTGCTCAAACAGCAAAGCAAGCTCGGGACATCTTAAAGGTGTCAAACAATATCGGGCAAAGAAGTCTAAGTTGCAGTCGTTGAGAAGGTTGTACGATAATTGCGAGATGACCTCTACAGAAACAGTAGATACGTATTTCACTCATCTTATTGATATGGTGAATAAGATGGGGTTATACGGAGATACGATTGAAGATGGTGCAGTGGTTGAAAAAGTTCTTCGAACTATGCCTATAAAGTATGACCATGTGGTGGCTTCGATCACCGAGTCACACAAAACTGAGCTCTTATCTATTGCAGAGCTGAAAGGTATGGTAGAAAGTCATATTGACAGAATTGCGTCAAAATCGGAACCACTAGCAGAAGAAGCTTTGAAGAGTCAAGTCACCCTTAATGTGACTGGCACTAATCAAAGAGGTGGAGGATCTAGAGGTCGTGGAAGAGGAAGATGAGGTTCTAGTGGAAGAGGTCGTGGTAACTCCAACCAAGGAGGAGGACGTGGTAACTCCAACCAAGGAAGAGGTGGAGGTAATACCAAACAAGGTAAATTTCCATTTCATTGCTACAATTGTGGCAAGTATGGACACAAGATTGCAGATTGTTGGTATAATGAGGACAATCGTGGAAATCAAGCAAACATTGCTGAAAAGTCTGGTGAGAATTCTGAAACCTTACTTTTGGCCAGTGATAGTTTTTCTGCAGATAAGAACATATGGTTTTTGGATACTGGGTGTAGTAACCATATGTCTGGGAAGAAAGAATTGTTTTATGAACTGGATGAATCAGTCTGGTCTAAAGTGAAATTTGGCAATAAGTCAAAGGTGCCAATTTTGGGAAAAGGTAAAATCTCTATTCAGTTGAAAGATGGTACTCATAATTTTATATCCGATGTGTTCTATGTTCTTGAACTACACCAAAATTTGCTGAGTGTGGGACAATTGTCAGAAAAAAAAAGGATATAAGATAAATATTACTCAGGGGTGTTGTACCATTGCAGATGCTAAGAGAGTCTTGATTGCAAAGGTAAATATGTCCCAAAATCGACTATTTCCTTTGAAAATTAAGCATATTCTCCTTGCTTGTTTTAATTCTGAAGTTTGTGATGATAATTGGTTATGTCATATGCGGTTTGAGCATTTTCATTTCTCTGGATTAAATTATCTTGCGAGAAAGGAACTTGTTTCTGATTTACATGTTGTGAATGTCCTTGATCGTATCCGTGAGATTGTGTGATTGGGAAGAAGCATAGAGATCCCTTCCCCGTGGGCAAGTCAAAGAGAGCCACAAAACAATTGGAGATTGTTCACTCAGACATGTGTTCGTTGGAGGGTTCCTCACATGGAGGTTGTAAGTACTTTATTACTTTCATTGATGATTTTAGTAGGAAAACATGGGTTTACTTTCTGAAGCAAAAGTCTGAAGCATGTGATGTTTTCAAACAATTTAAGGCTTTTGTTGAAAAGCAAAGTGGTTATGAAAAGCAAAGTGGTTATGAAATTAAAAAGTAATTCTAGTATTTAGTTTATTTTTGGTTAGTATTAAATTGTAATCTTGAGCATAATATTAGGTAAAATATTAAAGGTAATAACTAGTAATAATTTATATTAAGAGCTGATATTTTTAGTTGAACGACGGTGTATGCGTGTGCAAATCGTATGGATGAGTTATTTTTTATTATTATTTTTTTTTGTAATTTTACGAAAATAGTTTATATGTGTGTGCGTGAATTTATGTATATGGGTTGGTTTTAAAGAAGAAGATTGTAAGAGTAGTATGTGTAGTTTTTTTTTGACACCGGAGATGAACTTACGGAGGTGTCCGAATATGTACTCCGGTGTGTGCAAAGCTTAGGGATGAGAGCATTGTTTCTTTTAAAAAAAAGTAAAAATAAACATAAATAATAGACGTGTGCGTGAATGATCCACATTTTTTGTTATGCTAAAACTTAATTTATGAATGCATAAGTAATGTAAAAATTTATTTTAAGATGGTGTGTGCGTGCATGTGATCTGGCGTCTACATTGGTGTGCAAGTTACTATACACACGCACATTATAAAACTGGGGTCAATGCAAATTTTGTTTTTGTTTGTTTTTTTTTTTTTGGTGTTTGATTATTATAAAAATTCTAATTAGATGTGTGCGTGCATTCATGATGTTGTTTTTATTTTAAAAAAATTGTAAAAGTACTTGTCGTTGATTTTTTATTACCGAAATTGTTATTTACAGTGATGTGTGCATGGGTGTTGTTTGGCATGTGCTAGTTAATGAGCCACGGACTTTAGCATGCTATTGTTATTTTTTTATTTGTTTTTAATGAACTAAAAAAATTGTAGTATGTGAGCTTTACAATGTTATTTCTAGTGTTTGATAAAAAAGAAAAGAAAAAAAAAATATTACGAATATGAGTGGATGCATGTTGTTTGTCCGGTTTTGAAATAAATGAATGTATGTGTAGAATTTGTTTGTTTGTGTTGTGCATCAATGAATTTTTACGCGTTTGTGTGTGCATTTGTGTGGTATAGCGTGTGCAAATTGTTGGCAATGGAACTTCGCATCATGTGGTCTATTGTTAAGTTTTTATTTCATGGTGATGTGTGTATTTGTGTGGTATGGTGTGTGCAAATTACTGTAATGCGGACTTTGCATGACATTACGAATGGCGACTAACAACACGGGTATGACGACTAACAACACGGTTATGTGCATCTGTAATATTTATTTAGGTGATTTTTACGATGGTGTGTGAGGTGCATCCCAACTAGTGAATTTCTATGTGACACCCATGTACAGAGACATGCTTGCATGATACAGAAAACTTGAAGAACACAACACAACGTAAATTACAGGAAATAGTGACAAGCTCACCAAGATCAAGACAATGATGATAAAATATAGTTTCCTTGTCAGATCCTCAAAATAACAATAAAAAGGAAAAAGATTTTGATTTATTTTCTTTAATGCCCATGAATGATGCAAAATAAACTGGAATTCACCCAGCAATAATGAAAAAAATTCAACACTATAAAGACATTAACTTAAAGACTCCTTACAACTCCAGGTGTTTCTTATTAACATCCCCACCATAACTTACCAACTTTTATCAAACATTTCTCACAGAAAGAATTATTTTTGCATGGGCAATTTCTCTATATGATATATAAATTAAGGCCAGATCCAATGCGCAAGGCTCCTTCACATAGCAGCATCTCTTTTTAAGAGAAGTTGTTTTCATGCTAGAACATGTGGCTTAATATTCAAGAATTAATACAAGTGCAACCTTCTATAAAAATGCATAAATAGTACAGGAGCTGGAAAGTAATGCTTCCCCCCTTCCTCTTCCTCCTCATCTATTCATATTTGCTTTAGTGGCTATAGGTTTTCTCTAAGTTTTGATATGGATACTTACTACTCATCTACTTAAGAGCTGGAAGTATAGCCAACCTTAATATAATTACTACAAAGATAATAAGAAGATAAAAGACCTTATTATATCATAAACTTACAAGTGTTTGACACTAAATAACTGGTCCAAACCAGGTTGCATGTGATTTGAGACTGGGATAGTACCCGAAGTTTATTGCTGCTCAAATCTAACCATGAAAGCTTAGACAAGTTGCCGCTAGAATTTGGGATTGACCCATTGAAGCTGTTAGAAGTCAGAGATCTGCACAAAGTGTAACACCCCCTAAAAACATGATATATAAAAGCCTTAAACATGCAGATAACTAAACCAAACAACAATCACAGCGGAAGACTGAAAGATAGATAGATAGATATAATCTGGAACACGGGGTTCTATGCGACGTTCACCAAAAGGATGAACGCATAGGCAACATCAGGAATGTTTACATCTAAACCCATTGTCTCAAAGTTCTACATCTAAACTGGCACACAGGCCACAAAACGTAAGGGAGAAGCTAAACTAGCAAGTACTAGACCGCGCACTCGCCTAGACATCACCTGAAAGAACACAATAAAACATGGGACGACGCCCGGTCAGCGAATAATGTTGGTAACCCACCAATACATGTGAAATATCATACATAGATAAGATATAAAGCCATTTTCGAAACGGAATACATAAGTATATAAGTACAAAACCAAGAGTAATAGTCAACACAAGACTCAACACTCTCAATCAATAACACGGGAACACATCCCAAGACCACAAAGTACAAAAACGACTCACAAGAAGTCTCAAGGTATGATCTATCATCACACAATAGATCAACATCAGACATGCACAACGCAAAGGAATAAGACTCACCCACGGCAACACATGCCAAGGCAACACTTGCCTTTGTGACTACACACGTCACAAGAGAAGAACTCACAACAACGGCTACACCAGCCCTCGTGACATCACCCATTACGAGTTGATATGCCCTTCCTTATGCCCGGTTCCAACCTTATGGCTACCCCCAACACCCGACATGCACAACGCAAAGGAATAAGACTCACCCACGGCAACACATGCCAAGGCAACACTTGCCTTTGTGACTACACACGTCACAAGAGAAGAACTCACAACAACGGCTACACAAGCCCTCGTGACATCACCCATCACGAGTTGATATGCCTTCCTTATGCCCGGTTCCAACCTTATGGCTACCCCCAACCTTATTTCTTCTTCCAACCATTACCTCCAGGACCCCTGTACAACCAAGTCCAACCTTTTCCCTCTTGGGACCGTCGTCCCCCACCAACGAGACCACCAATTTCATAGTACACGAGGGTACTGTACACACACACGGCAACACATGCCACCCAAGAATCACGTGAACCTTACACAAAAGTCATAACTCCATAATCACGTCACGGCCACCACGAGGACCGCTGCAATACCTTGGTGACTAGTGTCCCATACCACTAATCGTGCAATCCAGGTAAAGCCACACGCACCACATCACAACAGGAATCAATCAACGGATCACAACGAAGATATGAAACCATACTCAATCAAGGAATGGAACACAGTCCAACAACAACGATGAATAACACAAGTTATCATCAACCAATCGGAAGGTACAAACAACACACACGCTAGCATTTAAACACCAAACTAGCATGCTTATCAAACGGGTAAACCAAACGTAGTTCCGAAGAACACACGAGACTCATCACGGTTCAACGAAACACAATGTTGAACACTTAGCACGATTCAAGACACCAAAACCTACATGGAATCCTACCATATAGTTCTAGACATACGAAACATCAAGAAGACGCGCAAATAGTTCCACAAAAGAACATCGGGAAGTCAAAAGACCAAATACCGAGTCAAAAGAATCACGGGGAACAAATCCCAATCAAACACCACAGTGTTCCCCGCAGGTGGACCCACGGGTAGGCTCCCACCCGTGGTTCCGCCCGCGGGTACACACCCACGAAGCATCTGTACCCCGCGGGTAGGCGGCGGGTAGACCCCCTGCCCGCCGTTCCGCCCCCGGGTACGTAACCCTGTACCAAATAATCCCTTCGAGGATTTTCATCTCCAAACTCAAATTCAAGTCCAAAACATGCCAAATCTCACCCAATACAACAAAATGACTTGAATCAAAGGAATAGCTACGCAATGGCACAAATGAACCCTAAACACAAGCTCTAGATATGCATTTTCACAAGACAATGCATAAACACTCACATTTCATAGCAAAAACACAAGTAGAATCCAAGAAATCACATATAGGTAAGCAAAATAGATTTTGTAGAGCATGAGTTACCTCTTGTAGACTAAAGACTTCACTTTACACCTCAACAAGCTCCTCTCAAGGCTCACCTTCCAAACCCACTTCAAGAACATACCAAAAGATCATAAAGATCCTATCTTTAAGAAAAGACACCTTAGATAAAACTAAAAACATAAGATGAACCTAGATCTTACCCTCCTAGATGCCCAAATATGTGAAAGGTTGAATCTTGGAAGCAACTCTTGAAGTTTTGGCAAGGCTCCAACTTGGCTTGGAAGAAAAGCTATCTACCTTTTTAGAGAGAAGGTGGAGCTAGACTTTTAGAAATTGTAAGGAAAGAATGAAGATGGTCTACTAGGTTAGGTTACAATACTAACACCAAGTGAAAGGTCAAGAATACCCTTACTAACATAAGGAAGTGTAAGGAACAAGGGAACTCCTTACAAAGCTTAAGGTACAACTTTGACTTTGGGGTTGACTAGTCAATTACTAGTCCCCAACTATTGAATTTTCAGGATTTTAGGAATTAAATCACCAATGGAAATAGGATTAATTACTCAATTAATCCCTTAATTAAATTTTGGATTTCGGGGTGTCACATCCTCTCCCCCTTCAAGGAAGCTTCATCCCCGAAGCTTGGGTACGACGAATTAAAAGCAAACGGTGATAGGAAACAACATTGTGACAAGAGGTTCAAGAACAAACTCTTTTGGTCAAAACTCAAAAGAATTCACAAGAATTTCAAAGCAAGAAAGAGGGCATTTCAAATCAAGGATTGGCAAGACTTTAACAAATAGATAAATTGAGCATCGTGAACTCTAGCCTCAACGCAAACACCGACTTCTAGTCAACCGCTAAGAACTAAACAACCAACACAAGGCACCAACTATTACTAAGCTAACAAAACAACAAGGCAACAAGCAAAAACAAGCATGCAAGGCAAGCAACAAACGACCAACAAACAACGAAGATGAGGTACCTGCCGAGAACAACTCCGGATACCGTTCCCGCATGGTTGACTCCAGCTCCTAAGTAGCTTCCTCAACCCCGTGATGCGTCCACCAAACCTTCACCATCTTAACGGATTTCCTACGGGTGTCCCGAGTCTTGAAATCCAAAATTCTGAGCGGCCTCTCCTCATAGGTCAAATCCTCATCTAACGGTATTACTTCCGGTGGTAAGACATGAGTTGAGTCATGGACATATCTCTTGAGCTGTGATACGTGGAATACGTTGTGCACTCTCTCCAATTCCATGGGCAACGCCAAACGGTAGGCTAAACTTCCAATCCTCTCAAGGATTTCATACGGACCAATAAACCTAGGGCTCAACTTTCCCTTTCTTCCAAACCGCATCACTCCCCGGGTAGGAGATACTTTCAACCAAACTTTATCCCCAACCGAGAATTCCACTTTCCTTCTAGCCAAATCGGCGTAGGACTTTTGGCAATCTTGAGCCGCTTTCATCCTTTCTTGAATCTGTTTAATCTTCTCGGATGTGTCAAGCAAATATTGCGGTCCCAACACTATCAGATTGACTAGATCCTCCCAACATAGCGGACTGCGACACTTCTGACCGTAGAGGGCTTCATAAGGCGCCATGCGTATGCTCGAATGATAACTGTTGTTGTAAGAAAACTCGATTAAATCCAAATGGTCCTCCCATGATCCTTGGAAATCTAGCATACAAGCCCTCAACATATCCTCGATAGTCTGTATGGTCCTCTCTGTTTTCCCATCGGTGGCCGGGTGGAAAGCAGTACTGAGACTTAATTTGGTTCCAAGAGCCTCCTGCAAAGATTTCCAGAACTGAGACAAGAACCTCGAATCTCGATCCGAGACGATGTCCCTCGGAACTCCATGATACTTCACCACTTGATTAACATAAGCTTGAGCCAATTGCGTCATTGTCCAAGTCTCCTTCATCGCGATAAGGCGAGCAGTCTTAGTCAACCGATCAACTATCACCCAGATTTTGTCCTTACCCGAACGGGTCGTCGGCAGACCTCCCACAATATCCATAGATATGGAGTCCCACTTTCCTTGTGGAACCTCTAATGGTTGTACCAACCCCTTGACCTTACAACGCTCCACCTTAACCTTTTGGCAATTGAGGCACTTCCCAACAAACTCTGCGACTTCCTTCTTCATATTAGGCCACAAAAAGAGACTCTTTACATCCTTGTAAAGCTTGTCGCCTCCGGGATGAACCGAGTAGGGTGTGTTATGACCTTCCTCCAAAATCTGTCGTTTCCACCGATCACAAGATGCGGGTATGTACAAATGGCCCTTGTACCTCAACTCTCCATCCGTAGACAGCTCAAAAGGTCCCCCTTTCCCTTTTGTTAGGTCATCCCTTGCCTTCATCAAGCTTGCATCCTTTTGTTGCTCTATCTTGATTTCTTCTAGAAACGTAGGTACGATCCTTAAGTTGTAAAAACGGACTTCCGATTCGACCTCACCTTGTTCTACCACTTCCAAGTTCATCCGTTGGAACTCTTTGCAAAGTTCATCAGCTACCACCCAAATGGAACTAACGGTATGCTTCGATTTCCGGCATAAGGCGTCCGTTACTACATTAGCCTTTCCCTCATGATACTGGATATCCAATTCATAGTCCTTGATGAGTTCTAACCACCTTCTTTGTCGCATGTTAAGATCCTTTTGGGTGAAGATATATTTGAGACTCTTGTGATCCATGAAGACCTTGCAACGCACCCCGTACAAATAGTGTCTCCAAATCTTCAAAGCAAACACCACGGCGGCCAATTCCAAATCATGTGTAGGGTAATTCTCTTCATGAACCTTAAGCTGGCGCGAGGCGTACGCAATTACTCTCCCATTTTGCATTAACACACAACCTAGTCCCTTCTTGGATGCATCACTGAATACTTCAAACCCTTCCGTCCCTGATGGCAAAATTAAAACTGGTGCAGTCGTGAGCCTCTCCTTCAATTCCCGAAATGCTAACTCACAAGCTTGATCCCAAATGAAAGGCACTTTTTTCCTTAATAACTTAGTCAATGGTTGAGCCACCTTAGCGAAATCCAAAACAAACCTTCGATAATAACCCGCTAAACCAATAAAGCTTCTTACTTCCGCCACTGATGTAGGCACAGTCCAATCCTTCACTGCCCGTATCTTGTCCGGATCCACAGAAATACCCCTACTATCAATCACGTGTCCCAGAAATGCTACACTGTCCTTCCAAAATTCGCACTTTGAAAGCTTGGCGTACAACTGTTTTTCACTCAGAATTTGGAGTACCGTCCGAAGGTGTCCAACATGCTCCTCTTTATCCCTTGAATACACCAGGATGTCGTCGATGAACACGATCACGAAATCGTCGAGATGAGGTTTGAACACTCTATTCATCAAGTCCATAAACACTGCAGGGGCGTTTGTCAGACCGAACGGCATCACCGTAAACTCGTAATGACCGTACCAAGTCCGAAATGCGGTCATAGGAATATACCTGTCTGCCACCTTTAACTGATGATACCTCGACCTCAAGTCAATTTTGGAAAACACTCCAGCGCCACGGAGTTGATCAAACAAGTCGTCGATTTGTGGAAGGGGGTACTTGTTCTTGATGGTGACTTGGTTTAGCTCTCGGTAGTCGATGCACAATCTCATACTACCATCCTTCTTCTTCACAAACAACACCGGAGCTCCCCACGGTGATGTACTTGGCCGGATGTAGACCTTGTTTAAAAGCTCTTGTAGTTGGGTTTTCAGCTCTTGCATTTCCTTCGGTGCTAACCGGTATGGGGCCTTGGATATGGGTACGGTGCCCGGTATAAGATCCACCGAGAATTCCACTTCTCTCGGAGGGAGCATACCCGGTATTTCCTCGGGAAAAACGTCAAGGAACTCACGGACGACGGGTATGGCCTGAGCTACATCCCCTTTTGCCTTCAGGTTCTCAACAGAGCACACGAACAACTCATTGCCTTTCTCCACGTACTTCTTCATCTTTATCATTGATACTAACTTGATCCAGGGTTCTTCCGTCGTCCCTCGATACGACACCCTCTTCCCGCTGGGTCCTCGTAACACCACTTTCTGCTCTTTGCATAGGATTTGAGCTCTAAACCGTCCCAACCAATCCATACCTAAGACCACGTCTATCCCATCCAAGTCGTACTGGATCAAATCGCTAGGAAACTCCTCTCCCTTGATGTTAATCTTGATGCCTTCAAAGAGACGGTCACACGTCCTAACTTCCCCGGATGCTACCTTAATGTTAAGCTTCACTCCAGTGCCACCGGTTAAACTCAACTTCTTCACGAGTTCGGGTGATACGAACGAGTTAGATGCTCCTGAATCGAACAGGATCGTTGTCGGGACGGATTGCACGAGAAAGGTTCCTATTACTACATCACTGTCACTTGTTCGAGCCTCACTTAGGATAAGCGTTTTCCCTTAAGGTGACCCTTCCGTCGGATGGTGAACCTCTATTCTCCCATTCCTTCTTAAATTCCGAGATGCTGGCAAGGTAGCTGCACTAGGACTTACTTTTGTGGACGTGCCGCTCCGGATCCACCGCTTAATCACTCAAGAAGCGTTACTAGATTTGGCCAACCTAGATTTCTTAACCACTTCACCCGCGTTTCCAAACGTTGTGGTACGCTGACGGGGAGGCATCGCAAACTTCTACAACAACAACACGGTTACAAAAAGAGAGCAAATAAGCAAAGAACAGAAAGCAACACTCAGTTCACCGCGCAACCAATAGTCCTAAGCCTAACACTTAGATTCTTAATGTCGCTTAAAGGTCTCAAACCACACTTAGCCACTTAGTAAGTCTAGACTTAACCCTTCCTAAGCTCAAACCTAGGCTCTAATACCAACTGTAACACCCCCTAAAAACATGCTATATAAAAGCCTTAAACATGTAGATAACTAAACCAAACAACAATCACAGCGGAAGACTGAAAGATAGATAGATAGATATAATCTGGAACACGGGGTTTTATGCGACGTTCACCAAAAGGATGAACGCACAGGCAACATCAGCAATGTTTACATCTAAACCCATTGTCTCAAAGTTCTACATCTAAACTGGCACACAGGCCACAAAACGTAAGGGAGAAGCTAAACTAGCAAGTACTAGACCGCGCACTCGCCTAGACATCACCTGAAAGAACACAATAAAACATGGAACGACGCTCGGTCAGCGAATAATGTTGGTAACCCACCAATACATGTGAAATATCATACATAGATAACATATAAGTTGTAAAGCCATTTTCGAAACGGAATACATAAGTATATAAGTACAAAACCAAGAGCAATAGTCAACACAAGACTCAACACTCTCAATCAATAACACGGGAACACATCCCAAGACCACAAAGTACAACAACGACTCACAAGAAGTCTCAAGGTATGATCTATCATCACACAATAGATCAACACCCGACATGCACAACGCAAAGGAATAAGACTCACCCACGGCAACACATGCCAAGGCAACACTTGCCTTTGTGACTACACACGTCACAAGAGAAGAACTCACAACAACGGCTACACAAGCCTTCGTGACATCACCCATCACGAGTTGATATGCCTTCCTTATGCCCGGTTACAACCTTATGGCTACCCCCAACCTTATTTCTTCTTCCAACAATTACCTCCAGGACCCCTGTACAACCAAGTCCAACCTTTTCCCTCCTGGGACCGTCGTCCCCCACCAACGACCACCAACGAGACCACCAATTTCATAGTACACGAGGGTACCGTACACACACACGGCAACACATGCCACCCAAGAATCACGTGAACCTTACACAAAGGTCACAAATCCATAATCACGTCACGGCCACCACGAGGACCGCTGCAATACCTTGGTGACTAGTGTCCCATACCACTAATCGTGCAATCCAGGTAAAGCCACACGCACCACATCACAACAGGAATCAATCAACGGATCACAACGAAGATATGAAACCATACTCAATCAAGGAATGGAACACAGTCCAACAACAATGATGAATAACACAAGTTATCATCAACCAATCGGAAGGTACAAACAACACACACGCTAGCATTTAAACACCAAACTAGCATGCTTATCAAACGGGTAAACCAAACGTAGTTCCGAAGAACACACGAGACTCATCACGGTTCAACGAAACACAATGTTGAACACTTAGCATGATTCAAGACACCAAAACCTACATGGAATCCTACCATATAGTTCTAGACATACGAAACATCAAGAAGACGCGCAAATAGTTCCACAAAAGAACATCGGGAAGTCAAAAGACCAAATACCGAGTCAAAAGAATCACGGGGAACAAATCCCAATCAAACACCACAGTGTTCCCCGCGGGTGGACCCACGGGTAGGCTCCCACCCGTGGTTCCGCCCGCGGGTACACACCCACGAAGCATCTGTACCCCGCGGGTAGGCGACGGGTAGACCCCCTGCCCGCCGTTCCGCCCGCGGGTACGTAACCCTATACCAAATAATCCCTTCGGGGATTTTCATCTCTAAACTCAAATTCAAGTCCAAAACATGCCAAATCTCACCCAATACAACAAAATGACTTTAATCAAAGGAATAGCCAGGCAATGGCACAAATGAACCCTAAACACAAGCTCTAGATATGCATTTTCACAAGACAATGCATAAACACTCACATTTCATAGCAAAAACACAAGTAGAATCCAAGAAATCACATATAGGTAAGCAAAATAGATTTTGTAGAGCATGGGTTACCTCTTGTAGACTAAAGACTTCACTTTACACCTCAACAAGCTCCTCTCAAGACTCACCTTCCAAACCCACTTCAAGAACATACCAAAAGATCATAAAGATCCTATCTTTAAGAAAAGACACCTTAGATAAAACCAAAAACATAAGATGAACCTAGATCTTACCCTCCTAGATGCCCAAATATGTGAAAGGTTGAATCTTGGAAGCAACTCTTGAAGTTTTGGCAAGGCTCCAACTTGGCTTGGAAGAAAAGCTATCTACCTTTTTAGAGAGAAGGTGGAGCTAGACTTTTAGAAAGTGTAAGGAAAGACTGAAGATGGTCTACTAGGTTAGGTTACAATACTAACACCAAGTGAAAGGTCAAGAATACCCTTACTAACATAAGGAAGTGTAAGGAACAAGGGAACTCCTTACAAAGCTTAAGGTACAACTTTGACTTTGGGGTTTACTAGTCAATTACTAGTCCCCAACTATTGAATTTTCAGAATTTTAGGAATTAATTCACCAATAGAAATAGGATTAATTACTCAATTAATCCCTTAATTAAATTTTGGATTTCGGGGTGTCACACAAAGGCAGTAAAAAATAAATAAAAAATGTTCAGTAAGTAAAATGAGAATAGGGTTCAAGAAAACTATTAAACATGTTATTTTTAAACTTAATTGAAAAACATAACAAAACATGTGATCCCAATACTTAGTAGTGTTGGAGAAAATGAAAAGATCCTTTGAACTAATATTCAATTAACAACCCCATAATCACAAACTTTGAGCTAAAATGTATTAAAATACTTCAAAAATGATATTCTTACAAATAGACCAGATTATGTAGAGATCCAATTGAATCAAGAATTGGACCAAAGAAACTGCAACCAATTAACATTCTGCATTAAAAAGTGAGAGAACTATTACTCCATACTTCATATCAATTGTAAGCATAGAAGCTGTATTAATTCCTATTTTACAGACAGTTTTCAAGTTTTTCTTACAAGATTCTAAGATTCTTCAATTTTCCAATTGAAGATGGTAAAGCTCCGTTTAAACCAATGTTGTTTGGTAGATCCCTGCACCAGGAATCTGATATTCACCAACCCATCTATGTCTCTATATAGAACATTAATATTCTAATATTCACAAAGTTACCATTAGCCCTGGATCAGAAATAAGTAAAGGAAATTATCACCTTAATATGATGCATAATTAATAATATATACTAACTTGCTTCTCAAACTCCACAACTCTAGCTTCAGCTTCCCTAAATCTCTCCTCAGCAACCCTAAGCTGTACAAAAAAGTTCAGTGTTAGAATTAAGGATAGAAGATGAAAAACTCGGCAGATTTTCTTAAACAATTTGCAATTTCAATCCCAAACCAATTAGAACACTTCATTGCCTGAGTATTTTCCACAACAAGACTTAAGCAGCTGCTACCACCATACCCATTGCTTTCTTCCTCTATACCCACCATTTCTACATCAAGCAAGCCCTAATTCCTGAAGTTGTCCACTATACATGCTAATATAAATATATTCCGACTAGAGAGAAACCTGATACCTTCAAACCACCAGACTCGCCGTTCGTCTCCATTGAGGCGATGTAGGAGAAGAAATGGAGGCGATGGAGGAGAAGAAATGGAAAAGAGGAATGAGCGGAAGAGATTCGAGACGGACGGCGGATTCCATTATTATAACGACCACAAGCCCATATAAACCGGCGGAAGAATTAAATCAATTCATTTATTAGACCGATAAATGACAACAATACCCCTAATTCCATAGAAACTAAGCGCACGCGGAATTAAAATGAACCAAATCTTAGGCGTTGAAAATAAAAAATAAACGCACATGATGTGGCCTCACGAACTCACCTGCCTAAGGGGTTGCACCGGATTCAAAATCTATCTATAAATATATATATATATATATATATATATATATATATATATATATTATTTTTTGAGAACAGATTTTCATTAAATCAGAATCAAGAACGGTAACAAGAAAAGATGGTGGGGAGTCAAACCACTCCCCGCAACCTGACACAGAAAAGGCCTCCCTAGCAACAGTGTGGGCAGCACAATTCGCAGATCGCTTTACAAAACGGAAATCAACATCACCTATCTCAGATGCTAATTCCTTTACATCACTAATTAAAAAACCAAAAGCCGAATTAAACAAATCTAAATTAATGGCATTAAACACTACTTGCGAGTCCATTTCCACATCTACACTCCCCATCCCCGTGCTCCGCAACCAGCTTAAGGCTTCAGCTTCTTTCACTCGGTAACTCCCATTAACTAGCATATTCTTCGCGGCCATGAAATTCCCCCCGTCATCACGCAGAATCCACCCCAACCCCATCTAATTACCTCCTTGACTAATAGATGCATCAGTATTAATTTTTAATCTACCGGTTTGAGGCCTCGTCCACCGTTCTGCATCCTCTCCAACCATTGGCACTATGAGCATATAGCCATTAATGTGCAATCCAACTATCAGCTTAGGCTTTTAGTTGAGACAAACCTCCAACTGTCCATAAAATTCAAAGCCCTCTGCACCATCATTGCTGAATCAAACGCACATCCCCTCCAAACATTATCATTCCTAGAAGTCCAAATACCCCAGCAAGCCAACACAAACTTTGGTAAAGAGTCAACATCTATCAAATTAACACACCAAAAAAAACCAATCAGAAATATGGTTACCAGTGTAAGCTGAAAGTTGCGGCAAACCCATATTATTCCAGATTCTACGAGCCTCAACGCAATAGGCAAAGAGATGGGTCGCAGACTCAACTTCAGCCCTGCACATATGACAGTCAAAGAGCACAGGCAACCCGCTTAGCAGCTAAAACATCACGCGTTGGTAGAAAAGCAGACGCTAACTGCCAACAAAAACACTTGATCTTTGGTGGCACATGCAAGTTCCATATTTTAAACCATGGCCGAGCAACAGTCGTTATCATAGTCATATGTTTATAACAAGACTTGACAGTATACGTACCCTTGTGATCCCAATACCAAGTCCATTGATCGCGAGGTCTCCGGTTGTTCACTGGAATATTTAAAATCAAATTAGCATCACGGGGGCAAAAAATATCATTCACACACTCCACATCCCAGCTTGTACCTTGCTCATTCAAAAGAGACGAGACTCGGGCTTCATACACAGACTAATGCAGCTCTGTTTGGACATAAGGGTTTTCGTCATCAGGTAACCAAGGATCCAAACCAATGACAATATCAGTCCCAGTACCCACCACCTTTCTACAACCTTCTTTCAATACCCCCTGTACCGCTAACATTCCCCTCCAAATATAAGAAGGGTTAGCACCCTCCTTTGCCTCAAAGAAATCACACCGAGGGAAATACCAGGCTTTGAATACCCGACTGACTAGAGATGTATGCATCGAAACCAAACGCCAAGCTTGTTTCCCAAGCAAAGCTTTGTTCATCTCGTGCAACCGGCGAAAACCCATTCCTCCACTTGACTTGGGTGAACACAATCCTTCCCATGAACGCCATCGTATGCCCCAACCTCCATTAAATTGTATATTTGTATACTTGTATATAACTAATTAACTATATAGTATATACTATATAATTTACAATTAAACTAATGGATTATAATTTTTTAAATATTTTTTAGCCATTTTAGGTAATTAGGTATTAGAATTTTACAATTTTTAGTTTTGAAAAATTTTCTTTTTTAAAAAATAAAAAAATTTAAAAAAAGGCGCCTAGGGGGCGCCTAACATGTTTTGCAACATTGGGTTTGACTGCTTGTATCCAGAATTTAGGTTGCATATTTCTGAGTAATTAGGTGTAGTACCACATGTTTCATAGAATTTGGAACCGCAGTTTGCTTGAAATAGATATTATCAAATGGATTTTATTGGAACTTGGTTTCGTATGGTGTTCATTCGTAATTTATAAGATAAAATAAATTCAAAGGCCAATAATTTGCAGGGATTGCATTTCTTGTTGATTGTTCATGTGCATTCTGTCTATTACTAGACTAAGCAATTAGTGCTTGACAAGTGATCTAGTATTTTGTATTCGACATTGAATTTGATTATGTTTCTAAATGAGAACAAGGAAATTTTAAAAAATAAAAAATAAAAAAATAAGAGGAAAGTAATGTTCTGAATCTGATTCCATGCTCACACCAAAAGAGACAACACATCTGAAAAGATACATTATTTTTATCCTTAGTGTACATTATTTTTGTCCTTAGTGTACATTATTTTACAGTGTTAGAGACTTAGAGTTTCAATGCATAAGACTGAAATTTACATTCAATATGAAAATTTACATTATTTTTGTCCTTAGTGTACATTATTTTTGCTCATAGTGTACATTATTTTACAGTATTGGTGTTTAAGTGCAGCAGAATGAAAATTTCATTCAATATGAAAATGTGCATCTGGTATGAGTTAATAAAGTTGTCTAATGTTGTGTTTATAATAAGACAATTTTTAGAATGTGTTCGCTGATTTGAATATTTTGGGCGTTTTGGTGATTGGTTATTCACTACTTTCCTAAATGTTTTGTTAACTCTTTTCTAAATTAGGTGTTCTGTGATGTTCTTCGCCATGACCACTACTTCATCTTATGCCTCAACTTCAAGAAGCTGCTTCTGAAAGTGGTAGATAACAGGACCCTTTGAAAGGGTTCCACCTTTGGAACAAAATATGACAATTGTGATAAATTGCTTGTAAGTCTTTTCTTTCATGTTTCGATGAATCATTTATTTGGTCTCAATTTGCACATGCTATATTTGTGTCCATAATTGCCTTAAGATTATTTATCTTGTTTAAGGAAAAGACAGGATCCCTACTTAGTACAGTGCCTCACATAGCCTTTAATTTTGCCTGTCTATTTTAGCACCACAGCAAAACAGGTTGGGTGTTGCCCTTCCTTTAGGGCTGAAGCCATATATATTTTAGTTCTTGAATTTTTTAAGTTATGAAAATTAACTAATGTGCCAGATAAATACTTTCAAAGGCTACTTGCAACAAAGAAAAATCACAATGCTGCTTAACAAAATGACAAAGGAAAAGACATTTTAGCATGAGATTGTGAGAATGCATTGAAAAAACTTTGACAATGTAACATATTGTGGAGTATATTGTATGAGGCACCTTAAAACCTTCAAAGGTGATGCTCCAAACTGAAATTCAAGTTTTAACAGAACAAAACGAGATGTAAGTACCACTGTTTTTTATCATATTTTCTTATTAAGAATTGACATATATATTAACTCTCATTTGTTTCTGAATATATGTGCATGCCATTTTCGTAAGATCTTTGATAGCAAAGTATGCAGCATGCATATTACTGCTGCCAATCGATGAGAACAAAGAGGAAGTGCTTAAGAAAGCAAGAGAAATCTATGTTTCAAAATGACATTGAATGTTCACTGTTGGTACTTGAAAGACAATTATTTTTTGAAAGGAAAAGATAAATATTTAGTTTTGAGTAAGACAAATATGTAGTTTTGAGTAGCTTGATTGTTGGTTTATTGGGAAAATGTTGAAGCGACAAACAATGTTTAGCATATATGAGTAGGTTGCTATAGCTGGGTGGAAAATTAATTTTTGGTTTCTTGGTTTTTTTAACAAGGTTGACAGGTTCATTATGCAGTGACAAAATGATGTAAATTTTGTCAAAGTTTGATAGGTTACTATGCTGTAAATTCCAAGCTTAACAGTTGCAATGTTTTAATGTCATTAATCATATTATATTTTGTTTATCTAAATTACATGTTCAATGTACATTATTTTTAAAAATCAAAATAAATAACCATTTCAGTCTGATGCACATAAACACCAACAGTGTGTAATAATGTACACTAGGTACAAAAACAATGAACACAAATGATAAAAATAATGTACATTTTCAGATTGAATGAAAATTTCAGTCCAATGCACATAAACACCAACAACGTAAAAAAAATGTACACTAGGGGCAAAAATAATGTATATTAAGGACAAGAATAATGTACATTTTCAGATTGAATGAAAATTTCATTTTGATGTACATAAACACCAACAGTCTAAAATAATGTACCCTAGGGGCAAACATAATGTACACTAGGGACAAACATAATGTACACTAAGGACAAAAATAATGTAAATTTTCATATTGAATGAAATTTTCATTTTGATGCACATAAACATCAACCGTGTAAAATAATGTACACTAGAGGCAAAAATAATGTACACTAAAGACAACAATAATGTACATTTTTAGATTGAATGAAAATTTCAGTCTGATGCACATAAACACCAACAGTGTAAAATAAAGTACACTAGGGGCAAAAATAATATATACTAAGGACAAAAATAATGTACATTTTCAGCAAATTATGGCAAAAGAACTTAATAGATGGCCTAGGCCTTTCAGTAGACTACTAAATCGCACCAACTGGTTGTATTCAAACTCAATAATCAACTCACCAACCAATTTTAAACATAAAGAACATAATATTTAAGAATAAAGTGCATAACTCCAAAACATCAAACACGGAATTATAAATCAATTAAGTCTATATCCTGCAAAATTTTATTACAACTACAGTCAATTATCATTTGAAATATTTTGAGATCCAGACCTAACACAAACCAACTTTGAACTACTACTACTACTTGAATGAACAAGATATTGACTATCGACAATCTCATAAACAACCAGTTGAACTGAAGATTGGACGGCAGCCTTTGTGTTTGATTCAACTGTTTTGCTATAATTCATTCAAGCTATAGCTTGATTATGCTTCTTTATATATATATATATATATATATATATATATATATATATATATATATTCAGGTAAAAACACCCCATAAAATAAATACATGCGGATTTGATGGGGTCGTTGGGTGGCTAGGATTTGTTGATGGATTTTGCGTATGTTTATTTTTGTTTTGTTAAGTTTTTAAGTGGGGGTGGGGGGTAATTGTGGTATTTGCCTCAATTAATAACCTAGTCAATTGTTAAGTCTCAGTTTCACGCACTCGTTTTTTTTGCTTCCTATTCCATTCTCTCGTTATCCATTCGCAGAAGGTGAGGCGTCCACATCTAGCATTCGCATTGTCTGGGGTTCGTTCCGTCGTCATTCTCCATGTCCACGTAGCAATGATCGTCGGTGGAGACCGCGGCACAGCAAAGCGTCGGGGACCACATGTTCGGAGTGTCAGCCATGGTATTTTTTTCCTCCATGACTAGTGTTTCACATTTCTTTTGGGGGTTCTTGTGTTTTGTCGTTTTCGTTGGGGGTTTGCTTGTTTGTAGGTATCTTAGTCGACTTGTGGGTTGGGGGTGTGGTTGGTTGCCGGATTTTAGCCGAAATTTCTAGTTGGGGGCTTTTTTTTTCTTTTTTTTTTTTTTTTTGTTAAACCTGTTCAGAGTTTTGTGTATTGTTCTTTGGTTTGTTGCTTCCTGTTCACGGTGTTGGGCTTACGGTTTCTGACCGAGGATGCGGGGTTTTTTTTCTTTTCATTTTTATTTTCTGGTTATGGATTTTGTTTGGGGCTTTAATTCTTTTTCTACCTATTGTTAACTAGGACTTTATTTTCATCATTTTTAGGTTTCAGTAGTGTTCTATTTTTTTTTTTTTTAATTTGGTATTGTTTAGCTATGTGATATGTTCTGTTTTTGTGCCTTTGCATTTGTTTTGTCTAATTGTTTTATCTCCATTTTTAGTGTGTATGTGTGTGCGGTTCTTGTAGTTTTTATGTTGTTGGTTGCCGCAGGGTGAAGTGTGTGTAAAATATGTGTCACTGTGGCGGGTTGGTTGGGGGTAGTTCCCAAATATGTGTGCGTATGCGTGTAACACTGTGTGCATTATATTGGTGTGGCATTTTTCTCACACCTCTATGATTTTGTTGTTCTAGAGCCTGATGTGTTGTGACTCTAGATAGGTGTGTGCATGTATTGGTCGGGGTGTGTGCTCACCGTTTACTCAGACGATTTATGTTCCTTGTGAGAGGTGTGTGCATGTTTTGGCATGGGTGTGTGCTTGCCTTTTTCTCAATCAAGTTATTGTTGGGTTATCAATGGTGGTGCATTTTTTGTTGGTGGGTTCATGGTGTGGTATGGTTGTGTGCTCTATACGTTGGTTTAGTAGCTTGGTATGGCATGTATGGATGTAATTGTTGTTTTTTTTTTTCAGGTCAGAAGTCCAAGGTGTTGCGTTGTAGGTGCTACAGGTGTGTCACAAAGTTGTGTGAGCGACGACGAATTCGTTTCGCTACCTTTGGCCTTTCTGGCGAGGTTGGAACAAGACCCGCTATGGAATGCTCCTGATGATGAGTTGACGTCTGAAGAGGATTCTGGTGGTGCGTTGTCGTCTGAAGAGGATTATATTCTGTTTTCCCTAGTGTGAAGTTTCGGTCGCAGGTTACTATAATCCCCTTTTTTTGCTCTGAGTGTTTTTTGGTCATCACGTTGTGGAATACTTTAGTTGCTTTATATTCTTATGTAGCTTGTTTCTAATTAGTGTGCACGATCAAAGCCTGTTGTGTGCACGTAATTTATCTTTGTCATCTACTACTCTTAGTAAATTTCACTCATTTGGAACTCTCGTTCGTACTGGCATTTTGTATAATTAGTAATTTGCATTAATTGGTTATGCAGTATAGCCATGTGTGCACAACCGTAAGTGAGTGTGTGCGGCTGAATAAACCATGTGCTATTAAAAGTTAAAACAGGTTTGATAAATATAAACAAGAGTTAATACCATCTGAGGTCTTCCGAGTATAGTGGTTTTGCCACGTTTAGTCATAAACTTTCAAATTGACCATCTGTGGTCCTTCAACTTTCAAATTTAACCATTCGCGGTCCAAGTTAACCACCCATGGTCCTTCAAGTTTAGAAATTTAACCAGCTATGGCCCTCTTGAAAGGACCATGGTTGGTTAAAATTTAATAGTTTAAAGACCATGGGTGGTTAACTTGGACCATGAATGGTTAAATTTGAAAGTCGAAGGACCACAGATGGTCAATTTGAAAGTTTAGGACTAAACGAGGTAAAACCACTATACTCGGAGGACCTCAGATGGTATTAACTCATATAAACAAATATTACTGTTCCTTTCAATAAACCATGTGCTATTAAAACAGGGTTTATAAATCTTTAAAAAATGAAAATTTTCAATGCTCTTTTAATAATCTTAATCTAATTTTACGTTGTTTAATCCTACCATACTTTCACTTTTTTAGTTATTACTAACATTTTGTACACGCGATGCGCGAAAACCTATGCCCAATATTAAAATATTGTTAAGTAACAAAATTTTAAAAATTAGTTAAAATTATGTTTCACAATTCCTTAAAGTGATGATACTTTTGAATTATCATATATTTGAATATAGTGGTCAACACAATATATATATATATATATATATATATATAATAATAATAATAAATAATACTAAGTTAACACCCACATATATGATATATTGATATGTATACACAAATAATATATATACATATTATTTATAATTAAAATTTAATATTCATACAAATATTTAATTAACATATAATTTATAATTAAATTAATTATTATATGATAATTTTAATAAAATGATAACTAAAAATAGGAAAAAGTTATGATAGATGTGGGTGTATGATAAGATTGGTGGACATATTAAATACTAACGGTGTTATAACGGTGTAAGGGTAATTTTGTCCAATATAAATTAAATGTACAACAATTAAAGCAAGATGTATATATTTATTAGCATATAAAAAAGGGACAAAAATCAAGGACATAACTTGTATTGACACTTATTATGTTTTTAGATATAATATCAATATCTAATATATTTCGTAATTAGACTATTTTTGCATTGCTTTAATTACCCTTTTTACCATTAATTATGATTCTGTAATTATTTTTTTTCCTTAGATCTAATCCGTTAATCTACTGAAATCTTATGGCCTATATTTATCAACACGTTTGTATTTTAAGGATGTTTATATATATATATATATATATATATATATATATATATATATATAGGCTTCGAATCTGGTGCAACCCCTATACTAGATAAGATCATGAGATCTCATGATATCCATTGATTCATTTTCTATAAATGGTTGAGATTATAAGAGATTGTGAAAGTAATTAAGGATATATTTAAATCAAAATGATTAAATAGTAATTGTAGATATATGTTTAATTATGGATATAATTCAATTGGAATTTTAAGCATTATATTAGGGAGATTATGAATGGAAATTGATATTTTAAATTATTAGGGACCCTATCAATGGTAATAATTAATTATATTTTGTACATCTGACATTTTAAAGTGTGGAATGGTGTGTGCGTTTTATAGTTTGCCATGGTGTACACCTCCTGTTACAGAAAACCGCACACGCCATTCGACACCCGCGCACACACCATCGTAAAATTCCCTACAATTTAAAAAAAAAAAAAAAAAACACAACAAGCCCAATACTATATCTACTACGCATTGATTATCTACTCGAAATTCAAACGCCGATACCCAAATTAGATTCGTATATTTTTGTTTTCTTTTGGATACGTTTCGTACATGCCCGAAACTAGTAACACACAAACAAAAATGTACATGCCTTATCACGAAATGCACATACCAAAACACATAATTTTATGAAAAAACCCAGCATGCCATGGTGTACGAGCCCTATTACAGTAAAACGCACACACCATTCCACACCCACGCACACACTGCCGTAAAATTCCAAAGAAAATCACTAAGAGAGAGAGAAATATTGATTAAGGAGAGTTGAAATAACGCCACAAATCTTTATAAAATGGAAATAAATGAAATGGAAAGTAATAAATATAGTGTTTAAGGACAAAAAAGACCCATGCTTCATCTATAACATGGGATCCAAGTGGTAATCAATCTGAATCGTCAAAAAATTAAAATCAACGATCAGGGATTGTGCTCACGGGCTCGGCTGACTAGGGGGTGTACACCGGATTCAAAATCTATATATATATATATATATATATATATATATATATATATATATATATATATATATATATATATATATATATATATATATATATATATATATATATATATATATATATATATATATATTTTACACACGCATTGCGCGAATAGGTTAATGTTCAATGTTTATATTTAAATAAGTACTTCAAAGTATATAAATGCAAGATCATTAAGAGATGTTTCATGCATATATAATTGAATGTCAAATTCATTTATTTAAATATGTAACTCAAAGTATGTGAGTGCAAGATAATATATGAGATTTATTATAATTGTCACTAAAATAAATATTTGCAACTTTGTAACATCGATAGTCTAAATACTTAGTCTAAAAATGAAAGTCTAAATAATAAATATTACTTTTGGCTTTAATTTTTCTTAGTATTCTTAATTCTCTTTTGAGTAGCATTGTCATTGTCTTCATCTTCTCTATTATATTTGTCCTCTTCTTTTTTCTTGGTAGTGTGTTATTTTCAATTGGGTTACTGTTGGTAGCATAAATGACAGCGTCATGCAATGAGATTATGATGTAGGAAACTGTGGATTTTCCTTGTTGTGTATATGACTGGATCTTAGTTGTACTATGAACTCTTGATCTTGCAGGCAACTGATGATATTTTGCAGTAGTAGTTTTCCCCCCTACATTTTTCATGTGAAAGTATTGAATAAAATATTAATATTTATTATATTTGTATAAGGTTCATGAGTATAATAGTACCTCTTGTTCTATTTTCATATCTTGTTTACTTGATAGTAACAACAATAACTCTGCAGATAGTTCGAATACTGACGCTGCAACTTGTCCAGTTTCATCAATAATTTCCACATCCATTTTGCACCTGTTCATTTTCAAGTTCATATTTTTAGAATCAGTAGGAATGAGCATAGTACTTGATTTTGTGTGTCTGTGTGTGTTTTTAATTTTTTTATTAAATTGATACTAACCTTGGAGTTAAATTGTTATCCACTATGTGCGTAAATTATTATTTTTAAATAGTGACTACATCCTATATACCAAGTATTTTTGTTGTGAAGGTTGATGTTGATTTTGTCTATAATCTAAGTATGTTCAGTCTAGAAGATGAAATGAATTGTAAATTTATATTAGTTCTAATATATTTAATGAATGCACAATAAGTATTTTACATACAGGATCAATGAATGAATCAATAGTGGTTATTTTGAAATTTCTTCATTTTCTAGGTTTGCAAAACTGATTGCAACATTGTTGTAGTCTCGATATTTTTTCAATGCATCAAGTGCGTTACGATGGTATATTGTCATACATTGACAGTTTTAATAATGAGTTGTAAATGTAGCTACGTAAGATAATGATATAATTAACATTTACATATTATTATCAACATAAAAACGGCATACCCGTCTTTTAGGTGTTCTGCTCGGGTTTCATTTGGTTCAAACATTATTTTTGAATGAGTTATTATGGATACAGAAATCCCTAATTTAAGGAATAAGATTAGATAAAGTAGTAAAAATTTGAACATTTTAAATATGATGTAGTTTCTCTCTTCAATTTATTGGGTTATTCGAATACTCTCTTTGTCAACAAATCCCCCAAGTAGTTAATATGATTAGCTTCAAATTATTTTTTTAAAAATTCTTTTTCATGGTATTAATAAAATACTCGGTGAATAAATATATAACATTATTTTGTATTATAACTTTGATATTTAATTACAAGATATTGTAAAAAGAAGATAATGGACAATGTAGTGAATATAGTTAAATGATGAATAATTTGAATGTAAAGAATCTTTGCATTGGAGAAAACAAAAAGACAATATAACTAATGAAATTATTTCTCTTATTTAATTTATTGATTTATTGATAATGAATAATTTTTTTTGAATAAAGACATGTATAGACACATAGTTCTAAATTAAAGAAATACATATGTATTATTTTTTTTGTAACTACTAATTTGTTTAATTTAATAACTAAAGAAATGCATATATATATATATATATATATATATATATATATATATATTCAGTACCCGTGCGGTGGGGTTCTCTCGCGTGATTATGCAGTTAAATATGAGCCATTGATCTTGCCTAAATCAACGTCCAGGATTAACAATGATTAAAAAAACGCGATGACATGCAATTTGATTATTTTATATCTAGGTCAATTTTAAGATGCGCGATTTTTCTTCTTAAGATGCGTGATATTTGTACTTAAGGTGTTTGGTTTGTTTGGTTGTATACTTAGGGATGACAATTTCAATCCGCCCCGCATGGATCGGGTTTTTTTGGGTGATGATGGATGGTGGGTCGGGGTGGTTCTTAAAAAAGTAAACTCGCTGTGGGTCGGGTTGGATTCGGATTCTATGTACAAAACCCGTCTAGAACCCCAAGGGGGGCCCACCATGTGTGTGTGTGTGTGTGTGTGTGTATATATATATATATATATATAATAGTAAAATAAGTAATAGTATGTAGTTATTTATAAAAGTTTATATAATTTTGTGTATCTTTTTATTATTTTTTATATCTAAAATACTAAGTTTATTTTTAAAAATTAACAATTTAGTTATTATATTTAAATATTTTAATTATTTTATGTTTTAGTATCACTAATGAATTTTATTATGTGTAAGTAATTTTAATATTATTTTTTGAAAAAATAATAAGATGATATGTGGTGAGTACCTGTAGTGGGCACCAGCACCCGGTAAATGTGGGGTGGGTTTTGATAAATCCACACGATGCGAGTTGGAGGTAAAGTTTGGTGGAGGAAATATAAAGTGGGTTGGGTGATGGATGTAGTTATCCTCAATCCACACCCGACCCATTGTCATCCCTATGTATACTACAAATTGGGATTGAAACACGCTATCTTCCACTCAACCCACCATTATGGCATTATCATTTCAAAATCCGTACTCGCCCCAAAAATTTTGTGAACATTTTGGAAACATTCATCCACTTCAACGAATGCGGGACTAATTTCTAATGTAAATTAAATTAAAATAAAAAAAATAATAAATATAATGCAAATATTCGAATAGGAATAAGGTCTAAATTGACAAATGAACCTAATATGAAAATGCAATTAGACCATTGAACTAAAAAAAAAAAAAAAAAAAAAAAAAAAAGTGCAATTAGGCCACTGAACACCCCAATTTATGCAATTTCACCTGATAACAGTTTACCATCCATTTTATCAGGTTACCTGTTTACGTGGAAGGTGAGTTAAAATTCTTAATAATTTTTAATAATACTTAATAAAAAAAATTAAAAAAAAAAAGGAAAAAAAGGGGGCGGCCACCGGAGACGAAGGAGGAGGGGTGCGGGGAAGGGGGTGGCCGCAATGTGGTTTTTTTTTTTTTTTTTTTTTTAAAGTTTATTTCACCATCCACGTAAGTATGCAATCTGATGAAATGAATGATAACCTACTATCAGGTAAAATTGCATACATTTGGAGTGTTTAGTGACCTAATTACACTTTTTTCGCATTTGAAGATTACGTGCCAATTTGGACCTTATTATTCCAATATAATAACTAAATATTGCATTTATTTTTTAAAAGAAAAATAAATATTATCAAAGTTATAAATAAATTGCATATCACTGTTAATAAATATCCACTAAGCTTTGGTTGTTATTACTTATTATGGTATTAAATTATTAATCTTAAGTGTTTACAAATATATTTATGAGACAATGTTTCAGTTAAGAAAATATTATATATATAATTATTTTTTAGACATTAATGTTTTTCAGACATTAAAAATTTTATTCAGTTTTCAAAATCATATCCAAAAACGTTTTAAAGGTTAGCGGTTTTAACTATTGTTTTTTTATATTTAATTTTTTAATGTAATAATATTATTATAACTATTTATTGTTATTTTGGACTATTTGCTATCTTTTGCGCTGCCATTAATATATTATTCAAAATCTTAGGTCCCTTTGATTTGGGTTCAAATTAGCGTTTGAATATTAATTTTATATTTTGAATGCTCGTATTAAAATTGATTTAAAGTTATGCAATTTATTTGGATTATGAGTTAATTGTTTAATTTTATGTGTTATTCATTCACATAATAATGTTTAGTTTAAATTATGCAATTTTATTATGCCTTTTGTAATGCATGATTTAGGATGAAATTATATTAGTTCTTTATTTAGTTAAACTTTATGCATAATATTAATTGCAATAGTGTATGAATTTAAGCACAGTTAGACCGTTAATCTAGTTCACCATTTTAAGCATTATACATAAGTGAGTTTTTATTTTTTATTTTTTATTTTTTATTTGTATTTTTTGTGTTTATACGTACCATACATTAAATGTACTTAATTAATTGAATAGGGAAGACATCCTAGTTATATGGCCCAGGTTTAAACATTTTTGCCTCACTACTAATATATATATGTTGTAATCTATTTGGCCTTTAGCGTTTATCCCGGTGAATTGAGACAATGACGAGGAAAGTAAAGAACAAAGGAAAATAGAGAGACAAACTAGATTGCACAAAGGAATTCTTATTCAACCACACCTCCATGTACAAAAGCTACAACGTATATATAATATACAAATATACAAATGTAATAATGGGTACAATAATGATAAGCATAATGACAGACCGTTACATCCGTTACACTAATAATGTCCACTTAATATATATATTTATAACACTCCCCCTTGGACATTATTTGTCCACAATCGTGCCTCGTTAAAAACTTGCTAGGAAAACCCTGTGGGAAAAAACCTACACAAGAAAAGAGTACAAGATTTATGGGCAATTATATTCATGCCTCGTTAAAAACTTCACTAGGAAAACCACGTGAGAAAAACCTAGTTGAAGAAATGAGTACATGATATTTGTAAAATCATATATTGTATTGGTTGCCTCATTAAAAACCTTAACTTAAGAAAATCCTGTGGGAAAAACTTAGTTAAGAGAAAAAGAGTACAACTATAAGCCTTCAAGGCATAATCTTCAGGATTTTTGGGGTCTGTTTATTTAAGTATTTATCTGCAACTTTCCCCCATTGACATTACTATATCATACTCATGCCTCGTTAAAAACCACACTAGAAAAATCCAATGGGAAAAAAAACTTAGTGAGGAAAAGAGTACATGGTATGTATATGATGCAAAGAGTACAATTGTTAGTCTTTTAAGACCCAATCTACAGGATTGATTCGAGTGAAGGTACTTCCCGTCTCCCCCTGAAGATAACAATCTTCAAGTTCCTACATGGCTTAAAATAAAGTCATTGTTTCAAAATGTGTAGAGAAGGGATATGGTACAATTTTTAGGATTGTCATTAGAATTATCATTTTATAGTATTATCTCGTGACTCTTCTGGAGTATACGTGGGTCGAATATTTATATAACTTGTTTACTATCCTTCAAATATATCCACTTAGTGATGAAGTAATGGACTTCTAGTCCCCAAAAATATCTTTATTATCTATATGTCTTTTATCTACAATATTTTGAGATATTTGGATGGCAGTTAATATACTGAAGGATATATTTAGGACATTTTCAAGATGGACTTATAGATATCCTTCCAGGAAACGATATTTGAGTTTCCCAATCACGTATAACATTACTAGGAATGATAATATACTTTCATACTTTAGGGAGAAAATACCTTTAGACAACTTATATTGACTATAAGAAAGATCATAGTTAGTAACTTACTAACTTTTATACTTTTGTGATTTTCATTCATCACATGTTGAGAAAGTCCATTAGGAATTTTAAGTAACAAGTTACCCATAAATATGTGATAACTATGTCTATTAGCTACATATCAAAAAAAAGCTACATATCTAATTTATTAACTGCTAGTTTTATCGAATAGCGGAATATAAAGTCATGACTAATATTGTGTCTTTGCGGAAAACCCTCAACTCGCCTTTTATTAGCGAGTTTTGATTTGTATGCCTTAATTGCTATTTTCTATCAAAACAGTTAGAACGCTTCGGGCGTTATACTACTGTTTCAATTTCTAGATCCAGATTATAAGTATTTATGAGCAATAGAGGCAAAATATGTTGTCGACAACTGTAACAGCTTTGTAAATATCTTTTATACACATAGCAATTTTGTATCAACCAAATATATGGCATTTCCCAAGAGCATTTGAATTTGGTTGTTCCGCTTCCCCAGTATTTTAGTTATTTGGTGCACCTACAATTTTACTGGGGGTTTTCGCCTTCCAGACGAATATCTTCAGGATAATATCTTATATTTCAAGAGTGACAAAATTTCTACACTAGATCTAGTTTTTGCAATTTCTTAAACCGATAAATTCCATATCCTTCCGGCATAAAAATGGTAGAGATATGTAGTCCTGATGGGGGATTTCAACTCTTAATATATATATATATATATGAAATGATTTCTATGGACTTAGTCACTCCTTTGATATTTCTAGCAGATTATTTGTTCAATGTCTGAACTTCTTGTTCTATAAGGCTAGTACATGGGTTTGAAGATTTTTCATCTCATGAAATTTTCTCGGCATTTAATTAATTAGGAATTTCAAATATCCCCCTAATGCCGAGAAAATATCTTATGATGCAACCAGCATCACTGTTGATTTCTCATGATGGGATATAGGTAGAAGGGTTGCATACTAAAGGTTGAACGCAGATAGGGAAATGCATTATGTACTAGCGTTTGTGATATGTAGTGGATCAGCATATTGGTTTTTCAATTTTGAAAGTCCCCCCAAAAAAACATATTTCCTCCAAAATTGCTTAACTTGCCTTCCGAACAAAGCTCTATTAGATCTGAGAGCTTTGGTTGAGTAGAGATTCAGCTAACACCAGCGTTATCCATCCTTATATACCTATATAAGAGGAGGGTGGTGTGGAAAAGAAGACAAGGTCTCGAGAATCACATTCGTGCCAGAGACTTACAGGGCGTTTGGTTGAAGGGAATTTAAATTCTCTTCCCACTTAATTCCCACCTAATTCCAAAGGCCACAAAATTCCCTTGTTTGGTTGAGAGGAATTGCAATTCCCCCATTTTCATGGAATTAAAATCTCATGCACCCCCCCCCCCCCCCCCCCCGGATTTTAATTCCTGGAATTTTAGGAAGAAAAAAAGATAGTGATGAGTCAAAATTACCCCTTCCCTTTTTAACTTAAAATTAATGCCAACAACAACAATGGACATTTTTTACTTTATACTACTTATTCCCTTTCAATTTCCATATATACCAAACATTGGAACTGAAATTCCCAGTAATTCTATTCCTGTAAACCAAATACTGGAATTTAAATTCCCACTTTATTCCCAGTAATTCATCTCCCATGGAATTACAATTCTTTTCCCACGTAATTCACCCTCTCCAACCAAACGGCCTGTTAAAGTTTAGATGGGACGCAAGTTTGCGTATAGTTGATTTAGAATCAGTCATTGACTTAAAGTTTTGAAAGATCAAGATAAGACAGTCAAATGGTGATTTTAGAAAAGACCATTAAAATTATCTTTCAAAGACTTCGATAAAGTATAAGGGTCCGTTGCAGGAAGGTATTTAAAATTTTTTGTTGTATCTTTTACTTTGACACAAACAAGAAATAATATGCAAAATCGTTCCTTAATGCTAAATCCTTCTTAAAGGCACTAAGGCATGCTTAAACATGCTATTCTATAGGCATATTCATAGCAATAAATTGAATATACAAAGCATAATAGGATTAAACATATTATTAAAACGACATCGTTTTAATTTTATTTTGTTTTTAAAGTTCCCGCCCCAGTGAATGGCAGTAGTTTTTTCTTTAAAAAAAAAAAAACCGTTGTTCAAGAATGTACATAATGTTATACTAGAATACACATAATTGTATACATGAATGTACATAATTATATAACAAAATATACATACTCTTTCTAAAAGATAATACACATAATCTAACATAATACATAATAAACATAAACTTTTAACATAATACATATCAAATATTAACATAATACACACAAATTTTCTGATTCGGATGTACATAATTGTATAAAAAGAATGTACATAATTGTATAAAAAATGTACATAACTGTATGAACCAATACACATAACTGTATGAACAAATACACATAACTGTGTGAACAAATACACATAATCCCAGCAACTTCCTACCGCGCCTCCCAAAACGACGTCGTTTTGGGAGGCGCGCGGCGCACAGTGCTATGTGCGCCGTGGTGTAGGATATAACGATTGCATATAAATTAACGTCAGTCCAAAATACTTTAAATAAATCAAAGAGGCCAATTTAATTTGTTTTGTTTTGTTAACCGAATTGGGTCAGTCCAGGCCCAACAAAACAGTCAATCTCTTTTGAGCCTTCAAAAAACCCAACAACAAAATAGGTCCAAAAAAAAAACTCAAATTATTATTATTATTTTTTTGGCACAAGTGTCAAATAGGCTCATCTACTACTGCGAAGTGCTCAATTTCCACCACGAACTAAATTAAGTGTCAAATAGGTCCTTCTACGAGTTAAATCTGTTCAATTGACTTTTTTTACAGGTTAATAACAGGTTACCTATTTAATTATTAAAATAAATAAATAAATAAAATTAAATTAAAAAAAATTACAGCCACCGGCTGTCCGTTTTTTTTTTTTAATAATTTTTAAATTATTTTGAAATTATTTTTTTAATAATAATTGAATTGGTAACCTACAAAAAAAAAGTTAATTGAACAAATTTAGTAAGTAAGTGTGATTAGTTAGCCTTTAATTTAGTTCATGGTGGGAAATGAGCACTTGATAATAGTACATGGGCCTATTTGACACTTCTCCCTTTTTTTTAAGAGACGGGGCCAACACAATAGTTATGCCGTGCAACCGAATGTACCATGCGCCATGGTTGCAAAAATCGGCGCCCGGCCGCCGCCGCGAAGAAGGCCGGAATCGGCCTCCTCCGCGGCCGGCCGGCTAGGCGGCCGCCTAGACCGCCTAGCCGGCTGAACCGGCGCCGAACCGGCGTTTAAATTTTTATTTTTATTTTTATTTTTTGCGTTTTAAATTGCAAAAAATTCGGGAAGCCATAACTTTTTACTCGGTTGTCCGTTTTGGGCAATTTTTTTTTTCAAATCGCGTATTTTTTCGAGATCTATCCACCACAAACAGCCGAAGGCGGTTTGGTCCACTAATTTCTCAAAAAAAATGCTTCTTTAACTCTTAATTTTAGTTTTTTATGTATTTAGATGGTTTAAACAATCTTTTGAACACATTTACAACTACTTTCTAAGAAATAACTATGGAAACCTTATGTTTTCTTACTAAATTTTAAAAAAATTTAATTTTTAATTTTATTTTTAATTAAAAAAAATAAAAAAATTAAAATAAAAAAATCGGCGCCTAGGCGCCCCCTTGCCGCCTAGGGAGCGCCTAGCGTGTTTTGCAACATTGCCATGCGCATGGTGCATACGATGCAAAACGACGCCGTTTTGACTAAAAACGCGCGTCCCACTTTTAAAAAAAAAATTCAGGTTCGATTCTCAGCAATAGCATTATTGTGGATATATAGTTATGAATTTCTGGATATATAGTTATGAATTTCTGGATATATAGTTATAAATTTGTGGATATGTAGTTATGAATTTATGGATATTTAGTTCATTCATTGTGGATATTTAGTTCATTCATTGTAAATATTTACTTCATTCATTCACTGTGGATATATAGTTATGAATTTTTGGATATATAGTTATGAATTTCTGGATATATAGTTATGAATTTATGGTTATTTAGTTCATTCATTGTGGATATTTAGTTCATTCATTGTAGATTTTTACTTCATTCATTCATTCATTGTGGATTTTTACTTCATTCATTCATTCATTGTGGATTTTTACTCCATTCATTCACTGTGGATATATAGTTATGAATTTCTGGATATATAGTTATGAATTTCTGGATATATAAAAATGCTATTGCCGAGAATCGAACCTGATTTCTTCTTTAAGTGGGACGCGCGTTTTTTTTAACCAAAACGGCGCCGTTTTGCAACCGTATGCACCTTGCAAGGTGCATTCGGTTGCACAGCATAATTTGCGGGGCCAACACACCCAAAACTTGGGTTCAAATAAAATAAAGGATGAAACATTGAAACCATAGAAGTTTCATCAGTATTCACGCGCAAATTATGCTGTGCAATCGTGTGCACCATGCAAAAACAACGTCGTTTTGACTAAAGACGCGCATCCCACTTAAAAAAAATCAGGTTCAATTCCCAGTAATAGCAATTTTTTTGTGCATAATTTGAATTATATATCCACAAGTTCATAGCTATATATCCACAAATTCATAACTATATATCCACAGTGAATGAATAACACAAAATCCATAATGAATGAACTAAATATCCACTATGAATGAACTAAATATCCACTATAAATGAACTAAATATCCATAAATTCATAACTATATATCTACAAATTCATAACTATATATCTACAAATTCATAACTATATAATTCATAACTATATATCAACAATAATGTTGTTGAGGAGAATCGAATCTGAATTTATTTTTTTAAAATGGAACACGCGTTTTTAGTCAAAACGACGTCGTTTTACAACCGTGTGCACCATGCATGGTGTACATGGTTGCACAGCATAACTATTGAGTATTCACGCGGCCAGACAAGAGAGAGAGGGAGACGCGTAGAGGTGAGAGGTCGCCGGCCGAAGCCATCACCATCGCTCGCCGCTATCACGGCGCCGACCAGACCGGAGGTCTCCTGCGTTGCCATCGCCGCAAAGCATCAAACCACCATCGATCGATGGTGCAGATCGGAAAAAAAAAGGGAGGTCGATCAGCCAAGAAATCCACCGCATCACCCGAGACGCGCCGCCATCGCTCCGCCGGAGCTTCACGTCGCGACCCTCTGCCGGAGCGCCGCTCGCAAAAAGCGTACAGGTTTCGTTTTGTATTATTTCCGAAAAACAGATCGGAAATTTTGCGCCTTTTGTTTTTTGTTTTGTTTTTTTTTTTTTGAAATCTATAAATGTTCCAAAAAAAAATAATGATAAATGTTTCATAAATTTGTATATGGGAAAAAAATCAGTTTTCGGAACAAAAGAATTTGTTCGAAGGAAATATCCAAATCTGTATTCTGGGTTTTTGTTTTATTAAGAAAAATGGATATTTCGAAAAAAAAAAAAAACAAATCCATGAACACCATGGAGTTGCATAAATAGAATTAAAAAACGGCATCAAGATAGAGATCCATCATGGACTATGATACAAGTCATATTTTCACATGTTGCTTTAACCAGATTATCTGTGTTAGTAATTAGATCCATCCAGTATGGCCAGTATTTTGCAATGAAAGAACTGATCAACAGAAAAATAAATTTGCATTTCATCATGAAAGGCATTGAATATAGCACTACAGATACTCATATACAGATACTGAAGCAAAGCAAGGATAAGAAGGTTTTTAGCAACTATGAAAAAGGATCATACCGTCCACCGGAGAACAAAAATGGGAGCTTGGTGATAACGTGTTGTAATCCATTTGGCCTTTAGCGTTTATCCCAGTGAATTGAGACAATGAGGAGGAAAGTAAAGAACAAAGGAAAATAGAGAGACAAACTAGATTGCACAAAGAAATTCTTATTCAACCACACCTCCATGTACAAAAGCTACAACATATATATAATATACAAATATACAAATGTAATAATGGGTACAATAATGATAAGCACAATGACAGTCCGTTACATCCGTTACACTAATAATGTCCACTTAATATATATATTTATAACAATATAGATATCGAAACTAATTTTTCATTAACAAGTAATGTAATGTAATCATCAAACTCATGGATGAATTTTTATTTATTTATTTTAAATTCTCACGTATACATTTAATGATCATTGTAAACAATGTCACCTTTACATGAGTCGGCCTTCGTATTACAGGCCACGATATTGTTCCCGGCTTTGTCATAACAAATTCTTACCTCAGTAAGATAACTATTCTTGCATCTAAGCACGATATGATGATGCTGTAGTCCGATTTCAAGTTTATTCCTAAGTTGGGCAGCCGATTGAGGGGTTGGGTTAGGGATTATATTATTAGCTGTTAGAATATTTCTTAGATTATGTCTCTTGTGGAGAGCGATTGTCCTCCGAAAGTAGGCGTTCTGATTTAAGACTGACTTTGAGATGACTCCATGTTGTAGCCACTCATGGGACCAGAAGTTTTTATCATTTTTTGTCCATAAAGCCGGCCAATTTTGCCTCAATTGATTCCTCAGTTGAGCATCAATCTATACAAACATTCAAGTCAAAGCAAGAAATTACTAAAAAAAAAAGTTTAATTATTTCTTTTATATACATACATACATATATATATATATATATATATATATATATATATTCCTTTAATTTATTTGTTAATAAATACAAACTCACTATTGAATTATCGAATTTCCCTCCTGGAGGGAGTTGTGGGCTATGCCATGATTTGTCATGCGGCCAAAGTCCGTGTATTGTGAACACTTTTTGTAGTTTTGTGGGATTATATTTTGTCACTTGACAATAGCCATGTGGCCAAAACAATACCAGTTGAAAACCCGTCCAACTGGGCGGGGGTGGAGGTGGGGGTGGATGATATGGAACATGGTGAGCTTGTGGCATTGGATTCACATCCAGATTGTAATTGGTACCATTTAGTATATGGGATATGGGAGAGGAAAAGGCTAGAGTTCCATTTAGGAGGAATAAGACCAACTCTAAAAATATCTTCATTGTTCTTTTGTTTTTGTTTTCTTCGTTTGTGCTCAAGGTTTGGAGCCTTTTGGCTCCTCTTTATATAGGCAATAAGAAGTCATGCAATACACGATACAAAATAATCTGTTACATACTTTGTTAAGCGTGCACGACGTGCTTGCTTCATATATATATATATATATATATATATATATATATATATATATATATATATATATGGAAGGGTTCAGGTGCGGGTATAGCTTCCCGTGCGGTTAGATCTGAACAGTTGATCAAATCTAGATCAACGGCTCAAATCAATGAAAATTAAAAAAAAAAAAAACGTGTGTCTGGAAGAAAGAAGCATAAGCTAAAAATGGCGCACCTTAAGTGATAAAAACACGCACCTTATGTGTTAGATCTTAAGCACAAACTCACGCACATTAAGGGTCCGTTTGGAAAGCAGGAAAATGACTTCTGGAAAATGATTTCTGGAAAATGAGTCATTTTCCGGAAAACATTTTCCTTTTCCAGTGTTTGGTTACATTTGGAAAACTGTTTTGGTGTGTTTGGTACATTTTCTGGAAAATGAGTAGAATGGTATTATTAAATATTTTAATTATTTTATTTTAAATTAAAAATTCATTTTAAATCTTAAAAAAAAACAAAAACAAAAACAAAAAACAAAAAACAAAAAAACAAAATTTTGATTTCCAGCGGAACCCGGTTCCGCCAGAAACCATAGCTATGGTTTCTGACGGAACCCAGTTCCGCCGGAAACCATAGCCATGGTTTCCGGCGGAAACCAGTTCCGCCGGAAACCATAGCTCTGGTTTCTGGCGGAACAGTTCCGCCAGATTTTTTTTTTTTTTTTTTAAAAAAAAAATTGAAAGAGAAAGGCGGAAAACGACTTCCGCCCAAATTTGGCGGAAGTCATTTTCCGCCAAATTGGGCTCATTTTCCCCAGTCAACGGAAAATGGATTCCGTTGACTGGATTTTCCAGGTGTAGCCAAACACCAAAAACTCGGAAAATGATTTCCAGAAGTCATTTTCCGGGTTTCCAAACACAGCCTAAGTACAACCTAATGCTGTCACGCACATTAAGCACAAAACTCACCCACTTTAAGTGTTAACTCACAGACCTTAAGTTTCAACAACTACTGACATTAAGCACAAACTTACGCACATTAAGTACAAAACCCACGCACATTAAGCACAACCTCACGCACATTAAGCACAAAACCCACGCACTTTAAGTATTAACTCACAAACCTTAAGTTTTAACAACTACTGACATTAATCACTAACCTCACACACATTAAACACAAACCCTACGCACATTAAGCACAAACTCCACAAACATTAAGAACAAATCTCACGCACCTTAAGCACAAAAGCCCACACTTTAAGTTTTAACAACTACTTACATTAAGCACAACCCCACGCACATTAAGCACAAAACTCACGCACCTTACGCACAAGACTCACGCATCTTATATACAAAACTCACGCACATTAATCACATAACCGCTCACCTTAATTTTGACTTAGATGAAAAAATTAAAAAATTACCACGATGTTTTTTTTTTTTTTAAATTTTGGTAATCCTGGACGTTGATTTAAGCAAGATGAATAACCCAGATTAAATTGCACAACCGCACCTCGGCACCCTAACCGCACCAGAACCTAATTCTATATATATATATATATATATATATATATATATATATATATATGTATATATATATATATATATATATAAAAGAATCATATAGGAACCCATCTTTAGGTAGGAACTTAGGAACTAATCTAAGCCCTTGATTTTATTCAATCCATGGTGTATGTTTAATCTTTTTTTTTTAATTAGATTTTTAACGTTGGTGGGGATTTATTTTGGGCGATCAGGGGTATTTTTGAAACTCCAAGCAGTGCACGTGGGTGGAAGGTGAGGATTAATCGCTGATTCTTCGCATTCCGTATTTCGTTGGGATTTTGCTGCGCAGGGTTGACTCCTTTGCAGACTCTATCTTCCTCAAACTTGTTTGTAGTCCGCTTCTCCTCCGTCGACGCCCGGTGGTCTATCCTTCGTCTCTTCTTGTGTTTTCCGTCTGAGATGGCCTGCGTTGATGGTAGGATTCCAAGTGTTCCCGTCCGGCGATGAGGACATCCGTTCGAGGTCAATTTTATTTTTTTATTTGATTTTCTTTGCGTTTTTTGCAATGGTTTGCGCGATTTGCCGGGTTTTTTTTTTTTTTGGTTCTGATTTTGGTTTTTGCCAATTCTGGGGGGTCGGTGTGTAGTTGTGTAGGGTTTGGTGTTCTGTTCGTTGACGCTGTTATGACATTTTTTTTTTTTTTTTGCTGTTGTTACTAGAAGTACCATAATAAAGATTTGAGCAACTAATATATGGATGAGTAGGCAACAACACAGCAGATGGAAGAAACATAAAATAGCTCCAGCAGAAGTTGCATTAATCATAAAACACAATAAAACAATTCCCTTTCATCCCCAGGGTTAACATATTTGAACAACACATTGGAGAATTCATCAAATCATATAAATAGCCATCTAGTGCACCATTTAATGTGGCTTGGAAATGAAATTATAGAAAAATACTCTAGCTTTACTCCTCAGGCCACGCTAGAGGGGTAGCAAATGGGTAAGATGAGTTTTAGCATATTAAAATGGTTCCCAAAATCACTGTGAGTCAAAATGGGCAGATAGTGATTTGCTCTTGAGGTCATGTATTCGGGCTGTGGGTGGGTAGTTGTATAGGGCCTTTGGTTTTGTTTGTGGCCGGCGGACACTACTATGTTATTAGTGTTGACATGGTTCACAAACAGATTGACATGCTTAACAAATCCTCCGTAAGTATGCATGACTAATGAGGACAAGTACGGTGCTACTCCTAAGGTGCTCGTATGTGCTTTCGTGGTTATATCTATAACCATTTTGTCTTTGTTTTTGAATGTGGACCTCGCGTATTGATTATGCATGTGAGTATAATTCCTCATGATGGCACACACTCATGATCATCATAGATGCACTGTTTGGCACATACAGGTTAACCAATGTGCACACACTAGATATCGCATCATCTTGGTTTACGTGTATTCTTGCTGAACAGTATTTTTACACATTATGGCACACACCATTCTACCTATGTGTACACACAGGTGATTTGTTTAGCCATTTGTACTTATAGAAATTAAGTCTGTACGGTTTGGCACACACAAGTTAACTAATGTGCTCACACTAGATATCACATCATCCAGATTTACGTGTTTTCATGCTGAACAGTATTGTTGCACAGTATGGCACACACCGTTTTGTCTATGTGCATACGCTCGCAGTTGTTTTCTAACTTTCCACCCAACATTTATTTCCTTAATGTTTGATTCTGTTATTTTTGGCATTTTCTAATGTTTTCTATCGGTTTACCCCGTTTTCCAGAAAGATTTTTGTATGTGTTCCTTGATGATATAGTCGATGAAAGGTGTGGGGCGGTCATACGAAAGCTTATTCCTTGAAGGATGCAGATGCGGTGGTGCAATGGAGGTAACAATGTGGATTGTGGCGTCTTTGCGATGCAACACATGGAGATCTTCATGGGGCAATCAGTTAATCAATAAGATTGTGATTTGCAGAAGGGTGATACTAGGAGCCTCGATGTTTTGCGGATGACTTATATGTGTCAGATTTTGACCGTTGAGTTTAACATACACCATTCCAAGAAAATCTGTAGCGTAGTTGAATACCATGATGTGGATTAACAACACTAGCTACCTATGCTCATTTCAACTAGTTGATTAGTGTTGTTGTTAAGTTCATTTAGGTACTTTTATGTTTCAAGTTTATGATGATTGAGATTTAATCCAAGGGAATTTTATGTTCTACTTGGTCTTTTTTATTTTGAAAACACACAGTGTAATCAATACACACTAATTGTACACATTATGGAACACAATCTTGAGTAATCATGACATGTAAGGTGCACACTTACTTGAGTTTTGTCTTCGACACACTCATTATGGAAGTTATGGCACAGACAATTTTACGCAGGTGCACACGGACATGTATAAAATCATCCTGGTATATGTGGAGCATTTTAGAACGTCATGGCACACACAGATCAGCCTAAGTGCCCCCATGTTAATGGACACACTAATTCTTCATATTATGGCATACATGGTGTAACCCGCGTGCACACCTACTTTAGTCCGTGCATCAATCATGGCACACACAGTTTAATCTAAGCGTGCACAGTTCAATCCAATTACACATCCTGATCTATCAGCCCAAGTACACACCGAATTGACATGTGCTCATTTCAACTAGTTTATTAGTGTTGTTGTTAAGTTCATTAAGGTACTTTTATGATTCATGTTTATGATGCATGATTGAGATTTAATCCAAGGGAGTTTTATATTCTATCTCGTCTTTTTTATTTTGAAAACACATAGTGTAATCAAGACATACTAATTGTATACATTTTGGCACAGAAGGTGCACACCTACTTGAGTTCCGTCTTCTCAGCCACACACTCATTAGAGACGTTATGGCACAGACAATTTTACGCAAGTGCACATGGGCGTGTATAACATCATCCTGGTTTCCCTGGATTCAAACTATTAGCATTTTAGAACGCCATGGCACACACATATCAACCTAAGTGCACGCCTGTTTATGGACACACTAATTCTTCACATTATAGCACATATGGCGTAACCCACGTGCACACCAACTTTTGTCCATGCATCAATCATGGCACACACGGTGTAACCCAAGTGCACACAGTTCAACCCAACTGCACACCCTGATCTACCAGCCCAAGTGCGAAAAGTCCGTCCCAAGCACACACCGAATTAAGTACCACCTAAGTGTATGTTTGTTCATCGACACACTAATTGTTCAAATTATAGCATACATGGTGCAACCTACGTGCACACCAAACTTGGGAACCGCTGCCCAACCACAGACTTCATTGACTCTTCACACTCTAGGGTCTAGCACTTCATTGCTCTCAGTGAAATATCTATTACACAACCGGATGATCTCCCTAATGAGCCGTCAATATCTGTGAAGAAATCAAATCATTATAAAGTCAGAATTTGTCTTAACTATATGGCACAAACAAATTTTCATATGTGCACACAATCGGGTGTTCTATATCCTGTGTGGCACATTCCTTACCCCGTAAGTGCACACACGGGAATCACGCCTACAGAGAATGGAACAAGGGCACATTCATTCTCCGTAGTCGTGTTTTCCGTATGTGCACTTACCTTAATTTGTGTGTGCACACAACCTAGGTAGATGTGACATGCAGGGTTGTGCATTTGGGCAATGCAGTGTGTGCCATAATAGCATTACGGTTTGTCAACGTACAAACCAAGGCAGTTCATCGTTCCCTTGCAACTTTGAGATGTCACACAAAATAAAAGCCTTCTGCATGCAATTGTTTGTGCACACACAGCTGTATGAGAGCACCAGATTTCAATTAATTGTAGGCTTCCACACAACACTGCGCATGGATGTATTCAATTTTAAGTTTTAACCTAAATTGAAGAACGCACAAGCAATATAATTATGGAGACAAATATCATTGTTACCTTCTTCGTTGCCATGATCCATCATTTAGCAGCAGTAGTCGCTGATGATCTAATGTTTTCGTCTCTCTCCGAAATCACAAGAACGGCGGACTGTATCCATCACTCCCTACTGCAGATCAGCCGAACAAAGAATTGCATATCAATTGGAATCCTTCCTTATCTTGTCACCCTAAAATCTTGGAAAGAATCCAAATACAATATTAGTTTGTAATTGGTAACTAGACAAAATTACTCTACTATCCTTTCTAATTAATTATGTTTTAGATCCACATAAAAATGCTTAATGATCTAGACCATTGATTTAGCAAATTTGAATGGCTTAGATTAGTTCTTAGGTTCCTACCTAACAAATGGTTCTTACTTGAAGCCACCCCTATATATATATATATATATATATATATATATATATATATATATATATATATATATATAAAATATAAAACCTATATTTATGTTTAAATGGAATAGTTTAAGTAGTTTAGTTGGTTGAATTCATAACTTGATATTAAAAAGCTTATGGTCTCAAGTTCAAATCTCATTTGCATGTTTGCAACATTTTTCCTTTTCTTCTCTTGTTTATTTTATCTCGTTCATCCCTTCACATGATAAATTAAATATTTTTTTAGTCTACTTTTATGAATAATTTAACTAACAAACTAAATGTTCTTTTAGTCTACTTTTTTTATGAATCATTTAATTAATGTGGTATACAAGTTTATATTATACTTCATTGTATTCGAATTAATTTTGAATTTTTTTTTGAATGCTACTGACTCTATTACAATGTCATAACTACTTTCTCAACCTACTGAAGCACAAAGAGTCAATAATACAATAACACATCAACGGTGGCTCGAACCCATAACCTCTCATTTTATACTCCCTATTTTTACTCCCTATCACATGCTTTTGATGTAGATATTTTCCTGTGGACCCAGGAAATGACCAATCCTAGTTTGCCACCTTAAGGGTATAAGTAAGGGAGTAGAATTTGAGAGTATGCATAGTAAAACTCTTTGGAGAAATGTCTTGTAGATTAGAAAATTTCTGAATTGCGTTAAATTTTTTTTGTCACAATTAGTGTTCTAAATCATATGCTCACAAATTTTCATAGTTCAAAAATTATGTACTACATCAATTTAATAATGATCAATAATGATTTTATTTATATCGATCTCTAACTCTGAATTCTGTATGTATGAACACTGATATCATATATGTTTTTTTTTTTTCAATACAAAGAAAGGGTGGAACCCCGGGAAACAAAACAAAGTCAATCACCACGGACATAAGGAACACTTAAGCTATTCATGCGGACGTGTAGCTTGTGATCGGCCCATGCTTGAACGCTCTGTAAACATTTTGACTATAATCCCTCACGAGCAGAATATTACTTTGTTGCGTCCCTATGAGTATGATGAGGTTAGAAGTGCTTTATTCGCAATGTTTCCTGATAAGGCACCTGGGCCGGATGGAATAAATCCGGGTTTTTATCAGCAATTTTGGGATATAGTAGGGGGGATGTCTCTGATTTTATTGTGAATTGCTTGAATTCCGGTGTCCTCCCTGAAAGTTTGAATGATACTAATGTGATTTTAGTTCCAAAGAAGAATGTGCCTGAGACTGTAGCTGACATGAGGCCAATCGCCCTTAGTAATGTGTTGTATAGAATTATGGCAAAGGTCATAGCTAACAGGATGAGATCACTTACGGGAGACATAATTTCAGAGTCTCAAAGTGCTTTTATCCCTGGGAGATTGATTACTGATAACATTCTGTTAGCTGCAGAGGTGGGGTATTTTTTGAATAGGAAGCAGTGTGGTAGAGCAGGCTGGGGGGGGGGGGGCGTTAAAATTGGATATGGCTAAAGCCTATGATCGGATGGAATGGCAATTCCTGCGAAGAATGTTGGAGGTTATGGGGTTTGATGATCGTTGGATTAATCTAATCATGCAATGTGTCACTACAGTTCAGTATAATATTCTGGTGAATGGTGCTAACAGTGGCAGGTTAATACCAACCAGGGGTCTCAGACAGGGAGATCCGCTTTCTCCATATTTGTTTATTATTTGTGCAGAGGGATTGTCTATGTTGCTACAAAGAGCCCAGATGGCTGGCTCTTTACATGGGTGTAGAGTGGCGCGGGCCCCCCCCCCCCCCCCCCCGATATCACATCTATTTTTTTGCAGATGATAGTCTGTTGTTCTTCAAGGCGAATGCTCAGGAGGCGGGTGTGATAAAAGAGTGCCTGAAACGTTATGAGGAGCTATCTGGACAAAAGTTAAATTATCATAAATCCAATATCTGTTTCAGTAAAAATACCACGGAAGAAGACAGGGAAGTAGTTGCGGAATGTTTGCAGGTAGATCAGGCGCCTAATTTTGGGAAGTACCTGGGTCTACCCTCTTTTATTGGGAGGAATAAGAGAATGGTTTTCTCCTATATTGAGGATAAGATTAAACAGAGGATTGGGTCGTGGAACAAGAAACTACTTACACATGCAGGTAAGGAGGTGTTATTGAAAAGTGTGGCGCAATCAATGCCAACCTTTTCAATGAGTATTTTCTTGTTACCTGATACAGTTTGTTTGTCGATTCAAAGGACCATGAACAGGCATTGGTGAGGGAGTGGTGGAGAAAGGGAGATTCATTGGAAAGCCTGGGAAAAGTTATGTGTCCCTAAGAAGTTTGGGGGTCTGGGTTTTAAGGATCTCAAAAGTTTTAATTTGGCAATGCTAGGGAAACAGGCATGGCGTTTTCTCACAAATCCCAGTTCCCTGGTTGCAAAAGTTTATAAGGCACGGTACTTTCCTGTTACATCTTTTGTTGATGCCAAGGTTGGCAATTGCCCAAGTTATGCCTGGAGAAGTATTATGGCTGCACATGATATGGTGGTTGCAGGGGGTACGTAGGAGGATTGAGGATGGAAAAACAACTTTGATCTGGGGATACCCGTGATTACCTGATGATCCAAGTCCTCTCGTTCAAAGAGATGCCTGAGGAGCTCAGACATGCTAAAGTTGCAGGTTTAATTGATGACCAGACTATTATGTGGAATCCACATATCTTGTCAGATTTATTTAATGTTGAGGATGTCAATCGTATACTCAGGATTCCTGTAAGCCCTGGATATGATGACTCATAGTATTGGCATGGGGACCCAAATGGAGTTTATACAGTAAAGAATGCCTATAGGAATATTGTGGGAAATTATGAGCATATACCAGGAGAGTTTGATGGATGGGTTAATATGTGGAAAATGAAGGTTCCCCAAAATGGAGGACTTTTTTGTGGCGAGCGATCTGCAATAATCCTCCCTACCACTACTAATTTAATTATGAAGAGGGTGGATGTTGATCCAACATGCCAGATGTGTGGTTTAGTGCAGGAGAATATTATGCATGCTCTAGTTATTTGTGACTATTCTAAAATGATTTGGAATATCTCAGGATTGCCTGTCACAAATATTGTTACGGATTCTTTCTCTGCCTGGCTAACGGCTGCACTTGCAATTTTGACAGACGAACAGAGGGGTGTCTTGGTGGCGGTTCTATACTATTTGTGGACAAGTCGAAATTCGGCCGTGTGGGAGAAATCATTACCCCACCCCGCCGGCTTATGGAGAAGGGCAACCGCAGCCATCGCCTCGTACCGCCAAGCAAACCAGCGCCCTCCACCACCCTTGGTGCCGCACGAACCGGAAGTGGGAGCCCACGTCAGGCCAAGGTGCTATGTAGATGCTGGCTACCAACATGCAACGAGGGAGGCAACCTATGGTATGGTACTCCTCATGCCAGATGGGACCTTTATGTCGGCACGAAATGGAAGACTGCCGGTTTGTGTCTCGCCTTTTATGGCGGAAGCCTTAGCTTGTAAGGAGGCTTTATCCTGGTTGCTCGAGAGGAATGTAGTGGATGTGGATATACTAATTGATTGCTTACAACTCAGAAACGTCATGCGTCAGGTATCAACGACTATAATGTCATATGTTGGAGTCACGATAGATCAATGCAGGAGGATGATGGCTTCGTTTACTTATTGTTCATTAAGTTATATTTCTAGACAGCTTAATTTGTCTGCACATGTTCTATCTCCGTTAGCTTTTACTCAGGACCAGTATATTATGGGATGCAATCCCTCCTGACTCTATTGCAGCTTTGCTCCATTAATACAATCATTTATTGGTTGGCTTTCAAAAAAAAAATTGATAATATAAGGATAGTATTGAAGAGTGTGAGTTCTAGTGAAAGTCCCCCATATTCTCCACTATAAAAAGAGGCCATCATTTTAAAAATGACATTCCTGAAGTCTGAAAAAAAAATGCATACTAAAGATCAAACTAAGCTAAAGTGGATTGAAGATCAAGCCAAGGTAAAGTGGATATTCAAGTAAGCTAAAGTGTATTGAAAATCAGAGATCAAGTCAAACTAAAGTGGACCAAAATGGTGGACTGGAGATTAAGCCAATTTAAGACCGGAGGCCCTTCAACAAAGATTAAGCAACAAATAACCCTTCATTGAAGAACAAGCCACATTCTGGAGGTCGTTCACTTAAATGTTCAAGTGTACTGTTAAGCAAGCCAAGTGAAGAATCAAATGACTTTCTTCATAGAGATTTTGTCCATGCACTAATGAATTTTGAATATATATATATATATATATATATATATATATATATATATATATATATAGATAGATGTGTATTCAAATGAGAACAAGTATATTATAGAGGACTGTGAGGACAGATGTAGTGTGTGCCATTAGCAGGTATGTCGTGTGCATGACCGAATGTAGTCGTGTGCCACAGTTTGTATGTCGCGCGCTAGATTTGTTAATTTATAGAGCCTGGGTTCGAAAACTGATGTTTATATTTATTCTTGTGTGCCATTATGTATTAAGGTGTGTGCCTGGTAAAAATTTGTTGTGTGCCCATTATTTGTCCTCACAGTCCTCTATATATTGTTGTCCTCATTTGAACTCAACCCTATATATATATATATATATATATATATATATATATATATATATATATATATATATATCAAATTTTCTTGTTTATAGTAACATTATATATGTGTGTGTCGCTTACCACACGACTAACTTCGTAGTGTTGTTGTTAAAAATGATTATCAATTTTTTTTAATCAAAAGAATAGAAGAATTTACAAACAAACATAAATCATATAATAAGAGACTTTATCAACAATCTCGTAAAAATCTCGATCAACAGCTCCCTAGGTTATTTGCACGCAGTTTTCAATTTTCGATGGAATAGCTTTGTCTAAGTTTGTTTAAGGTAAAAAGGGGGAAAAAAATTATGAATGTCTTATTAATTTTTTTTTTTTTATGAATGTCTTATTAATTTTTTTTTTTTTTATGAATGTCTTATTATTATTACTATAACAATTAAATTATACACAAACGGAACCAATGACATTTAAAAAAAAAAAAAATCTATTCTTTTTGCATCTTTTTCCTTCTTTGTAGTAATTGGTAAGAATTAAACATAATAATATTTACTTAATTTAATTTGTTTCTTTTTGTTATATAATATTGTGCCCGTCATCCTATTAATTACTAACCAGTGAACTTGCAAGTTGCAAGTCATATACTCAAAGTGGTAGAATAAACATAAGATGTAGGAACAAGAAAGTAGAGAGAAGGGAGCTTCTTCATTATTCATGTCTTACATTGCACTCTCTTGATCTCTTCCATACCATACATGACAATATATCTACTGAGTTAGGCCTATAATGGGTAGAAAAAATGGCGGTCAAATTTTTTAATCAAATGAATGTCTTAGATTTTTTTAATTTTTCTTAAGATTTCCTAATTTATCCTTAATGAATATGATTATCCGTTAACTTTTCCGTTAAATACTATCTTTTCCGTTAATTTCTGTTAGTTCACCGTTAACTTACTCATTGATTCAATAAGAAAGGTCTTAGGTTCTAACCTCATCCCAATCAAAGTTAGCATAATTAGTACTCTATTTTACTCTTATTAAATTACTAGTTTTTTACGCGAATGCGCGATTGGGATAATGTCCAATACTTTTTTTTTTTTAAATAAGTACTTTAAAGTATATCAAAGCAAGATTATATTGGAATTGTTCATGCATAGATAATTGAATGTTAAATTTGCCTATTTAAATAGGCAATTATAAGTTTACAAATGCAAGATAATATAGTCAAGATTGATTATAATTGTCAATAAAATAATTGTATAGGTATGGTTGAAACCAAATACGGGACATAAGGGAGATAAAAATAAATAAAAATTAGGGCATAAAATATTAAATATATACAAATATTGAAGAGCTAACTGCTGATTGCCGAACAAAAACATTGCGAGATAGTTTCTCACTTCAATTTGTTGTGTGATTTGAATACTCTTTTTGTCAATAAATCACCCAAGTATTTAATATGATTGGTTTAATTATATTTTTTAAACAATTATTATTATTATTATTATTATTATTATTATTATTATTATTATTATTATTATTATTCCCTTAGGTCATTTTACATGTTAATCTAAACAGCTAATTTTTTCAAATATCTTTTTACCAATCGTTGATATAATTCGCTGGTCAAATTCGCTAACTGTTGATTGTCAAACAAGGACATTGCGAGGTAGTTCTCACTTCAATTTGTTGTGTGATATGAATACCCTCTTTTTCAACAAATCGCTCAAATAGTTAATATGATTGACTTTATTAATTATTATTTTTAAATTTTTTCATGGTATTAATAAAATACTTGGTAAATAAATATATAGCATTATTTTGTATTATAACTTTGATATTTAATTTAAAAATAATGCACAAAAAAGATAATAGACAATGTAGTGAATATAATCAATTGTTGAATTTGAATGTAAATAATTTTTACATTGGAGAAATATAAAGACAATATAACTAATAAAATTATTTCTCTTAATTAATTTATTGATAATGACTATTTTTTTTTAATAAAGACATTGTTGAGACAATGTAGCGAATATAATCAATTGATGAATTTGAATGTAAAGAATTTTTATATTGGAGAAAAATAAATACAATATAACTAATGAAATTATTTCTCTTATTTAATTTATTAATAATGAATACTTTTGTTTAGAATAAAGATATTGTAGACGCATAATTCTAAATTAAAGAAATGCATATGTATTATTTTTTGTTGTAGCTACTAAATTATTATTTCTACTATATATAAGCTATGTGGCAAATCTAGCCGAAAAGGAGCTGAAAGCTGAAAAGCTATAAGTTATGAGCTGAAAACTGAAGAGTTGTTAAGCTAGCTGTTATGCTTGAAAATGTTTGGTAAAATTAGCTTTTTGATAAGTTGATAAAGGTAAAAAGACAAAAAAAAAAAAAAAAAAAAAAAAAAAAAAAAAAAGACATCTTCATATTTTGAAACGCTACCTAAGGTAGCATTCCAAAATAAGCTCTTATTTTAAGCTACGAGCTTATTTTGAGAACATTACCAAACAGAATTTATAACTTATCAGTAGCTTAAAATAAACTATAAGCTCCTAAATAAACTATGTCAAACAGAGCCATATACATATGCCTCCTTCATTATATATATTTCACATCTACTTCCTATTCATATTCCTCCAAAACCATAATAACAACACACTCCATAATAACAACGAACAATAATAATTGAATTCTTAAAAAGTTATGCGGTACTTATAAACATCATTATTGTATATTATTATTGGTATGTAGTTCTGCATAACTCTATTTGTAATTTTAGTAGAATAATTATTTTACTAAGTACAAGATTTGATATATGTGCAAAACACGGTAATATTCCCGATTTATTTTTTGTTATGTGTAAGGTGTAGATGAAGGTGATGTGGCATGGAAGTGTAGTCCTTTCTAAAGGGGACTAATCCAATCTGAAAAAATCCCAATTGCCTCATATTTAAGAAGCAAATCGGCAATTTGGAGATGGGACTGATGCTATATACTAAATTATCACATACACAATTCCTCTACACGTATATATATGCATAAACAATCCCCTCTATACCTTTCTCTTTTTTGGAAAAGAAAATATTTTCTTTTTCACTTTTTCTGCTGCTTATTTTCTCCTTGCTTTTATTTATTTTTATTATTAAATATGTTGTTTGTAGTTAGTGAACTGCTCAATTATGGTTTTATTTAAGCGCCATATAAAATGTTTAATAAACAAATTTGCAAATTATTTGATCAAGTTCTCCAACCCTGCATGGGTAGCTCAATTGCTCACAGGGGTAAAATTTAGAAACAATGACTCGAGATCGAGTCTCATCAATGACAATGTGAGAATAACTTTTTAAAATGAAGTAACTAAGAGTGCAGTAACTACTTATTTATTGTCCATTTAAATCAGAAATATTAGAAAGTAGAAACACAACTGCAATAACTTGCACGAGACCTTTCTACTAGAAATCAATATTTAATTTAACATAAGATTGTAATAAAGACATTGATACAAAGCACCAAATGATGCAAATTCATAAAAATCAGTTAATTCTTTTACAATTACAATTAAAAACACTTAGTTTAAGGTAGCTTAACCTCATATTTAGCCATGAAGTCTCCTCCTCCTTCCCTGCATTAGAAATGGCATCAGTGATTAGTACAAGTTTCACAAATAGATCATAAAACACCATAAATGCTAAAATAAAGTCACAACAACCAAAATCTTCTCCCAAAAAGTTGAATCCCCAACCCCAAAGGCCCCACAGCCCCCATACCCCTACCCGACATAGTATTTGGGAGGATGTAAATCAATGTGACTCAATAGCTCAGCAGACAGAGCCAAATGCCGGTGCGCACAAGGGATCTGCCCACTTTAAGCATAATCCCCACACTGCTGCTGCCGAGATTCGAATCTTGGTCTCTTCTTCCAAATACTGCCTATTAAACCAATGAGCTAAACCCGTGCGGGCCACAACAACCAGGATCTGGGGATATGGAAATATGGATAAGGAAACAAGGAATACCAGAGTTTGTTAGGAAATAATAATTTGATGGCTCAAAATCCATGAAGAATGAGTCTTCCACGCAGCAGCTGCATCTCTCCATGACACACGTACCGCACCTCTGCCGCATGTCTCTCCACGTAGCTAGCTAGCAATGCATTCTCCATTTGCATGCCATTACATGCACTAATCCTCCGCTTTTCTCTCTCAATTTTGAGTATAAATATCTTAGACTTTCTTTGTAATTATGCACTCATTTTAGACATCAATTAGAATTGATTCTTCTTCTTTCTTCTTTCTTTTGTCTTCTTTCACGTAGACATACTTTTATATATATATATATATATATATATATATATATATATATATTTGTTTTCTTTATTATTCTCTTTTTAGAGATTAACAATTATATATATTTATATTTTCCCTTTGTTAATTATTTATTTGTCATTTTATATAATTTTCTTCATTTATATATTTTCCCTATTATTTAACTTCTATAATTCTCAATTTTCGATCCTTCGCTTTCGCATTATTCCGCTATATTCCTAACAAGTGGTATCAGAGCAGGTTAATTGAGAGTTATTTTCAAAGATGTCAACTGTTACCAAGTTCGATATCGAGAAGTTCGACGGAAAAATTAGCTTTTCTATCTGGAAGGTTCAGATGGAAGCCGTTCTAACCCAGAACGGTTTGAAGAAAGCGCTAGCTGGGAAGAAGAAGAAACCGGCTGCAATGACAGATGAAACTTGGGAAGATTTGGATGACAAGGCACGTTCAACCATTCTTTTGTGCCTGTCTAAAGAGGTTCTACGTGAGGTATTAAGTGAGACGACTGCGTCAGATTTATGGTCCAAGCTGGATACGCTTTACATGGCCAAAACTCTGGCGAACACGCTACGCCTGAAGGAGCGTCTGTACACAATCCGTATGACGGAAGGTACTTCTATTAAGTCTCACTTAGATGAATTCAATTCTATTTTATTGGACTTGAAAAATATTGATGTCATAATTGACGATGAGGATCGTGCTGTTTTATTGCTTGTCTCTCTCCCTAATTCATACAAGCATTTCAAAGAAATTATGCTGTATGGTAATAGTAGTGATACCCTTACTTTCGACAATGTTAAGTCGAACCTATTGTCCAAAGAAAAGTTTGACTTTGAAATTAAGTCTGAGGACAAAAGTGAAGGCTTGACTGTAAGGGGTCGTTCACTTGAATCAGGGAGTAGCAATAAAAATTCTAGATCCAAGTCCAAAGGACATAAGTCCAACAAATCCTGTAAGTACTGCAAGAAGCATGGTCATGATGTGACTGAATGCTTCAAGTTGAAAAACAAGCAAGAGAGAGAAAAGAAGTCCGCTGAAGCTAGTGTTGTTGTAAGTGATTCAGATGGTGATGTGTTGTTATCTGTTAGCTCCGGTGAGAAACGGAGTGAAACCGAGTGGATTTTGGACTCTGGTTGTACATTCCACATGTGTCCCCACAAAGATTGGTTCATCTCTCTGGAACCGGTTGATGGTGGAGTTGTCTTGTTGGGTAATGATACCCAATGCAAGGTTAGTGGAATTGGAAGTGTTCAGATTAAAACTCATGATAACGTTGTCAGGACTCTTACCAATGTTCGGTATATTCCTGATTTGAAACGCAATCTGATATCATTGGGCACCTTGGAATCTCTGGGGTGCAAGTACACAGCTGAAGGTGGAGTTTTGAAGGTCATAAAAGGCTCTCTTATTCTCATGAAAGCTTCTCGTTCTGGAAGCTTGTATGTCTTGCATGGCAGTACTGTGACAGGTTCAGTAGCGGTATCCTCATCGATGTCTGATGCGGATCTCACTCAATTATGGCATATGCGTCTTGGGCATATGAGTGAGAAAGGCATGCATATCCTGAGCAAGAAAGGCCTCCTTGGTGGTTCAGGTACGGGTAAATTACAATTTTGTGAGCATTGTATTTTTGGGAAACAAAAGAGGGTTAGTTTCTCTACTGCTACACACCGTACCAAAGATGTATTGGAATATATACATTCCGATTTATGGGGACCGACTAAATTCCAGTCTATGGGAGGCTGTAGATATTTCATGTCTATTATTGATGACTTTTCTCGTAAAGTCTGGGTCTATTTCCTGAAACATAAAAATCAGGCATTTTCTATTTTCAAGAAGTGGAAAATACTTGTTGAGACTCAGACAGGTAAAAAAGTCAAGAAGCTCAGGACAGACAATGGCTTGGAGTTCTGTGAGTCAGATTTCAATGAATTTTGTGCGGCAAATGGAATCGCCAGGCACAAGACCTTGCCTGGTAAACCCCAGCAAAATGGTGTTGCCGAACGTTTGAACAGGACTCTATTGGAAAGAGCTCGTTGTATGCTCTCTAATGCTGGGTTATGGAAACGGCGTGATTTTTGGGCCGAAGCCGTTTCTACTGCTTGCTATTTGGTAAATAGATCTCCACATTCATCCCTTGATTTCAAAATTCCAGAGGAAGTTTGGTCAGGTAATCCTGTTGACTACTCTATCTTAAGAGTTTTTGGATGTCCTGCTTATGCTCATTCCAGTACGGGTAAATTAAACCCGAGAGCTGTCAAATGCATTTTCCTTGGTTATGCTTCTGAGTCAAAAGGGTATCGTCTATGGTCTCCTGATTCTCGGAAAATCATTCTGAGTCGAGATATCACTTTTGATGAAAATGCACTACTTTCTTCTGGAAAAGTTCCAGTACAGGTGAGACACAGAGTACTGGTGAGAAGGTGGAGTTTGAATTCAGGCCTATTGATAGTGTTACTACTGCTGACGGTAATACTAAAGATGATGCATCTACTAGCACAACACCTCTCGTCGAGCCACTACGAGAGTATTCCATTGCTATGGATCGGCCTAGGAGGACAATCAAGAAACCTGCTAGGTATGCTAGTGATGATGAAACCAACTTGGTTGCTTATGCTCTTTCAGTCACACAGGAGGTTGATGGTGTTCCATCTTGCTATTCTGAGGCTCTTCCTGTTGCTAAGTTCAAGTAGTGCTTGAGTTTAGTCGGGCTGTTCCAGTTGTTAATTCCACAATGGATTTGATCCAAGGTGGAGATTGTTAGGAAATAATAATTTGATGGCTCAAAATCCATGAAGAATGAGTCTTCCACGCAGCAGCTGCATCTCTCCATGACACACGTACCGCACCTCTGCCGCATGTCTCTCCACGTAGCTAGCTGGGGCTGAGAGAGTGCTAGGCCGTGTGGCCGAGAGTTTTGTACGGGCAGTGCTACAAGTGCGAGGCCGAGATGGCGGACTGCTAGGTGTATGAGACCAGAGCGTGTTCCGTGGGTCTGGGTCGGGGGCCTGTGCGAGAAACTGTGCACGTGTGGTGCACTGTTTGCGGGAGTTTTGAGCGAGTTGGCTAAGTGTTGGCTGACGGGTGAGTCTTGTATATTAGTTCGGCTTTGGGATTAATATATGTGGTCTTCGGACTGAAATACTTGTGTGTTTGGCTCACGTTTATTTACTATGCTTGGCTAATGTTTCCTTCGAGTTCTGTCCAAAGTGGGTTAAGGGTGCAATCCAAGTCGTGACTTGGGTTGTGAGGCTGACTGCCTTGGGCAAAGGCAGGCCGCACGGGCGAAAAATTTGGGTCGAAAAATCCCCCCGTGACAATTGGTATCAGAGCCATGTTTGGAGCAGATGGTGGTCCGACGTTGCGAGATTCACAGGCGCACCGAAGGCAGCAACAGGGCCATGGGCGATGGACTGTGTGTGTTGGCCGTTCGGGTGGGGCAGAAACCTCACGGGCCAATGAGGGGACTGTCCGAGTGATTGGTGATGAGATGCGACGTATGACTGCGTGGGAAGGCGTTGATGCAAGAAAGGTAAATGGTTTTTCACTCAAACTCTGTGTTGGCTTTTGTTTAATGAAGCCGTGGCCAGTGAGTACGAGATCGTGTGGGGTCGAGTGCTGCTTGATCAGGACCTGTGGCCTTTGATGGAACCCGCATCGTCAAAGGGCGGGGCTGTTTCCCGTGGACGCTGATGGCTCGGGCAGTGAGGCTTGTCCGAGGGCGTGATGCCTTGATGGGGTGCGATGCGGCAGATTGTGTCGATACTGGCCAGAATTATTGAGCATTGTTGCGGCTCAATGGAGGGGTGCTGTAGTGTTGGGCAGCACGGGTGCTGAGTGGGGCGTGGACTCGGCACGGGTCCGGGCAGATTGCCTTGACTGGTTGCGGACGGCAGTGTGGCTGGTTCGCGTACATGTACCTGGGAACGCGAGACAGCGTGGTGCGTGTGTTGCTGTGCGTTGCAGTGGTGAACAGCGCGGGTACTGGTTCGATGATCGGACTAGGTACGGGCCTTTGCGGGAAATTGGGCAAGAACGGGACTGTGTTGAAGCGTCAATGGGAACGCCAAAATGTATTGATGCTTGTTGCTGTCTAAATTTGTGTTGTTGAACTTTTCCCTCGTTTTAAAAGTTGTAAATTTAGATAGTGTGCTAACGATTGGGCGTGTCAATCGTGAACTCATGTAATTGGGTTGGGACATGTAGCCTCATGCAAAGTTTGCCGGTTTGTGGCAGAACTGCTTAGCGGGGATTGCTAAGTACTTAGCGGAATGTGCTAAGACTAGCTGGGAGCTAGGCGTCAACGAGGACGTTGACGGGTTTAGGTGGGGGAGGTATGTTGGACCCCTAAATTTAGCGGCACGATTCCGCTGCGTTGTGGCGCGTTTTGGCCTTGGTTGGCCGAACGTGGCTGTTTAAGCGTGGCAATGGGTTGCTATGGCTAAGTCGTGAAGAGGGCACGGCTTGATAGTTGGCCGGCTAGGTGAGTCGGTTGGCTAAGTCTCGGGTGGTAGACTTAGACGGGCAAGCGAGATGGTGCGTGGCTCGGACTCGGTGCGGAGATGGACCGTGGCCGAGATATGCGTTGGGCCTTGTTAAGCTCGAGTCGCGACGGGCTTGGGTCCTAGTGGCTTGCCGGTGTGCAAGGGCGCTGGTTGGGCGGACCAGTGCGATGCGGCTAAGTGTTTTAGCCGAGTTGGTGCCTTGTTGGTGCGACAAGGTGCACCGTGGCCGAGTTGGCACGGTGGTGTCCGAAGACTGTACAAAGCGGTTCGAGACTTTGGCGTTGGTCTCGGTGTGATTCGCCCTAAGGGCGAGTTGGTGCGAATTGGCGCGGGTCCCGTGCGTTGGTTTGCTGTGTGGCTCAATGTGGCCGAGCTTAGGCGCATTGGTGCGGAAAAGGCGCGCGGTGCGATGTAGACTCAGCCGGACCGTTGCGAGAAACGTGGTACGCGTGCCAAGTGTTGGGCGCGGTGCGGACGAAGCATGCCGGTGCGGTACGGCATGGGCGCAAGGCGGGCAGCCTTGGCGCGGACTTGTGCGACGAATGGGCGAGACCGTGTGGACCAGTGCGGAGCAGTGCGGACCAAGGCTCGGTGCGTGGCTAGACCTTGGCGTGCGGTTGCTGTGCGGTTGGGCGGTTGAGCTAGACAAGGGGGTGGTTATCCGAACATGTGAGCTGCACATGAGGGCGGTTCCAAGGCATGTGAGGAGCATGTGAGGTGGTTTCAGACTTTGCAAGGTGGCAGCGTTTGATTGGCTCTCATAAAGCTAAGTGGTTGGCTTGTAACCACCCGAAGCCTATAAAAGGCAGCCTTGTATTCATTTGTTGTTGCTCATAGTTTGGCACTAGATGCCGTGGGGCTGAGAGAGTGCTAGGCCGTGTGGCCGAGAGTTTTGTACGGGCAGTGCTACAAGTGCGAGGCCGAGATGGCGGACTGCTAGGTGTATGAGACCAGAGCGTGTTCCGTGGGTCTGGGTCGGGGGCCTGTGCGAGAAACTGTGCACGTGTGGTGCACTGTTTGCGGGAGTTTTGAGCGAGTTGGCTAAGTGTTGGCTGACGGGTGAGTCTTGTATATTAGTTCGGCTTTGGGATTAATATATGTGGTCTTCGGACTGAAATACTTGTGTGTTTGGCTCACGTTTATTTACTATGCTTGGCTAATGTTTCCTTCGAGTTCTGTCCAAAGTGGGTTAAGGGTGCAATCCAAGTCGTGACTTGGGTTGTGAGGCTGACTGCCTTGGGCAAAGGCAGGTCGCACGGGCGAAAAATTTGGGTCGAAAAATCCCCCCGTGACACTAGCAATGCATTCTCCATTTGCATGCCATTACATGCACTAATCCTCCGCTTTTCTCTCTCAATTTTGAGTATAAATATCTTAGACTTTCTTTGTAATTATGCACTCATTTTAGACATCAATTAGAATTGATTCTTCTTCTTTCTTCTTTCTTTTGTCTTCTTTCACGTAGACATACTTTTATATATATATATATATATATATATATATATATATATATATATATATATATATATTTGTTTTCTTTATTATTCTCTTTTTAGAGATTAACAATTATATATATTTATATTTTCCCTTTGTTAATTATTTATTTGTCATTTTATATAATTTTCTTCATTTATATATTTTCCCTATTATTTAACTTCTATAATTCTCAATTTTCGATCCTTCGCTTTCGCATTATTCCGCTATATTCCTAACAGAGTTCTTGAAATATTACATATCTTCTTCTAAAGTAAAAAACACAGCCACATAGTTGGTGTATGGTCACTTTTTTTGTGAAAAAAATCCTTTTGTCCACTTAGTAAAGACAAAAATCATCCAAATTGGAAGTTAGAAAACATTATACTAATTTTTCAATAAGTGCTTTATTACCAGGATTCCATAATCAAATTACTTGTGCTTTTAGTAGGAAGGGTGCAAATTACAATTATAGATTATGATCCACTATTTACATCTTTGGCAATGATTATGGATTATGGATTGTCACCATACTTTTTAACTTAGTTGATCCATAATAACTCCGACTTAGTCATAACATTTTATAATCCATAATCATAAGCCTTGCAAGATGGGAACATTGGAGATTTTCATAATTAAATGACAATTTACCTTGACAAAACAGTGCAAGAAGAAAATCCATAAATTAGTATAAACCGCTCCAGCAAGTCTCTGCCTTCAATTTGCAGACACGATCACTTGAACTCGCGCAGTAACTTCTGGATGAAGCTTCAGTTCAGCAGTATATGCTCCAGTTTCACGAATCTCGGGCAGAGATACTATTCTTTTGTCCACGTCCCTATATGAAAAACATGAATAATACGTAAATAATCATGCCAATAATCCAGTTAAGATTTGGGGATTAGTCACACACAAAGACATCATACCGAAAATGTTTATAGGGGAACTGTACCTCTGTAGCTGTGCCTTGATTATGTCAACAAGATCCTGGGCAGTGACACTGAAAATGGCCACAAGTGAATAACAATGCAAACAAAGATAAACTCGATGCTCATTACACTTTTATTACTGAACATTCGAACTCACCTTCCAAATATTTGTTTTCCTTTCCCGCCCTTGCGTTTCACCTTGAAGCCTCCAACAGTTTCGAAAATTAGAGCAAGTTGTTGTGCTTCTTCTTTCACCTGAATGCAAAATTAAATACTAGATATCAGTATCTATCACTATAATGTTTTATAGATTTAGATGTAAATAAAAGAAACACAATTGGAAATATGTTATCTACAAGTTGGTATCATACCCGTTTTTTCTCAGCCTCGATTCTCTCTTCTTCAATCTTCATTTCTCTGAAATGAAATATGTACTCCTAAAATCTTATGATCCATGATGAAGTTGTTCACTACTTATTATTATCCAAATAAAACCCATAGCACCAACTCTTCTTGATAATGGACTCACATTGTTTTTTTTTTTTTTTTTTCAAGTTAAATTCTAAATAGGTGTATTTTCAGATGGAAGAAACATCGTAGAAACCTTCTAGCATGCTGCAAGGCAATAAGCACATTGTCTGAAGAGGAGTGACTATCACAAGCTTCATGGATATATATATAAAGAAGTATAACATGGAAGATTGTCCATGCACATTGCCCATGCTCTACATATTACTTGTAGTCTTATTTTCTGATTGAAAAATGTTTGAATAGAGAGGCAAAATACTGAATTTAACCAAAAAAGATCATTTTTGTGACAGAGTACATAAAAAGGATTATAACCCTGTTTGGCAACATAGTTAGCTTATCAGCCAATTTTGGCTTATTTGACCACTATTAGCTATTTGACTTGGTTAAACAATCAATATGAGTGTTTGATTAATTAGCTTTTTGTAACAACTTATTGCTCCAAAATGATAAAATTCAAAAAACTGCTCAAAGTAGCTTTTTCGATCAGCTTTTCGAGAAAGTCATTTTGCATGTAATCAGCTATCAACTAACAGCTAATTTACCAAAACACTTTTCTACAATCAGCTAATGCTATCAACTAGTCAAACCCACTAACCCAAACAGCTCCTATAACAGCTAGATTCTCATCAGTATCTTCACAGAACCTCAAAGCTTACATAATAAGATATATAGCCTAATGTCCACTCACATCCACTTAAACCAGCACCAGAGAAGTATAAAGAATCACACTTTTATGCAAAGTGCAATCTTTAAACAGAAAGAATAGTAGAGAATTAAAATGCAATTTTGTTCCGAATGAAATATCAGTTCTCAGTCCAATCTTCACATACTTCAAACAAGAAAAATGGTGCAAATAAAAAAGTGAATAAATATCAGATGATTGATAATTTGAACTTTATTCCAATGGACATATGACTTGCCAGCTTAAGCTTCGCATAATTCATGAAAAATACGCAATTAACTAAACTTCCCAAAACCTTACTTGAGAAGCAGAGGGGTGACAATTTGAGCCATGCCCATTGGCAGCAGGAAATTCCTGTAGTACCCTGCTCTCACACTCGTAAGTTGCCCTTTCTTCCCCAAATCTTGCACATCCTCTTTCAGTATTATCTGTCCCCCACCAAACAAAGAAAATTACAGAGAAACCCATGGATGGACTTTGGGTATGAAGAAATTTAAAAATTAAAACGAAATTATTGAAAACCCGACAAGCCAAATTTATACACTGACATTTTTCCGCTTACCTTTCTTATTTTCTTGGTTTTCTTTTTGGCACTCAATAGTCAAATTTGAGGTCCTCTCTACCAGTTTTGCAGTTCCAAGTGGTGCATTCTTGCTTAGCTTGTAATTTCCAAGCAACGAAGATGAGCTCCATGACAGAGCTGCTGCCGAGTACGCCGCCATTTTTGTTATACTAAAACTCTGAGAGGTTTCAGTGCGCCTTTGAAAGCAGCGTTTCTCCCTTATGCTACTCTGTCTGTCTATACACTTGTTATATTATAGACCGCGGTGCATAATCGATTATGTACCGCGGCCCATATATGGCGCCGTTTCTTTAAGTAAAGAAATGGCCCGCCGTTAGAGTTAACGGAGTCCGTTTGTTTAGTGTATTAAACACCAACTAACACTACAGTATATTCAAACCGACACTGCAGTTATATCAAAATGATATTATAGTTATAGTGAAATGAAATTGCAGTGTATTATGTATATAAACTGAAACTGAATAACATTTCACATATTTGAGTGTATATTGTACAATGAAGCTGTAATTATATCAAAATGATCATGTAATTGTGTTTTAATAAAACTATAGTGTATATAAAATAAAATTAAATAACATTTTCACATATTTGAGTCTATAAAATATCGAATGAAACTATAGTTAATCGAAATGAAATTATAGTTGTGTTCAACTGAAACTGCAGTGTATACAAAATGACACTGAATAACAGAGTTACTTTTTGTAAAAGGGTGCGAAACGGCGAAAATAAACACTGTTAATTTTCATTTAAAAAAAAAAGACGCGCGGTGCGTAATATAATTTGCCACTGCGATGTGAATGCTGAAGCCTGAGGCTGAAACAGGGGGAATTAGGAAATGGGTTTATCGGGCCCATATATATACTCTTGGGCCTATTAAGTTTTTTTACCAATGTTTTTTAATTCAATGAATGAGATGTTTGATAAATAACGAATTATCTAGTTTTGACAAATTTAACTTGATCAAATTATAAACGTAAGTGTTTAATAAATAGCTATTTAGCTTAAACTAATTGATAATTTAATACAATTGCTTAGAGCATGCTCTGGTATACTTTATTACATTTTCTTTTTCCTCTCTTCTCGCAAAGCTACAACAAATTGCTTCTCTATTGCGGTGTTACATACCCTAATGCAAAAGCCATGTTATGGCCTATGGGTATTGCTAAGTCACTAAAAAAATGATGCACACAAATTTACTATCTAATGTGACTTTATTTGATTAATTTGTAATGAGATTAGTCTATTTAATACGGAGTATAAATCAATAAATATCAAAAGTTGCAAACTTATGAATAAAACCAAAATAATATTATCCGAAAACAATATAAAGGGGGGTAAGGGGGGAGAATTAGGCATATCATATCAAGATCATAAAAAAATATATCCATGCACATGAATTCTGGATGCTCTCATTGAGTGAAAGTATAGGTGAAAGAATTCGCATGCCATACAAAACAATTTAAATTAAGAAAATATACATAAAGGAGAAACTATTTCTTAGGGTAAGTGTGTTGATCAGGTCCAATATCACGCGAACCAGTATTGATATAAGGTCCACGAAAAGTTGCCTGAGGTGGTAGCGCTTTTGATGAATCAATCACAGGTGTTGCTCTTGATGATCGAGACCTGGATCAGAGATAATGCAAAACAATGAAGCCTACGGCAAGCAATAAGAAATGAAATATTACTTTGCTATACTTACAAAAGCTGAAAAGGTTTACTCACGCCATGTAAAATGGGAATGCTAAGCCAGCAGCAACAAAGGCTACTAAGCCAGTAGCAACAATGGCATTGCGACTACGAGGCATTATGTAAGCCAAAGCAGGCTATCTGAATAACAAACTATGCTCGGCAATCCTTTTGTATGTGCATTAGCTTTAGAAGCCTTCTTCTAAATCCCTCTCTATGTATCTTCAATTCTCTGTTGCCCTCTCAAGTATAATTCCAGAATGAAACTAAGATAACTAAACACTAAAACAAAATCTTATTATCATCAATCAAGGTTAATAAAAGGATAAAACAAAGTCATATATCCTTCCATGAAAAGTGCAAATAAAAAGGAAGCTCGCAAAGTAAACAAACATTAATACATATTTTAAGGTAATTTTAAACTCTCATTGCAAGTTCGTGCATATGCTCCCATATTCCAAAGAATATTACTATCAACACTCCTATCGCTGCAAACTTGAACATGCCCATCTTGATTCAAACAAATATTAAGAGTACTTTTCCTTTCTTGACTTGTAAAAATAGTTTTCTTTTCATGAGTTTCCAAATCAATAGAAATTAGATTCGGTCCAATACCTGGCTTGAAATAAAACTCCTCATCATCAATATCATTATCATAGAAATTTGTATACATTAAATCCATACGACCTGAAAACACAAGCAAATGGCCCCTCGGATTCCAAAATCCTATCGGATCAAAATGTTCATTTCTAAATATGTCATCGCTAGAAGGTATAATTGCATGTTTATGCCAATTATTATTATTATTTTCATCCATTACCCAAATCTCAGTGCAAAACTCATTTACCGTACACGGTCTAAGCCCAGTAAATACTGCAATACTCTCGTTCATAACTGTATAGTGAAGAAGATTTTTAACATCAGAGGGCAGCTCAATCTTACCAAAAACCTCATCATCCAGATCAAACCAAATCAAATCGTTATCAGCTTTCGGCCAATAATATTTTCCTTTGAAATAAAAATCCCCGGTACGCATAAGGGAACGCAAATATGGAGAATAGAGAGCCGCATCAATTTGCCTCCAGCTCCACAAATTACCTACTTGGCTACAAACCATTACAATTCCATCACTATCCTCAATTTCCCAATTTGCATCTTGAAAACTCAAAAGCATGATAATCTTCCAGGTCATGTTATTAGACAATCCAAACCCAAATCGTATCTCCACACATTGTCTGTTAGGTGGTTTGTCGGGTACCTTAATAAAAGGTAAGGCCTTAATTTCCCTAGTGAATGGGTTCAATATCAAAACATCAAAAATGATTTCCGGTGAAATGATATTAAATATATCAGATCCAATCAAATCACCCCTGCATAGGATCAAGCATAGGATACCATGACAACACTTGACATACCTGGTATTTGAATTTGGCAGGTCTAGGTATGTGCATACCGCATCATCACACTCTGATTCTTTGTAAATCAAGTTAAATACTTTATTAGGCCAGGGAGCATTGTCAGGCTGAAGGTCGATAACAACACCATGGCTTTTTCCCTTTCTAAATTCATAGTGTTTGTCCATGAATTGATGGTTGTTTTTTATTAAATCATACACAAATTTGCAAACACATTTAAATCGCATCAGAGTCTTTACAGGCAACCTCGCCAAAATGTCAATCATCGCATCTATCGGTAATTTGCAGTCTTCCATTTTCAAGAATCAAACAATTCAAAGATGGAATCTTTAACGAACCCTAGCTATTTTGAAGCAATAATTGAATAATCTGAAGGAAGGATATGATGTACCTTTAATCGTCAATACACAATTTTCTTCTTCTTCAATTCATCAACCTCATTCAATTAGTCAAGAACCTCCAATTGGAGACGGTGAAGACCACAGATAGAACGATGAAGTTGTGAAGGAAGGGTCGGCTGAAAATGGAGATTAAACACGCGTTTGGTATTCATACCTATAACTTTAATTAATTATACTTTTAAACCCACGGTTATTTTGTTATTTAACGTTTAGTCTATAACTTTTAAATAAATCACGTTTGATACTCAATTGTTGTGATAATGAATGTTCTAATCCTCTATCAACCATTCTCCAATGCTTATTGCATGGACCGTGGTCCACACAACTGTGTGCACCACGGTCCTAAACGACGTCGTCTCTTCTTAAAGAAGAGACAGTGACATTAACACGCGACAAATGTCGAGTACTATCTATTTTTTTTTTTAAAGTGTCAAATTAGTCCCCTAAGTTGCATGGATAGTGCAATTGGATCCTCTAAGTAAAAAAAGTGTCATTGAAGTCCTCTAAACCGGTAAAATTGTTCAATTAAGTCCAAGTTAACTTGTTTATCAAGTTAAAGCCATGTGGGATTGACATGTGTTTTTTTATTTATTTTTAAAATAATTTTTTATTTATTAAAAATAAAACATATTATTTATAAAAAACAAAAAAAAAAACAAAAAAAAAAACCTAAGACCTTGATTAGGATGGAGTTCGAACCTAAGACCTTAATAAGATTAAAGTAGAGTACTAATTATGCCAACTTTGATTGGAATGGGGTTCGAACCTAAGACCTTTCTTATTGAAATCAATGAGTAAGTTAACGGTGAACTAACAGAAATTAACGGAAAAGATAATATTTAACGGAAAAGTTAACCAATAATCATATTCATTAAGGATAAATTAGGAAATCTTACGGAAAAACTAAAATCTGATCAAATCTGAGCCATTCATTTGATTAAAAAATTTGACTGCCATTTTTTATACCCATTATAGGCCTAACTCTCTTGGACTCTTATTAGTGTGTGTGTGTGTGTATATATATATATATATATATATATATATATATATATATATATATATATATATAGTTTTTTTACGCGCGAATGGGATAATGCCCAATGATTATATCAATGCAATATTATATAGGAGATGTTTATGCATAGGTAAATTAAATGTTGAATTTGTTTATTTAAATCGGTAATTTAAAGTATATAAATTCAATATAATGTATGAGAGGTTGATTATAATTGTCACTAAAATAAATGTTTGTAACTTTGTAATAACGCTAGTCTAAATACTTAGTTTTAAAGCGATAGTCTAAATAAATACTATTTTTTGTTTAAATTTCTCTAATTCTTCTTAATTCTCTTTTGGGTAGCATTGCCATTGTTTTCATCTTCAGTACATGTTCTCTCTCATTTATTTTTATTTTTATTTTTATTGGTAGTGTGTCATGTGCAATTAGGTTACCGGTGGCAACATAGAAAGATTCATCATGCAATGAGATTATGGTGTAGGAAGCTTTAGATTTGTCTTGCTGTGTATATGACTGAGATTTTAGTTGTAATATGAACTCTTTATCTTACAAACACCTATTGATATTTAGTAGTGGTAGTTTTTCTCCTACATGTTTCATGTTTTGTGAGATGTGTGTCGTAGGTTATCATGTGAAAGTATTGAACAAAATATTAATATTTATTATATTTCTATAAAATACTTGGTAAATAAATATATATAACATGTTTTGTATTATTACTTTGATATTTAATTACAAGATAATGTAAAAAAGAAGACAATAGACAATGTAGTGAATATAATAAATTAATAAATTAGAAGGTAAGGAATCTTTGAATTGTAGAAAATATAGATAATATAACTAATGAAATTATATTTCTTTTAAATTTTTTTTTATAATGAATAATGAATAATTTTATTTAAATAAAGCATTATAGACATCCAATTTTAAACTAATTAAATGCATATGTATTATTTTTGTTGTAGCTACTAATTTATTTAATTTAATATATTTAATAATTTAATAAGAGTAATAAAGTGGCATACATACTTTTCATCAACAATAATGAAATCAATGATTTTTTTTTTTTAAATTTTCATTCCTTGTTGAGACAAATTGTTTTGAAAGTTTGTCAATGACAATTGCTACAATTGCTCTCAATAGAGAATGATAATAAATAATTCAAAATATATAGTTACAATAGATATTGTTATAATGATATAGTAAATATTAACTTACAAATTTCTTTAGAAATTTTCATGCATTGATAAAATTCTGATGTGTAAACTTGTTGAATTGGAACTAGTATGATGTTAACATTGTCAATTATTTGAAAAATAGTCCTACCGTTTTAGAGTCTATGTGTAATTGTATTTATGATCAACAACTTTGTAGTTAGGCCGCACAGGTCTGACAATGATGTAAGAACAATTTTGTCCGATAAAAAAAAAATAATAGTATAATATTTGTAAAGTAATGTACAATTATAAAAAAAATATAAAAATATTAATACCATAATGACCTAAATCATTCCAATAATACAATAGCATAATTGAAATATTAAGTTTTGTTCTAAATAATCAAAAGAAGATTAAAAAAAAAAAAAAAAAAAAAAAAAAAACCTTAACCTAAATTTGTTTTTGTTTAAAAAAAATCAAGAAAATCAAATAATTTTTAAAGTTCTTGATTTATAATCTTTGATGCTCAACTTTGAATGCTATGTATTTAGTTGGGCTAATTATTTGAACAAAGTTTATGTTAAATTTTATATTATATATTTTTTTAATACTTGTTTTGAAAAATATATGGTGCTTCATTAAAAGTAGGCCGAAAGAATATCTGGTGGGAGCAGATCCCAATACATAGTAGCAGATTGCTGATAAGCCGTAGTTGCTAAAGCATGAGCTAAATAATTATCTAATCTAGGAATTAAATGGAACGAATAAGACTGAAATAATGATGCAGTAAGTCTGCAGCTGTCAATGGCATAGCCTAAGTATGTGCGCAGCACAACGGTTGGTGTAGTAAGATAGTGATGTAGTCAAAGAGTCCGTATATATCTCGACATTCTGTTCTCCCCGATCCTTCAACCATGATAGAGCCTCCTTACATGCGAGCGCCTCGGCCATGAGTGGCGAGGAGCATCCTTGTAGCGGTCCACTGCATGCCGCGGCGTAGCCTCCGTTCGTATCTAGCAAGACCGCCCCAAATGCAGCTTGGGCCGTCCCTTGCATAAATCCTCCATCCACACGGCATATCCTCCTGGGCGGACCATGTGATGTTTCGGCAGCATGCAACTCGACACCATGCAGCCCGGATCCCCCTTGCGGTTGAACCGTCCCAGATGGCAGCGCAACAGCTCGGGCTGTGGGCAATGGATGCGCCTGCGTCCATGCTAAACCGGCAGCAGCAGCGGCTTTGAGTACCACCTCGGGGCGCGGTAACTTTGCCTCCCAGACCGACATGTTCCTTGCTCTCCAAACATTGTATAGAATTGCTGCTGCATATAACATTCCATCAAAGTCTAGAACATTTAAAAGTAGAATTGCTGCTGCATATAACATTCCATCAAAGTCTAGAACATTTAAGAGTTCATCAAACCAATCATGAAAAACATTTGTGACTATATTGGGGATCGTGAGGTTAGATTTTTCCCAAATGTTTCTTGCATAATCACACAACACTAGAGCATGCATTGTGTCCTCTTGAGATATTCCACACATGGCACATTGTGGTTCCACATCCACCCTCTTTATAAGCAAATTTGTAGTGGTAGGCAATATATCACTAACGGCTCTCCAAAGAAACATTTTCCATTTTGGTGGGATTTTGAGTTTCCATAGGTGCAGCCATTTTGTAAATATCCCATTATTTCCTTGATAATCTCCCACTATTAGCTGGTACCCACTCTTAACAGAATACTCCCCTCTTGGGTCCCCATACCAGTACCAGTGGTAGGAAATATCCCGACCGACATAGCTTCACCACGACCGAGAGGCCTTTGTCTTTTTCTCTTTGTCTTTGCAGGTAACAGGTCGGGCTCCTTGAGAAGAACCCGGTCGGCCCCCGACCGGGAGTTGCCCGAGCGACGGTGTCGACCGCCAAGCGGTAGCCCTTTGGCGAGAGAGCTGACGAAAGACACGTGGCGATTCTCTACGACGACAGACAGGGCACCCGGGAGGACGACACGTGGTGGCTACGTGGAGGACATGCCGAACGGCTGGAATCCTGTCCCCGGCATAGCGGCTATAAATACCCACAGTAGCTACAGCGTGGGGGACTTTTGGACGATCGATAGGTTGTTGTTAGAGAATCCCGACCGCACTCAGTCGGTACTCAAAGCAACCAAGTAGATTGTACTTAGGGCCTCTACTGTGATCAATAAAGTCATTTACTTGCTTTAATTGGTCTCGTGTTATTACATATTGCTTACGTATAATTAGCAGTATCATTTTGGCGCCGTCTGTGGGGACCCGTGCAAGAAACCAACGTCTTGACGAGCACCCGGTCTCTATATCGACATGTATCCGTGGGCACACAACAACTTTGCCGACGACCAGGCGGATGCGGCGAGCTCCTCTGACCACTATGCTACCCAACAGCAGGGTCAGACAATGGACCTCAACCTCAACCTCTCACCACCGCATCCATCAAATGCATACCCGGCCGCCCAGCAGCCGGTGAATTACATACAACCGGGATACCCAACACCCGGTCTGCCATACCAGCAGCAGCCGATGATGTATCCCGCCCAGTATCCATACCCGGTCCCACCTCCACCGTACGGGTATTGGCCAGGCCAACCGATGTGTTACACTCCCCCGGTTGGTTATCCACCATATACGCCAGCTTATACAGCTCCAGCCGCCGCCCCTCCAGTACAACCGACCGCACAGGTAGAGCCGCAGCGTCAGTCCGCATCCCGGGCTCGACGCTCGGCTCATTCGCGGTTGGGGTCGGGGGGTGCTGATGCGATGGAGGCACCAGCTCAGGCCGTCCAAGCGGAGGACCCTGAAGAAGTTGCCCGAGCGGTAGCTTTTGATCGTCTTCGACCGGAGATGCGCCAGCGTTTGGGACCCCAAGACCCGGACCGCGGGCAAGAAGACGTACAGATGCAGGAGGCTAGTCAGGAGGCTTCATCTGGGTATAGCGGGTCGAGATCTCACCGACGGCGACGTGCTCGGGATACAGCCCAAGCCGCTCAAGCCGCCGAGCTCAACGAAACCCGAGGATTGCTCTATAACCTCCAGGCGGAAGTTGCGCAGCTCAGGAATGCGTACCCTGCAACGCCCCCGGTCAACCAATCGACCCTGCACCAGACGCCCTTCACAGCAGCGGTAATGGCCCAGCCTTACCCGCTTGACTTAAAGGTCTCTGGAGAGAAGAGTTATGACGGACGGGCAGATCCTGAGGCCCACGTGAATGATTTTTTCAGCAACATGATGCTGAAGGGCGTTTCGGACGCCGTGATGTGCAGGGCCTTCTACTCGACCCTCACCGGTCGGGCGGCAGAATGGTTCCGTACCCTGCAACCGGGGTCTATCGATAAATTTGAGACCCTGGCGATCAAATTTGTGAGGAAGTTCATCACTTCCAAAGTGGTGAGGAAGTCCTACATGTATCTCGAGAAGGCCAAGCAGCTAGAAGGGGAAAGCTTGACCGACTTCCTCATCAAATGGAAAGCAGCGGTCGGGGAGGTCGAGCCTATGGACGATGCGACCGCCACCCACATGCTCCACATATCTCTCCGGGCGGGACATTTGTATCAGGACTTCATCCTACACCCCCCGACCAGTTACGAGGAAGCCCTTCGGAGGGTCACAGATTACGCCAACGCCGGCGAGGCGAACGCCGTAAAGCGCTTGCAGGAGGTCGGCTCTTCGTCCCGCAAACCGGCCGGCCGGGCGGAGCATCGGTCGGGAGATGATAATCCCCGATCCCGCACCAGGCCTGGCGAGTTTACGGCCTTGAACCGATCCGCAGCGGAGGCCATGCAATACGCCCAGTCCTGCAATCTCATCAAACTCCCCCATCCCGATCGAGACGGCTCTGACAAGAGTAAGCACTGTGCTTACCATCGATGCGCCGGGCATGATACCGAGGAGTGTACCCACTTGCGCCAATTGTTGGAAGATCTGCTCAAGAAGAATACCGATCGGAGAGATCATAGGCGTTCTCATCACCGCTCCGATCGGTCAGGTCAGGACCGAAGAGACGATCGAAGGGACGATCGTCATGATGACCGACGGGACCCTGACCCTCCGTCCGGTAACCGCCTGTCCGGAAAGCCTACCATCCACGTCATTTTCGGCGGGCTGGAAGATGCTTCCCGACCGCGGACTAATTGCCCGGTCGCAATAGTGGATTCCCGGGAGACCGGGAAGAGGCAGAAGATGGAGCCCATAACCTTCACCCTCGAGGACCAACCTACCAGCAGCGACCACGGCATGGAGGCGCTCGTGGTCACGATTGACGTTACGGGGACGGACGTCCAAAGGGTTATGGTGGATACGGGCAGCAGCGTGAACGTCCTTTACTTGGACGTCTTCGAGAAGCTTGGCCTCGACAGGAAGGAGCTGACTCCGGTCGGTGTACCACTGTCAGGATTCACCGGGGCTCTTATTTACCCCGAGGGGAAGATAACGCTCCCGGTCGAGATCGGCACACCTCCAAAGTCGATCCAAACGGAGCTAGAATTTGTTGTGGTCAACCTCCATTGCGTCCACAACATTATCTTGGGCCGACCCGCCATCATGAAGATCGGTGGGATAATTTCTATGCCCCACCTGTGCATGAAATTCCCCACCCCTAACGGGGTCGGCGTGGTCCGTGGCGATGTCCAATCCGCCCGGAAGTGTTACACCCGAGCGGTCAATAGACGTGACTCTGGTCCATCTTCCCGGGTGAACACCATAGCCAAAGAGGAGGCTAAGGAACGGAAGGAGCAGCCTGAGCCTTCCGAAGAGATAGAAGAAGTTCCCCTATCCGAGGATCGCCCGGATAGGAAGATCAAGATTGGCCGAGCCCTCACCCCCGAGCTTCGAGCGGAAGTTTTGGCCATACTCCGGGAGTATGCTGATATCTTTGCGTGGGGGCCCGAAGACATGCCCGGAGTCGATCGGTCGGTCATCTGTCACAAGTTAGCCGTCGATCCCGCAGCGAAGCCGGTCGTGCAGAAGACACGACACCTTTCCTCCGATCGCCGCGAGTTTGTCAGAGAAGAAGTCAAAAAGATGGCGGCGATCGAGCACATCCGTCCGGTGGTCTATCCCGAGTGGGTGGCAAATATCGTTCTTGTTCCTAAGCCCCCAGCATGGAGGATGTGCATCGATTTTACGGACCTCAACAAGGCCTGTCCGCTTGACCCGTATCCTCTACCGAGCATTCACCAGATAGTGGACGAGACGGCCGGGGCCGAATTAATGAGCTTCATGGATGCCTTCAAGGGGTACCATCAGATCATGATGCACCATGAAGACGAGAGCAAGACAGCCTTCGTGACCCCGGATGGGCTGTATTGTTACCGAGTGATGCCGTTCGGCCTCCGGAACGCAGGAGCGACCTACCAGAGGATGGTCAACATGCTCTTTGCCGATCTATTGGGCCGAACGATGGAAGCTTACATCGACGATATGCTGGTCAAGAGTCGGGACCGGTCCGACCACACTCGGGACCTCCGGGAGTGCTTCCAGATCATGAGGAAGTACCAGTTGCGGCTGAACCAGACCAAGTGCACATTCGCGGTTCAGACCGGCAAGTTCCTCGGCTATATGATGACCAAGAGAGGAATCGAGCCTAACCCGGCCAAAGTAAAAGCGATTCTGGACATGCAGCCACCTTCCACCGTTCGGGAAGTCCAGCAATTGACCGGTCGGTTGGCAGCCCTCAGCCGGTTCCTCTCCAAGCTAGCCGAGCGCGCTTTACCTTTCTTCAAGGTATTGCGGAAGGTTAATGGATTCGTCTGGGACGAAGAATGCCGAGCGGCTTTTGATGAGCTGAAGGAATATCTCATGTCACCGATCGTGCTCTCAAAGCCTGAGCTCGGAGAAGAGCTAGACGTGTACCTCGCCGTGTCCGATCGTGCAGTAAGCGCAGTGTTGTGCCGAACCGATCCGGAAGGGGTCCAGCGACCGGTGTACTATGTAAGCCACGCGCTACATGGTCCCGAGCTCCGGTATTCCCGGCTAGAGAAGGTCGTCTACGCCTTATACATTGCCGCGAAGAAGTTGGCTCCCTACTTCCAAGGTCGAGCAATTCGCGTGTTGACCGATCAGCCGATCGGGCCAGTCCTCCGAACCGCTTCATCATCAGGTCGCCTAGTCAAATGGGCGTTAATGTTGACCCAGTACGGGATCGAATACCGACCGAGACCGGCTATTAAAGGTCAAGCTCTTGCGGACTTCTTGGTTGAGTGCACCGCCCGGGATACCCGGCCTCCTGAGGTTGCGGATCCCGAGGCTGAGTGGTGGTCGCTGGCTACAGATGGGTCAAGTAGCAAGAAAGGGGCAGGAGGAGGAGTGGTGGTCACGAGCCCGGAAGGATTCAAGGTCTATTTTGCTCTCATGTACCAGTTCCACCCGACCAACAACGAAGCCGAGTACGAAGCGTTCATTAACGGCTTACAGTGCGCTCGGGACTTGGGGGCTGAATACATCCGGGCTCAAACCGATTCCGCGCTCGTGGTCGGGCAAGTTCTCGAGGATTATGAAGTCAATGGTGAGCGTTTGCAGTTATACCGAGACCTTGCCATGGAGAAGCTCGCTCAATTCCGGGGATATACCGTCCGGCACATACCCCGATTGGATAACGTCGATGCAGATATCTTATCCAAATTAGCTCAAGACGCCCCGGAACACATGTCGAAGATAGCTCGGATCTTGGTGATCCCGAGGCACAGTATTCACCGGCTACCGGTCAGTCCCATCCAACCGGTAGATGACAATTGGATCACCGATCTGGAGGAGTACCTCGAGCACGGTCGCCTCCCAGACGACCCACAGCGTGCTCGGAAGGCCAAGCTTAGAGCCCCAAGGTTCCAAGTCTTGGACGGTCGTCTATATCGGCGATCGTATGGAGGCCCCCTCATGCGCTGCTTGACCGCCTTTGAGGCCGATATAGTTATGAAGGAACTGCACTCGGGAATTTGCTCTTCACATCAAGGAGGCCGATCCCTGGCCCGTCGTATCATGCTGATCGGGTACTATTGGCCGTCCCTCCAGCTAGACTGTGAAAAGTTAGCTCGGGAATGTGAGACGTGCCAACTGTACGCCCGGATGCCTGGACGACCGGCAACCTTTTATCAGCCGGTCACGACCGCAATTCCTTTCGCTAGGTGGGGGGTAGACATCTTGGGCCCTTTCCCTCAGCTCTCTGGTCGGAGAAAGTTCGTGATCGTCGCCATTGATTACTTCTCCAAGTGGATAGAAGCCGAGCCCTTAGCTACGATCACCTCTCAGCAATGTGCTCGTTTTCTTTGGCGTAATGTGGTTTCCTGCTTTGGCGTGCCCGTACACCTTATCAGCGACAATGGCCGCCAATTCGTAAGCCAATATTTCCAGAACTTCTTGGCCACGACCGGGACGACTCACGTCCGGTCGTCGGTGGCTTACCCTCAGGGAAACGGTCAAGTGGAGAACGCGAACCGGACGATTTTGGAAGGTCTGAAAAAGAAGTTACACTCGGCTGGTCGTAGTTTGGCCGATGAGTTGCCATATGTCTTATGGACTTATCGGACGACCCCGAGGGAAGCTACTTTGGAGACCCCTTTCGCCCTGGTTTATGGGGCTGAAGCCCGACTCCCGATCGAGGCTTGGATCCCGACCGATCGAGAGAGAACCTACAATGCCGAGGAGAATGAACATGCTATGGCGGTGGATCTCGATGGGGTCGAAGAAAAAAGAGAGCTAGCCGCTCGACGTATGGCCGAGTATCAGAAGCGAGTTAAGAGTTCTAAAGATGTTCGGGTCAACCCTCGTTATTTTCAGGTTGGAGATTATGTTCTGCGACGAAGGGAGGCCAGTCAGCCTTTGGAGGGCGGAAAATTGGCTCAAAACTGGGAAGGGCCGTACATCATCAGTGCGATCATACGGCCGGGTACATACCGACTGGAGACGACAACTGGTCGGGTAATCGAGGGGACTTGGAATTCCGAGCACCTCGTTATGTTTAGGCATTAAGCCTCTTTTTTTGTAATCTTTGGACGAAGAGGGGGCTTGACCTGCGTGTAGGTCCCGGTCGTCGTTTGTAATTAAATTCCTATGTTTGTAAATATTTACTTAACCGCCTGCGAGCGGGAAGGATTAATGTATATACGATCGGTGATTGCTCGACCGTTTGCATACGGCGGCCTGATCGGTTATTTTCTATACCTTCAGTGCATGCAGATCAATTTATCTTCAAGCTACACCGACCGGGCGAATCTATCGACCGGTCAGATGCGCTCCACATCGGCGGACATTCGAGTCACGCCATTGATCGGGGAAGCCAGGAGCTCTCAGCATAATTCACCGATCTGTCCAACTTCTGTCCACTATCGCACCCACTCGTGCCTCGAGGGCACAATAGTGTGGGGGCTGGGATAAATGAAGTGTTGAATAGGCCCGTATCGCTCGGTATATCCTGACCGTGGGGCTTACTTCTTTTCGAAAAATTCGTCAAGACCTGGAGACCGGGTAAACTTGGTCGGGTAGGTCAATATTATGACGAGTCTACTTTTAAAAAATCGTCGAGGCCTGGAGATCGGGTAAACTCGGTCGGATTGGCCAATTTTACGACGAAACCTCAGATGTGCGACCAAGCCATAAGGCCCTAAGGTCGGGCGTTAGCAGGGTCGAGTAGTGCAAGACCGGGCCTGAAGGCCGGGCGGTCGAGCGATGGTGATCAGTGTGTGCTCGAAGACGAACGGGATAAGTTTGACAAAAAAAAATTAATTTTATTAATAAGCGAAAGCGCCCGGTACAAATTCGGGACCGGGCTCCCGATCAGTGTCCCTTTACAAAAAAAAACAGAAGAAGCTTATCCCTACTTCTTCGCTTCCCGAGCTCCAGCAGCTTCCTTCTCGCTCGCGGCGGCCGCAGAAGACCCGCCTTGCTCAGTTGTCTTCTCTTTGGGGCTGAAGGGAGAAGGACCGGGATCAGCCAAGTCCGGGGGCAGCGTCGAGAGAACCAGCTGAAGGTCCTCCCCCTCGAGAGCTTGCTCCATCCGGGTACGAGCCCGCTCGAGCATCTTCCGTTGCCCGGCCTTGAAGGCCCACCGCCCGAACGAGAGGATCAGATCCTCCCCGACCTTTGTCCCCCGGGCTGCTGTGAGGAAGGCTGAGCCCGAGTCGCTGTCTTTGAAGACTGCTTGCGCCAATTCGCTCGGGTTACCGAGCTGAGCCTTCAGCTGTTTGGCCTCCTCGATTGCCCGATGGGCAACCTTCTCCGCCAGGGCCCGGTCCTCGTCGCTCTTTTTTAAGGCCTTTTGAGCCTTCTCGAGCTCGGCTTGGAGCTCTTTAACCTCCAGAAGGCGACGGGCGGCCGTCTTCTTATGGTGGTCGGCTTCCTCGGCCAGCATGGCCCGACCCTGTAATAATTGGGCCGCTCGGGAGATCTGCAAAAACAAAGACAGTCGGGGTTAGCCCGGTCGAAGACACTTGCACAAAAAGATGAGTAGCTAAAGAAGGCTTACCTCGGCCAGATCATAGCCGATCCTCTCGGCTACCTGTGTGGGGGTCATCTTCCCCAGATCTTCTTTGGCTCGCCCCGCATTGCCAATCCGGGCCAATATGGACGAAGCGTCCCTTTCTCGCCCGACCGAAGGGCTCGGGCTGCGTTGTTCGCGGCGGCGTTTCATGCCGCCCACCTCCCTCACGCCCTGCTCGGGCACTTTCTCTTTTCCCCGGGTGACTAGGACGTCAGATGGCTCCACGACGAAGCCCTCGGCCGTCGTCACGGTCGAGGCGCTTAGCGGTCGGGCCAAGGGGATCTCCTTTTCCCCCGCTGGCTTCGCCTTCGTTTTCTTCTTGCCGCCAAGGGAGATCTTGGCGGGCGGGGGAAGGGGGGCATCTTCATCACCGAACTCTGCCATAGCTGCAAACAAAGAAATCAAGTTAGTGTGATCGAGGCATAAAGTTAAGTCGGGAGGGTTAGCTCGAGTTAAAACCTTTCTTCGTTCGCCTCGACGGTTCGGCGACCGTCACGCCCATCGGCACGGGCAGATATTTCTCCTGTAGCTCGTATGTAGGGGGCGGGAGTTTAGCCGCCTCGAGGCTCTCGGCCGTTCGGAAGATTGTATACTCGTGCAGCTCGCTCGAGATCCGACTGACCGTTTCCCTGAGCGCTTGCGTCTCGTCCGGCACCACTTGTTTCCGAAAGTGGGTGCTCCAAGCGCGGTCAACCGGGAGAATCCAGGGGTCGTATTTGAGGGAGAAAATCCTATTCTTCCACCCTTTGTTGTTCCCGGGCAGGCCTCTGATTGCGCACATGTCGGCTCGGGACTGTAGCATCAAGAACCCGCCCCCATAGCTGCCCGGGAGAACTTTGACTTGGTAGATGAAGTTGAACAGCTCCATCGTGCAGGCGGCTTCATGCCGAGCGCATATCTGCGGAAAGCAGGCGATGATCCGGTGCACATTGGGGCAAATCTGGGCCGGGACGACCCGGTAGTAGGCCAAGAAGGCGTTCAGGAGGGGGGTGAAGGGAATGGCGATCGGAGCCATCAGGGAGTCGTAATGCATCCCGATCCATTTGCCCCGATGCCGATCGATGACATTCCCTAACTTCCGGCTCGTATCGAATTCCACCCGACCTACGAGCCTTTCAGCAATCCTAGCCGCCTCGCCTGTGGTCAATCGGCTCATTTGTTGTTCGACATTCTCGCTGTTCAAGAATTCGAACTCCGTTGCGGCTGGTGCGGCCGGCCCGGCCGTGTTTTCCTCAGCTTGATCGGGGGTGTTTTCCTGGTCGCTTCCTCGAGCAACGGCATCCGGGTGGTCCCCAACCACCCGGGTCGGCGTTTCCTTAGCACCTTCGATCGGTGAACCCCGTCTGCCTGACGAGGGTCCTTCTTCTTCCTCTTCTCCGGAGCTCCCCGATCCGCTTGAGCTGGAACTCGATGACCCGGAGGAGCTTGACGCGTCGTTTTGTTCGGAAGCCCGCTCGGGGGCTGGCGCCGGTCGGTGAATGGCCTCGAGAGAGTAGGACATGATGTCCACTTCCTCGTCGCTGAGGTACTCGACCTCCTCGTCGTAGTCCGCGATCGAGGCGTTTTGGCTGTCAGAGTCCGTCATTTCGATCTACCTAAAGGTCGGTCGGGGTTAGTAAAGGACTTGAGACGTCCGGGACAGTTAGTTGACCTAACGATTCTACTTATAAATGAAAACGTAAAGTAAAAGAAGGGTTGAGAACTTACCGAATGGAAGAACTTTGCGAATGAAAGCTTGAAGTCTTTTAGCTCGACTGCCTCGCTAAGGTGCTCTGCTCGGGGCTCTCTGAGGGTACCGACTGAAGCAAAAGAGTGAGGAAAGTTCAAATGAGGGCCTCAAGGGCCTATTTATAGGAGAGCATTTAGGCGGGAAAGTCGTCCACTTGCGTGACACGACCAGCGCTGATTCCGAGGCGACGGTTGCAGTCGCAGAGGCCGGCAGTGGCCGACACGTGGCGGAGAAGGGAATGACAGCTGGCCGGTCGGTTTAGCGGCCGGCGGTTGGGCTTCTTCATCCCGGCCCATTTTTTCCCGGACGATCAAAAAGGCCCGGGCTGGGGGGCTCTTGGTAGGGAATATCCCGACCGACATAGCTTCACCACGACCGAGAGGCCTTTGTCTTTTTCTCTTTGTCTTTGCAGGTAACAGGTCGGGCTCCTTGAGAAGAACCCGGTTGGGGGCCGACCGGGAGTTGCCCGAGCGACGGTGTCGACCGCCAAGCGGTAGCCCTTTGGCGAGAGAGCTGACGAAAGACACGTGGCGATTCTCTACGACGACAGACAGGGCACCCGGGAGGACGACACGTGGTGGCTACGTGGAGGACATGCCGAACGGCTGGAATCCTGTCCCCGGCATAGCGGCTATAAATACCCACAGTAGCTACAGTGTGGGGGACTTTTGGACGATCGATAGGTTGTTGTTAGAGAATCCCGACCGCACTCAGTCGGTACTCAAAGCAACCAAGTAGATTGTACTTAGGGCCTCTACTGTGATCAATAAAGTCATTTACTTGCTTTAATTGGTCTCGTGTTATTACATATTGCTTACGTATAATTAGCAGTATCAACCAGGTATCATCATAATCCAGTGAGATGGGTACTTTCAAAATCTCTGTTACATCACTAGGTTGAAATAGATCAGTTAAAATTGAGGGGTCCCAATTTCCAGTTTGTTGATCAATCAAACCTGAGACCCTGGCTCCTTGCAGCTGTAGTGGCATTTCTGTCTGTATCATAGGGTCATGATCATTCCGTAACCAGGGGTGGGTCCATATGAGTGTAGATTCCCCGTTACCAACTCTGCGCCTGATCCCACCACAAACTATACTCTTTGCTGCCATGATGCTCCGCCAGCAAAAACTAGGATTATTTCCCACTTGTGCATCCATAAACGATCCTTTTGGAAAATAACGGGCCTTATACACACACGCCACCAAGGACTCAGGCTTGGTCAACATCCGCCATGCCTGTTTCCCTAACATTACTAGATTAAAGGCACGCAAATCTTTAAATCCCAACCCCCCCATACTTTTTTGGGATACACAGCCTGTCCCATGCCTTCCAATGTATTCGCCTGTCAGTCCCAGAGTCCCACCAATATCGATTCATAACTCTCTCTATCGCCGTACACACGAATATAAGCAGCAAAAAAACACTCATTGAGAACGTAGGCATAGATTGCGCTACAGTTTTCAATAAAATCTCCTTACCCGCCTGCGAGAGCAGTTTTTTATTCCATGACCCAATCCTTTGACGGATTTTATCCTCAATATACGCAAAAACTGCTTTTTTGTGTCTTCCAACAAAAGAGGGGAGCCCCAAATACTTGTCAAAATTCGCTGCCTGTGTCACTCCCAAAATCTGAGCCACATTATCCCTATCAACATTACTTGTATTTTTACTGTAACATATATTTGACTTATGATAGTTAACTGCCTGCCCAGACAGATCCTCGTACACAGATAGGCATCTTTTAACTTCAACCGCTTCCTCCACATTGGCTTTAAAAAATAAAAGACTATCATCCGCAAAGAAATGAGAGATTGGGGGCACCTCTCGCTACCCTGCATCCATGTAATGATCCCACAACATGTGCCTGCTGTAATAATGAAGATAGTCCTTCTGCACAGAAAATAAATAAATACGGGGAGATAAAGGATCCCCTTGCCTTAATCCACGAGTAGGTATAATAGGATCACATCTCAAGCCATTCACCTGAATATTATAGGAGACTGTGGTGACACACTTCATAATCAATTCCACCCAACCATCATGAAAACCCAACGCCAGCATCATCTTACGGAGGAAAGACCATTCCACCCGATCATATGCCTTCGCCATGTCCAGTTTGAGAGCACTCCATCCCCCCACCCCACACTGCTTTCTATTCAGAAAATGGCCCACCTCCGCAGCTAAAAGTATATTATCTGTTATCAATCTATCCGGGATAAAAGCACTTTGCAACTCAGATATTATCTCCTCCATTAATGGCTTCATTCTGTTAGCCAGCATTTTTGCCATAACTCTATAGACCACATTACTAAGGGCTATAGGGCGCAAATCAGTTACAAACTCAGGGGTGTTCTTCTTTGGGATAAAAACAATATCGGTTTCAGTCAACCCGGGCGGGAAATCACAGGACTCTACACAATTTATTATAAAACTCGCCACATCCCCCTACTACATCCCAGAAATGCTGATAGAAGCCCGGATTCATTCTATCCGGGCCTGGTGCCTTATCCGGGAACATTGCAAACAATGCACCCTTAACTTCTTCCAATTCAAAAGGCCGCAGCAAGTACTCATTTTGTGTGCCTGTGTGACTCGCGGAACAATCCCCTCAAAAAATCCCTCCCCAATTCCCGGAGTTCCAGCAGTAAAAATACGATTATAATATTGCAAGATAACATTTTTCATAGGCTCCCCCTCCACCCAAATCCCATCATCATTCATCAACCTAGAAATAGTATTCTTCTTTTTTCGGTGAGAGGCATACCTGTGAAAAAACTTCGTATTAGCATCCGTCTCCTTAAGCCAATGTTGTTTGGCTCGCTGTCTCCAATAGGCATCCTCCTGAGCTTCAGTGCAGCTTAACAGCTGTTCTAGGCGCTGGAACTCTGCAAGCGAGGCCGGATCAGTACGCCCCCTTAATCGTGCTGTTCCCTTGTCAGCTCGTTGATCCGTTTTCCGTACTTATGCTACCGGTCCCCACCCCATCGTGTTAACCGATTCCCACAGTACCGAATGCAATTCTGTAAACCCTGGCTCCTCCCCTCCTGCCAAGACTGTTCTACCACACTCCTACACCCCTCATCATGCAACCATGTCATCTCAAACCGGAACCCCCTCCTCCCAGGCCCACCACCCCCACCGTAATCACGTATCCCCAGAAAGAGAGCCGAGTGATCAGATTTCCGGGTTCTCAGGTTCATCACCTTAGCCCCCGTCACCATACCCCGCCACTCATTTGTCACTAAGACCTTATCGAGCCTCTCCTCCATCCAGTTTTCTGTCCCCTTCCCCTTTTCCCATGTGTACGGATAACCAGTCATAGGCATCTGAGCAAGCCCACAGTCCTTAATAGCTTCCCCAAAACCGCGTAGGAGACTATTCGGATGTGGATTCCCCCCTCTCTTCTCATTCTGATACAGCAAATCATTAAAGTCTCCGATGACAACCCATGGAAGGGTTGACCTGCCTGACAGTGTTCTCAAGAGATCCCATAACTCAGTGCGCCTCGTTCGCTCCGAGAAATCATAATAACCCGTCATTCGCCATTCCGGAAAGCCATCAATAGTTACCCCAACATCAACGTAGTTCGTTGAGTAACTCAGCAGCCGGGCCGTACAATTCTTTTTCCATAATAACGCTATACCTCCACTCAACCCATCACTATCAACATAAAAAAGACCCTCATATCCTATCTTTACACGTAATCGCTCTGCATGATCGCGTGCCACTTTCGTTTCCATCAGAAATACAAAGTCGGGTTCCATATTTTTTTAATACATTTTAACATATTCATAATATATGTTTAACAAGGACATTTCTTATATAAATTAATGAGTATGTTAAGAATAATAAATAGTTAACGGAATATTCCGTTACTAAAGTTTATACTAACGGAATTTACGATTATTTAAGGGAAGAAAATAATATAATAGAAGGTAAATAAGGAAAATCATTAAAAAAATACTAAAATCAAAATATTACTTTGCTATACTTACAAAAGCTGAAAAGGTTTACTCACGCCATGTAAAATGGGAATGATGCTAAGCCAGCAGCAACAAAGGCTACTAAGCCAGTAGCAACAATGGCATTGCGACTACGAGGCATTATGTAAGCCAAAGCAGGCTATCTGAATAGCAGACATAAAAGAAGGGGAGTTAAGTGATGAATACACAAAAGAAGCTGAGATGAGCCATCCAAATGAACAAAGCAGGATAGTGAGTTCTATTTTTAGTTAATTTCAGCTATTTTTCATATAAGCCCTAAGAAAAAAGCAGTACCCTCCAACCAAGGAGATCCTCACAGAGTGGTCTTTCATGACCCCCATCCTTATCCTTAACAGATCAATCAGATGAAGGCACACCAGGAGAAAAGCACAGAACGTATAGAGGTATTCACTAACTTAGATGTTGCCAAATACTACATCTTATAAGAACTTGATAGTAGAGGCAACAAATCTTCTCAAACATATCAATATGTTAAGTACACTTGCTAGTCCATGTTGCATGGGATACTTACAACAATCTATGGGGGTTTGCCTCTTGGTTTTAGATCTGTTCAATTTACATGGCAAAGCTAATTGGAATGCAATTTCATATTAGGGTCCGTTTGGAAAACAGGAAAATGACTTATGAAAAATGAGTCATTTTCCAAAAAAAAACATTTTCTTTTCCCGTGTTTGGCTGCACAGCAAAAAGCTGTCTTTGTGTGTTTGGTTCATTTTCCAGAAAATGAGCAGAATTATATACTTCAACATTTTAATTGTTATATACCAAAAAAAAACATTTTTATTGTTTTGTTTATAATATAACAACTTTCATTTTAAATTTCATGCAACATAAGTTTAAGTTGTAACCGCTGTATTTAATCATAATGCCTTTGGCCTCAATAATCTATCTTCCCAGTACTGAAACCATTGTCACAATATAAAAACTTGAAACTACAATTACATGTTAGAAACAATATAATGAAATCAACAAAATCAAGTCTTAAAGATTACACACCACAATAAAGTCTTAGCATCCAACATAACCAACTACAAAGGCATACATAAAAATCAAGTCTTAAAGATTACAGTCCACAATAAAGTCTTAGGCTCTTAGCATCCAACATAACGTCATAACCAAGTCTTAACATCCAACATAACCAACTACAAAGGCATACATAATTTAATCAAAAAAGAAATAAATTTCTCAATCCATTTCCTCTTCAAGCTTTTGCATTCTTTGCCTTGAAAATCCGCGCTTGAACTTCATTTGTCATTAAGAATTCAAATACTTTACATAGATCATCCTCATGATATTCATCACATCATGAAACAATTGATTTTCATCAAATACCGGTATTCAATGACTTAATTTCCATGGCAATGTTACTGAGTTGTCCAGCCATTTCATCCACCTTCAAGTCAACTGACTTTCGCTTACGACCGAATTTTTTAGACGAAGCAGTTGATGCAGATGTTCTTCTCCTACTTTCTTCATCATTTTGTTCAGGCAAGGTTTCATCATTTTGATCAGGCAACATCTCATCATTAGGACCATCTAAAGTATCTGTAAAAGACTTTGCAAAGCGTCCTATGGCACAATCTCTACCAACAACAATGGACATCTCCTCAAAAGTACTCAATTTTCCTGTTCAATAATGTTTCGTACTTGGGAGTTACCCATGAATAAAAAAAATATTAGAATTATGCAATAGTAAAAAAAACATTAGAATTATGATAATAAAATATTACCGAGATAAGCTCCATATACGTGGCTGAATCACATGTAATCATCTTCAAATTATCATATCATCCAAGGCCACTCATATCACTCAGCTTGCAAATCATCATCCATGTGTTCTTCACAGTTCTCAAGTAATTCTCCACATGTTTGGGTTCACATCCAACATTAAATTGTTCAGAAATGGCAGATGCAACACTGTTAAATAAAGAGGCTCTAAAATTGTTAGTTGGATTATTGGAATTCTTAACCTCTTCAGCTAATACCTTTAAAAATATGCCCTCCATTGGCTTTGTCCATCAAAATTGCCTAAAAGTGATAATTCCCTTGTTCATGACATTTTTCATGTCAATTTGCTGAAGGAGTTCAAGGGGGATCCACCCGCTGGTTTGGCTCCTCTGCCTCTTGATAAGGAAGGCCGCTTTGTTCTCATCCCTAGGGGATTGCAGGTAGACAGCTCAGTCGAGGCAACTGTAAGATTTTGGTACAATGGACTGGCTTGTTGGATGACGCCGCTACGTGGGAGTCCTTGGAGGAATTCCGAAAGTAGTTTCATGCATTCTAGCTTAAGGATAAGCTGGCACTTCTGGACGAGGGTGATGATGCATTCTTTGGACGAAGGTACACCAGGAAACAACGCAGAGTTTCAGCCACTGGTGCTGCCCAACTTGTTCACACTGCTTAAGAACCAATTTAGTTATATTGTTTCCTTTACTACTTTAGTTATGTTGATTCCTTTTATTAACAATTGCTTTTATATTTAGTTTAGCATATTTTAGAATATTGTTTCCTTATATCTTTAGTTGTAACTCTTATATATAGGGAATATTAGTTTGTCTTGGTAAGTTGGTATTGAATAAAATCAAAAGAAAGTCTCTTCTCAAACTTCTTCTCTCGTACTATTCTCAGTCACCATAGGGAATCCATCATCTTCATCTTCTGTTAACCACCGACATGTGACGCGTAGTCAAATTACTGAATCATCAAGTTGACATTGGTTGTTATTGTTTTTATGTTATTATAGCAATATGAATAAAGGAAAGGGAATTATCACTTCTAGGCAATTTCAATGGACAAAGCCAATGGAGGGCATATTTTTTAAAGGTATTAGCTGAAGAGGCTAAGAATCCCAATAATCCAACTAACAATTTTAGAGCATTTTCATTCAACCGTGTTGCATCTGCCATTTCTGAACAATTTAATATTGGATGTGAACCCAAACATGTGGAGAATCATTTGAGAACTGTGAAGAACACATGGATGATGATTTGCAAGCTGAGGGATATGAGTGGCCTTGGATGGGATGATAATTTAAAGATGATTACATATGATTCAACCACGTATATGGAGCTTATCTCGGTAATATTTTATTATCATAATTATAATATTTTTTTTTACTATTGCATAATTCTAATATTTTTTTTATTCATAGACAACTCCCAAGTACGAAACATTATTGAACAGGAAAATTGAGTACTATGAAGGTATGTCCATTGTTGTTGATAGAGATTGTGCCATAGGACGCTTTGCAAAGTCTTTTACAAATGTTACTTTAGATAGTCCTAATGATGAGATGTTGCCTGATCAAAATGATGAAACCTTGCCTGAACAAAATGATGAAGAAAGTAGGGGAAAAACATCTACATCAACTGCTTCGTCTCAAAAATCCGATCGTAAGCGAAATCAGTTGACTTAAAGGTGGATGAAATAGTTGAACAACTAGGTAACATTGTCACGGCAATTAAGTCATTGAATACCGGTATTGATGAAAATCAACTGTTTCAGGATGTGATGAACATAGGTGATGGATTTCATGAGGATGGCCTATGTAAAGTATTTGAATTCTTGATGACAAATGAAGTTCAAGCGCGGATTTTCAAGGCAAAGAATGCAAGCTTGACGAGGAAATGGATTGAGAAATTTATTTCTTCTTTGGATTAAATTATGTATGCCTTTGTAGTTGGTTATGTTGGATGTTAAGACTTGGTCATGTTGGATGTTAAGACTTGGTCATGTTGGATGCTAAGAATTTATTGTGGAATGTAATCTTTAAGAATTGATTTTTATGTATGTTTTGTAGTTGGTTATGTTGGATGCTAAGACTTTATTATGGACTGTAATATTTAAGACTTGATTTTGTTGATTTCATTCTGTTGTTTCTAACATGTAATTGTGGTTTCAAGTTTTCATATTGTGACAATGGTTCCAGTACTAGGAAGATAGATTATTGAGAGCAAAGGCATTATGATTGAATACAGCAGTTTACAGCCTAAACTTATGTTGCATGGAATTTAAAATAAAAGTTGTTATATTCTAAGCAAAACGATAAAAATGTTTTTTTGGGTATATAACAATTAAAATGTTGAACTGTTGAAGTATACACTCATGTTCATTTTCCTGTTCATTTTCTGGAAAATGAACCAAACACACAAAGACAGTTTTATGTTGTGCAGCCAAATACTGGAAAGGAAAATGTTTTCTGAAAATGACTCATTCAGAAAACATTTTCCATAAGCCATTTTCGAGCTTTCCAAACGGACCCTTATTTTCCATTGACTTCTATTTTTCCCCCTAGCCGAACACGGGAAACCTGGAAAATGATTTCCAAAAATCATTTTCCGAGTTTCCAAACACACCCTTAGCTGTATTGTAGTGTTCTTCAAAATGATTTTGAGAGTTAAAAAATACTCCAGAAAGAAGACTTGGCTGAGGATCATGGCCTTTGGGGTTCAGAATGCACAAGCAGGATATAAATTTTAGCTTTGAACATGGCATAATATGGGAGGCAAGTTAGAATTTGAGCAAGAGTAGAGAGGTTTAAAGACAGACTAAGTTTCACTTATGTGCATGACATGTTTGAAATTTTGGAGTACCATCAATGGTGTAACTCAAAAAGGCACAATAAGTTGTCAACAGTACATCACATGCATTCACAGATAAAGAAATTCAAACAGCAGTTTTAGGGTCAGCCTTCAACAGCTCATAGTCTGTAAAATCCATTTCTTGGCATTCATCACCAATATTCCCATAGCATTTTAACTGCCGATTTTTTTTTTTGTGTGTGTGTGTGTCTCTCTCTCTCTATCTCTCTCTCTCTCTCTCTCTCTCTCTCTCTCTCTCTCTCTCTCTCTCTCTCTCTCTATATATATATATATATATATATATATATATAAAAGGAATTACACACATTACTCTTCACTGGAGATGAAAACAAAAAATAAAAAATCTTATTGAGCTTAACTAAACCAAGTAACCGAACCCCCTTGGATCACACACAAACATTTGCAACAAGAAACAAACACATTGAAAGACAATTCATGAAGCTCAACGATTTTGCAGGACAATGAAACAGATTCTGAAGTCAATCATAATTCATAAAGACATTATCAAAATCAATCATTAATATCTACAAATAGCTATGAGCACTTGAGTTAACGTTTCAAGCTTTCCAAATAGGACTCCCTACCACTTAGTCTAACTTCTATCATCAAATTATCAGCGCCAACAAACACGCATAAGAGTAATTTTAATTCAGAATGGGGTAACACATACCAGTCTAGCATGAACACATAGCTATATTTTACCAACTACAAAAAACATCAGCAGTCAAAATATTCACACGCCAATACAACATATTCAATGTGTGTAGAAAAGTTCTCAGAAGACACCAATTCAAAAAGATCGCCAGTAATGGAAGATAAAAAATAAAAAATAAAAAAAACATTGAAGAAATACCTAATAATCGACGTCTGAGAAGGTATTCCACCAAAGTCCGATCACCGACGAGTAGCTCTCAACTCATAGTGTTCGTTTGTCGATTTGGGGAAAATGTAAATCCGCCAGAAGCTTGACCCGATTAGAGCAAGGCTAATTTTGGGCCAACAGCATCAATATGTACCGAATTTTAAGGCAAATTATGCTGTGCATCCGTATGCACCAAGCATGGTGCATACGGATGCAAAAACGACGTCGTTTTTATAAAACCGCGTCTCCCCTTAAAAAAAAAAAATTTGGTTCGAAATTATAATTCCATAATCGATGAACTATAATTCCAGAATCGATGAACTATAGTTCCATAATCGATGAACTATAATTCCATAATCCATGAACTAAAATTCCATAATAAATGAACAAAATAATGTTGTTACTAGGAATCGAACCTGAATTTTTTTTTTAAAGGGGAGACGCACGTTTTTAATAAAACGACGTCGTTTTTGCATCTGTATGTACCATGCATGGTGCATACAGATGCACAGCATAACTATTCGAATTTTAACTATGTACGTCCACATCTTTGAGCCTACGATAAGGCCCAATTTTTAATCTGAGTCAACACACAAGTTTTTTATAAACAATTTCATTTTTCACCCAACCTATTAAGACAAATTATATCGTAGATCAAGTCCACCTTATATTGTGAGCTATGATCTAAAATGACATTATTTTTATTTTTTGAAGAAAAGACGATATATTAATTGGTTGCGGTATAACGTGAAGTGGGTGAGTAAGGTTGAATTGTCATCACTTGGGGACTAGGTGTTATGGTACGCTAATGCAATAATAACTAAGCACTAGACACTAAGATAAGAAGCAAACAAAAAAAGTAAGCAAGTCAAATGAGTGATACGATCAAGTAATAGTCAAAAACATATACTACATTGTAATAGAGTAAGTAGTACTCTAACAAATAAAATGAGATAGAAAAGCGATTAAGCAAAGTAAGGACTAGGGCAAGAAAACATAATTTTCTAGATGCAAGGAACCTATAGGATTAGGGAATTGAAACACCAAGCTAGGAAATTAACGGGAATGCACATAAGAATCACAGTCTACAAATCACTATCGTGATCGAATAAAAAAGAATTAGAACTTCGAATTGCTCCACTCATGTGTTGCTTCAATTCCAAGTCCTTCAAAAACACAAAACATCTAAAATCACCATTTTCCCTATTTTCATAGTGAGAAATTGGATTTGTGCAAAGAGTGGCATAGAAATTTAATACAATTCCCATTGCGGTTGAATTTCCTCCAAAGACAAGCTATTAGTGTTGCACACCACACCTCATGAAGATACAATCATAATTCCTTCACAAACATTAAGAACCCTAACTTGAGTTTCTACCTTTTTTTTTTTTTTTTTTCTGAATGTTACTGGCCCTATTACATTGTAGTATCTGTTCATATACTTTCTCAACCTACTGAAACACAAAGAACCAATAACGCCTCCACTGAGGCTTGAACTCACAACCTTCCAAATGGAAGTCCAACCCGGATACCATTAGACCACATAGTCCTGGTAACTTGAGTTTCTACCTATTTATGCAATAATTACAAATGAAACATCTAGATGGATTAAATTACCCTAACTCAAGTCCGAAATTGAATTACTCACATATTTAGCATAAATAAAGTGAAACCACAAGCAGAAGAGTATAAACACAACATAAGAGAAAGAGAATGAAAGATAAACTTGTCTATTTGAAGAGTAGATGAAGAATTTAGAATTTGGTGCTAAAATCCTTGATTACAACCTTCAAAAGTGTAAGTAATGTGAAATCTAGTGCTAATCTAGTGCTAATCTAAGCTAGGTTAATGATAGGAATTGAAGGGAAATAAGCTAAGACTACCTAGAGTTCGAACTCCCCCAAAAATACTTTTTAGATATGGGCAAAACAGAGAGGAAAAAAACACGACGTGGCACGACCATGCCCTTGGTCGTGTCAAAATTAGCGAAAATGCAGTGCTCACTGCCTCGATTGGCATGACCAAGAGATACAATAAGACATAAAACATGCTACCATTTTGTAAAAGTAAATTCAACATTAGGAATTTTTTTAGCTATTTCTTTATGTGCTTTGATGATAAGACATGAAGGGTTGCCAACGGGGCGGGGCGGGGAGTACACTCCCCTTCCCCACGACCCTAACCCCAATTTCCGGTGGGAAATTAGACGAGGATGGAGATTCTGCACCCCTAGTAAACTCCTAGTCAAGGTCCAATTTTATAAAATTAAAATAATCAAGTGTGTGTATTAAATTATACGGAGTAATAATTATTCAGGACGGGGCGGGGAGGGATGTCCCTGTCCCCGTCCCCTTCCTCGACGAGGAATTACACACATTTCATGTCCCTGTTTTCCAAAAGATTTCTCATTCCCATTCCTGTTAGAGACTGTGCAAATTGTCATCACTGATGAAGGGGAGTACTAGTACATCATATTTTAATAAAATTATCATGTATTATGTTTATAATGTTTGTTTTATACGTTCATAAACATAAATCGTAATGTACATAAACACTAAATTTTAAAAATATAATAACAAAAAAAAAAATCAAGCCATTGAAAAATGGCTTGATTTTTGGAAAAAAAAAAAAAACAATTTTTTATATATAAAACAGAGTGTGGGGGACAACTATCCTTCACTCTCTACACGTTAAAATGACGTGTAGCCAACATGATTGACACGTTATTGTCACGTGATAGGCGTTACTTTCTCTGAAGAAAACATTCTCCCATTTTTATCCTTCTCTCTTTTCTTTACCTTTCTCCTTACATTGGGAGTGTTCTAATCTCATTTTTAATTGACCATATAAAACAAAATTATTTGAAAAAAATTAACTAAAGAAATTTGACAAATCAACACTTGACATTGACTTAACTGAATTATATCAAATAAAGTAAAATGAAAAAAAAAAAAAAAAAAAGAATAAATACCACCATCTTTAAAATTAATGGTCAGCCAATTTAAATCTTAATAACAAATGACATTTCTCAAAAAGTAGTAACAAACCGACCCTTGGGAAGTCCCGAAGCACTCCTCCCAAATTCCCATCCTTCTCTTGCCAGTTGCGTTGCCAGCCCAGCCATGTCAACGCCCAAACGCCGGTCCACATCCAAGCGCAAGACATCCGGCGGCACTCCCGACCCGAATTCGCCGCGAAGCGCCGCACCACCCTCCCCGGCAGCGACAAATTCCCAGCTATCCAACAAGGTATTCAGCAAAGAAGACGAAATCAACCTCCTGAAAGCGCTGCTGGAATCCACCACCGACCCCAACGCCTCCCTCCCGCTGGGCCACCACGTCTCGGAGACCCAGATCGCGGCGAAGATAAAGAGGATGAAAGAGCGGTACCACAAGCTAGCCAAGTCCAAGTCCCGCATCAAGACCGCTCACGACGAAGAAGTTTACCAAATTGCTCGCCTGATCTGGGGGAAGCAGGCCAAGAAACCCGCACCACTCATGGTGAAAATCTCCGGCGACGGTGAAGGAGCCGCCGCCGAGGAACCCTCACCCGAAACGGAAAAACTCCCCGACAGCGAAGATTTGGAGGAAAATGGAGAAAAAGATGAAAGTGGGGAGTTGGATTTGGGGGATTTCCCATATCTGGTGGACCAAATGGCTTTGAATTTCGCAGGAAACAACATATACTTGATGGGGTTAAGGGAATTGGGTTCAAGAAATCTCAAGGGCATGAATGAGCAGTGGAAGGTGTTAATGGAGGAAGAAGCTGAGTTCATAGCTAAGAAGGCTCAGTTTTCTCAAGAGTTGTTGGCTGCATTGGCTTTCAAGAATTGACATTTCCGATGAACAGAGAGAATTCCGAGGAGACTCAGGTAGTTTGCTGTATTGTCTGTGTGGGATAATTGTAATGCAACAAATGTAGGATAGAGTTTCAACAGTGATCTAATTTCTCACCATTTCAGAAATTCCTTTGTAAGCTTTTTGTCTGTCTTTAGTTCTCCTATACCCCCATTGAAAACAAGTGTTTTAACACCCTAATAGCTGGTGCATCAAAGGAATGGTTGCTTATAAAAATCAAGAATTTGTAGTTGATATGATCAAGAGAGGGCAAAATTACTTCATGAATTAGGAAAAGACACAATTTTGCTGCTAAAGGCATATCAACAAACCATTCATCATTATGATCTAAGAAAAGAATCAACTCATGAAAGTTAGAAAGGTAATAGGAAGGAAAGCTTTCAGCAACTAGAACAAATACCAAACCACCATTGAAACCATCCATTAAAAAAGAAACTTATCAGAAAACAAAAGAGCAAAGCAAAGTATCAGCTAACAAAACAAAGTGGAGAAAAGTACATTATAAAACAGAAAAGAAAGAAACTTTCATATAAATATCAACCAACAGTGATTTATGGAGTATCATTTATGCACTCTGGACAACTTAACACCATAACCATTATAGTAGGAAGATTCTCAACAGCACAATAACATAGATTCTAATGTTTTTTCTCTTTAATATAAAATATGTTTCATTTCTAGAGGAAATGAAAGATGACAGGAGAGAATCATTGGCTGATATACAAGCTTCAAATTTTCACTTGGCAATCAGGTTTAGCTAAGCCTGGTTCTCTTGCTGCTGCTGATAATTCAGTGGCCTCCTGAAAAGCATGATGTGTGGCTCTGGTCGATGAATGGCATAGTGGACCCATCCACGGCTCTGCTGAACTCCAATGGCCCTCCACTCATTCTATTAAATAAATGTAGACAAAATCAAAACAATAGCAAATATAAATGAAATTTGAACCTAGAATCCAAACAATTTTTATAACTACACAGTTCCAAATCATCTAATTTGTGTACTTACATTTTTAAATTTTCATTCTCTTAATGTCGAACACTAGTGGTCCAAACTAATCGCAGCAATGGTAGAAAGATGGAGAGCCATGCTCTCTTATATACATCATTAACAAAATTGACCCAATTATTGGAGTAGCATGTCAATAATAAAACTACTACAATGAAAATTTTCTACTCCCTCCATCTCATTTTATCTATTTAGATCGGTTAGAAGGCCTTACTCGAATTATTTTATAATATGCAGTTTAGTATTAGTCTATAAAATTTATATATTTAAAAACTACATTAAAAGTATTATTAAATAAGCAAAGAAGAAATAATTACTTTAACCAATGAACAGTAAATAGGACATAGGACAAGTAAAATATGATAGATAAGAGTATTTTTGTAAAGGCCGTTCATCAACAATCTCTCCAAAACATTATACCAATATTCAAACTGAAATTAAAACATGAGAAGCAAAATCTTCAAAATCAAATCCAAAAATAGAAACTTACTTCAGAAAGAAGCCGATTCTTGGAGAGAAGTTTCGCCACTTCAGGTGGGAGAACAACATGCCTGAATAGAACCGCCGAAATCGACAAACATCAGAGGACAAGTATATTTCGGTGCTTCACAACATTTAAAAAAAAAAAAAAACAAAAACAAAAAAAACAAAAAAAAAAAAAAAACAAAACAAAACAAAACAAAACAAAACAAAACAAACAAACAAATACGGAGTGAATAAATATTAACAGGATTGAAGTGCTGGGGAGAACGATGAAGTACCTATACTCGAAAGTGTCATCGAAGTACTTCTCAGAATACTGAATCTGACCCATTTCAACTGCGATAACCCGAAAGGAGACAAAGACAAAGCACTTGCTTAGTTCTTCAAATTATAAGAACAAAATTAGAAATTAAAAATGAAACCCTAATTTGAATTTTCTGCAAAGACAATAATTAATCAATATCTCTAGAGGGAGAGAGAGATACCGAGCAAGAGAGAAAATTGGGAAAAATGAATGAATAGGCTTTGAGGAGACGGGGCGCAATGATAGGTTTTGAGAAATTTACCAAATCGGCTGTTTAAAAAAATTTAAGAAACAAAAAATAAATTTTTAAAAAGTGAAATGACAGAAATAGGGCTTGGCTTCATATTCAAATTTTGAATTCTTTCCCGCTTTGGGTTGATTTCACTATAAACGGTAAAAATGATTATTTAAAATATGGGGGTAAGGAAGGAATTTAAATTCTGTAAATGATTAAATATTTGATATTCGCTTGTTTTTCACTTTTGTTACCATCTTATTACTTTCGTAATCTATATATTTTGGAAAATTTGCACTTTTCATCCCTAAGTTATAGGATAATTATAGAATTCGTCCCTGAGTGTTGGTCATGCTCACTTTTCGTTCCTAAGTTATCATTGGTGTTGCACTTTTCGTCCCTGAATTATAAAGTAATTGTAAAACTCGTCCCTGAGTGTTGTTTATGCTCACTTTTTGTCCCTAAGTTATCATTGGCGTTGTACTTTTCGTCCATGAGTTAACATACACAGCGGTTGTTTATGCTCACTTTTCGTCCCTAAGTTATCATTGGCGTTGCACTTTTCGTCCCTGAGTTAACATACACAGCGGTTGTTTAACCACCGTATATAGTTACACATACACGGCGGTTTCCAAAAACGCCGTAGAAAGTGTATATTTACAACGACAGTCACTTACACACGTGACACTTCGAAAACCATCGTGTATGTGTAAAAAAAACCACCGGCGGTTATTTAAAGTGTATGACGTAAAAAAAAAATAATAATAATTAAGGTATATACGACGGTTATTTAAAAAACTGTTGTCTATTAAGTTACGTAGTATAACAAAATATATTAGACGGTGGTTATTTCAAAAACTGTCGTTTATTAAGTGAAGTAGTATACCATTTATGTAGTAGTGATTAGGGACGGAATATGCAATTTTAGTATATCTCAGGGACGAAAAATGCAACGCCAATAATAACTTAGGGACGTAAAGTCAACATGAACAACACTTAGGGACGAAATCTAAAATTACTCTATAACTCAGGGACGAATAGTGCAACGCCAATGATAACTTAGGGACGAAAATTGAACATGACCAACACTCAGGGACGAATTCTACAATTATCCTATCTATAACTTAGTGACGAAAAGTGCAATTTTGTCATATATTTTTAAGAAGAGGGTCAAATAAATCTTCAAATTATATACAAAATAATAATAATAATTAGGCTTCTATTTTTATGAGACACCTCAATTTATTAAATTAATGTAATTAAGCTAATTAGTTGATTACCAACCTTAACTTATCAAACTTATACCATTAAGTCAATTAGTCAATTATCAACATGTAACCATTTAAAATGTGCTTATATGATATCTTTATTCAAATAAATGAATTTTAAAAAATAAAAAATAAATTTTATTCGAATCCTTATCCACTCGAGAGGTTGTGGGATTTCCCATTACTATGATCACACGGACTTCAAACAAAAAGCACTTGGAATTTCATGGATCGATATGGGAAGAATGTACGATAAGAGCGTTTGCCAGATACTAAAGGAGCACTTTGTGAGGACGACGATAGATGCCTGCTTTATTGTAGCATTAAAGGCAAAAGACGTGAGCTTTCTTAGATGCTTTTCCTTTAATTTTTGTTTTTCTTTGTGAAATTCAGTTAAAAATTAACGCCCAAATAAAGAATAGACCAAAATAAAGGTGTAAATATCTCCAGGAAAACTGAAGCATAGCCAGCGCCATTGCAAATGAATCAATTAACAAGTACAAAATGAACCTAATTCTGAAAGTACTAAACGGTATATTTGAGATCAAAGGTTATCTAACTATCAGCAGCTGAATCAACCTACCAAAATGCCCACGAAAACTACGACATGCCTCCAAATCAGTTGCACGAAATAGCCTACAGATTTACACCCATTGCTTCATACTTGCGCTCTCTTCTGTGAATAAATCTATCTTTCAAAAAACAGACCGAACCTGATGTCATCAGTGATGATGCTATTCTATCACCCTTATATACAACACCCAAATTAATCCCAGCTATACATTTTCATTCAACACAGCAAAATTGACATTTACACCCTGCACGATGAAAAACTTCATCCCTCCCTCCTACTTAAGTGAGAATTTCATGATTCGGAGATTTGCTTTTGCAGCATCGCCGTTCCCTGAAAAATCATCATTTGATAATTGTCTTTGTAGTGCTTCAGCTGAAAGGCATAACACAGACAAAACACAACATGATTAACATTATTGGACTGATTGGGTGAGATGATAAAGTGCACAAAACACAAGGGTACCTCTTCTGGAGCCATATGTTGAAAGCCAAATTTTTTTGTCCAAATAGATTCAGCTTCCTCTGCTGCAGGAAGCACCAGGTATTTCACACCCAAAGATTTCAGAAGATTCTCGATGGAATAAAACAATGACTGAAAGTAGCCCTGCACCAGAAGTCGTCATTTAAATATCTGCAACTTAATGTTACAAGCAATGTTTTCTTATCTGCAACTTTAACTAAAATGAATTGTCTTCTTTTACTACATAAGTCTTATTAAGGACATGACTGGAAATATGGGCCAGACAGACCGTTAAACTTACCTTTCCCTGGCAATCAAGACTTGTTGCAACCAAAGGGAGTTCAGCTACTTCCTTGCCGAATATCCGTATTACTCCAGCAGATACAACCAATGAGCTACATATAATTCAAATTAGAATTAAGTACCTATGTAATATCTTCAAGAAGTAACTCCCATAGTAAAATAAATATGGCTCCTTACTTGACCATTAGTATTGCACAAAGCATCCCACCAAAGTCTTGATCCTTGAAATTCCTTCTGATAATCAGACAGTATATATTAATTGATATTACTCATAGTCTATTAACATAGAAAACCAGTCAAGAAAGATCAGTAATCCAGACATTATTACTTACCCATAGACCATGGTGGGTATCAAATCAAGGCGGCTAGTACTGGAATCAGCAATGGGGTCAAAAGAGTCCTAAGCATAATTAGTTGTAAACAGATATTAGTTTGAAATGAACCATTGCCCAAGGGACTAGTCTAACAGCATAAACATTGTAATTTCAAACTACAGAAAATTTACACTTTCCAGTGAAGTCAAAACTACCCTAGTACTACGTAACTTTTTATCACTACTCGATTGAACCATACCCCCAGCATAATAAAAAGACAGTTTGAATAGATCAAGGATGGGATGGGAAAAATTTCCAATTTAAAACCAAAACAATAAAATGCATAGAAAGAAGATTGAAAAATGGAAGACACTTCAAAAAGGACTAAGATTGCGTACATGGAAAATGGAGACAGCACCAGAAAGCCACACTCTGGTTTCCTCCGTAGAATTTTTTCCACTCAGGAGCCTCCATTTTACATCATTAATAGAATTGTCCTCCAGATTTTTAGCCTTAATCTTCTCCTTTATGATTCCCATTAGAGAGTCAGGAAGGCTCTGTTCTCCATCTGATACAAGTTTCTGCAGAGTATAATGAATGCTATTGCACTCTTCGCAGCAAAACCATTTATCCTTTGGCAGTTCCTGTGGAAAACACTACTATTAAATTGCATGCAGATATGCCAAAAAGATCTTAAAAATGAAAAAAGAATCACACATTAATGAAGGTGCTGAAGCAAAGAGAAATATTATTATTTAAAACACGAGTTTAACCTTAAGATCATCCATATTGTGCTCTTTAAGACACTTGACATGATATTCCTTTTCGCACTACAAAAAGAATGAGAAACTGTCACACCTCTACCAACTGACAAGATCCAAAGGACTTGGAAACCCAGATGTAATAAGTAAAATAACAACCACACATACCTGGTCACAGATAATAACTGTCTGAGGACCAAATCCTGATGTACTAAAATCATGACTCCTGCAAGCATTTTTGTTTAAAAAAATGTGTAAGCTGAGCAGTGAGAGAATGACAGTGTGCTAGAGGAATACAAAGCTCCATAAGAAAATGAGAAAATTTCCTTTTTTTCTACAAAAGCAGAGTGAAAAGAATTTGGCAAGAATGTATGTGTATTGAAAAGCACTTAAGTACCCAACAATCCAGATTGGAAAGCATATTGGGTTATGGATTACACTTCTCCAAATATCAGTTGTTCAAATTAACAACACATGGATTATACTTCATCACTTCATGGTAAGGACTACCAGTAATTATAATATTAGGAACTAATCACTCCACTACTCAAAAAAATAAAAACAACTCATTCTATCAAGAAAGCATTGAAGGCAAAACCTGCAAAGCACACAAACACCAACTTCAGCATGTAAAGTATCAACAATCCGAATGGAACGCTTGGTTATTTGCTCTAGTGCATCAATTCCAGCAATCCTCCCAGCAGCAATGGCATTGGCACTACGGTCAAACTTTTCTTTGAGAAACATATTCTCACAATATTTACAATACCATGTCCCCCTAGGAATGTTTGGCAGGGAAACACACTCTGAGAGGAGAAAAAAGAGACATCTTAGCAATGTATGAATGACTTCAGCTTGTATGCCAAATAACTAATCAATTAAACAAGTATTTAACTTGATTAATAGAAAAAAACTAAGTATAACAACTAGTTAGATCTGAATAGTACTCCAATACTAAAAGAAAAAAAACAAAGTATACACCAAATAATTATTTACATTTATAAAAATCATGAATGTAATCATAAATTCTAAGAAATAGTGCATAACCAATACACTCTTATTTTTCCAAAGCAGTAGGTCAAGCAATTTATAAACATCAAATATTAACGATCTAAAGTGACACATAACAAATGTAGTGAGTAAAACATTTTTCGTCAATTTATAATGAGATAGACCTGCATGGAAAGCTCTTGGGCAATTATCGCAGCACAAAAGATCACCTCCATCAGCACATATGGAGCATAGATCATCATTTTCATCAGATGAGGATCTACGCTCCATTGAAAGCTTGATAGACAACTCATGTAACGACACCCCATTGGAGGTATAGATGTGAGAGTAACTGGCAAGAAAAACAGAACCAAGTTTAAGTGATAATGTTAAATAACATGTATTGTACAAAGATATTTTCCATGGTGCACAATCAATAATATTTGCAACTTTGCATTTCTCCAACCCAAAGAGGATAACCGCCTTAAGATTGAAATTCCCAATGGATGAAGCTTGCCCCAATACTAACCCCTCCAACAAAAAAAAAAAAAAAGAGCACAAAAAGATAACATGTGCTCACAAATATTTCAAACCAACTATAATAAGCAAACACCAGAAAGGCAGAAGCCATGGAACCCAAATAAACCAAATAGCCAATGATGGCTTTGTTGAGTTGGCAAGGCCTGAGGCCCCCCCAACACTAGGTAAGGGGGTCAATCCCCACCAAAAGCAATCCCAGTTGGGGAATCTTAGTCCATATAGAAGGTATTTGATTGTGTTGATTTAGGGGTGTTGAAATAGGTTGTTAATTGTGTTAGAGTGATAGTGATCGTTAATTATTATGTATTCCTCTATTAAATGGATGTAATATATTTTATGTTCATTGTATTGAGCAAATAATAATAATAAACTTACGGTTTGCGGCGTGATGCACATCCAGCATGAGCCTCAAATTGTGAAGGGCTTACCTGCACAAGGAGGTTTTGGGTTACAAATTAGAAAGAAATAATATAAGTTTAAAATTTTAAAAATAAGAAAAGGTAATGGTAAGTAAAGTACCTCACTCTGACAACAATAACAAAATATTGCACCACCTTTCTTATAACCTTCAAGCAGTTTCTGTGCACAGATAACTTACGATCAGAAAGGCAAAAGGTTCGCACAAAAAACCAAGTGTTATTATATCCAGACAATTAAAGCTAAGAAGTCCCCAAAACTAGAGGACAATTAGTATTCCCCAAAAAACAGTATAAACTACTTGATAATTGTTGGTTGCATTAACCTTTCCTCGAACATAATAAGCTAATGCAGTTCCATCTGGTAGCACATCTCCCTCAAATACCAGTTTATGCATTCGAAGGTCTCTGTACAAGAACAAGGGAAATGCAAAAAAAAAAAAAAAAAAAAAAAAAAAAACAAACAAATGAGTTGGTCCACAGTGATAAAAAGTGAAGGAATGGATGTCATGCTGAAGTAGATGAACATTTTATTTAGAGATTCATCAAAACCATAGAAATAAGCAAAATAACTATATCTTCTAACAGAATGATGAATAAAAATTTAATGAAGGGTAATTAGAGAACACTCACTTCCTGGTTAATCTTCCATGAACCTTACTAGGGGGGCAAGTCCCAGAAGACATCCGTTCTGTGGACTTCAAAACAGAATTTGATGAAGGTGACCTACAGGAAAGGAGCGGAGTTCATATAAATAGAAGGTTCTCAAAAGAGAGGGAACACATCACGTCAAACCTGCAGAGTGCAGACTACATATCCTAAGCTCAACTGAGCTTTACTCCCAATATAGTTTGGTATGCAACCTGATTTCTTTTCCCCATTCAATTCTAATAAATACTAGTTCCAATGTGAGTCTTACAGTAAATACACTTTTTATCAATAATTTCAATCAAAGTAAAATTTGATCTAGCTATGTCCTATTTATGCTACCATATTACCACTGATTACAAAAAGAACTTAAAATTTGAACAACCAAATTATCATCTCTCAATGTGTCCTCAACATGAAGAGAACTATATGATTTTTAGGAAAACCAAAAGACCGTTAACAGAAAGAAAGAAATGCTTTAAAAAACTAAATGACTTAACACTATCTCAAAAAACATCCAAAAGAAAGTAATCTCTAGTTCCTTACCACTGTAGACCCCTTAAAACAGGCAACCCTAACTTATACAAATCATCAGCCCAATAATAATTCAAAAGAAATATTAACTCCAAACTGACCATCTCTGCTAATATTAACGCACACTAGCACACACAAATGCAACCCCAAAGTAGTAGATAACATAAAGTCCTATAAAATTTTGCAATTAAAATTCAAGGACATTGCCAATTTCATCCAAATAAAAATATATTAAAAAGCACATAAGTTTTCTCCTTAAAGAAGGTACCATTAAAAGGGGGCTTAGTTAACGATGCAATTGACAGAAGACAGATACCTGCAATTAGCATCACCAACTTGTGAAGGAGTAGTTTGAGACTTTTTTGAAGTCATGCATGAATCACACTGAAGCCTTGGTCTACCAAAAGAAGCCTCAGGCAGAGAGGCTTGAAAACAGTCAAGTATCAAATTGTCAGAGATTACCATGGAAAACAGATACAATAGAATATAATTTTTTTTTTATATAAAAAAGTACCTTTGCAATTAAGACAAGAAGTAGACTTTCTGGCATCTCCAGCACCAGTAGCATTTCTAATTGCAACTTCGAGTGCATCAGCAGGAGCATCTTTGCATGCAACTAGTACATCTCGAAGTGTTTTTCCATTTTGCAAATAGATATACTCTGGTGGACGTTTATTTGAACTACCCGCATGCATTTCAAATTGATTTGGAGTCACAACCTAGATTGAACAAAATATTCAGTTAGGATACAACCATGTACAGCTCTAGCCTCTATGTAATACAGACTTTAAGGTAAAGGCATAAAGCTTACCTTAGTTCCACCACAGTTCTGACAGAAGCACAATATTCCAGAGCCATGAATGACTCCTTGAAGCCCTTTCTCAGGCCTTCCTCTAGCCTAAAGTGTAATTTAAGAATGAAAAACAGTTAAACTTATAAATTCAACCTCAATACATTCCAAGAAGAAATTTGAACCAAGGGCAGTAAACTTCACCTTGGTAACCCGTACATAACGCACAGGTAAACCCTCAAGCAAACCAGTAGCAAGAAGCCCTTTCAACTTTGTTGGAATCTTTACCAGAGCAACCTTCTTTGACATTTTCATTTCAAGCTTCGATGGTGTACCAATGGCATTTGTTTCATCACTTTCCAGAGCATCTTCTGCCTTTGTATCTTCAGCGGGTGATGCAGACAGGACCTGCTGTTTTGGCTTCAAACATGAGCGGGTAAACCGCCTTAATGGTTTCTCAGAGGAGGTACTCACCTTACAGTTCTCCACACTCTCAGGAACAGTTGCTAATGTACTGCCATATGCACAGTTCACCTTAATGGCTTCACTCTTTGTATGGCAATCCCCTGACATGGGCAATTCTTCCATGGCCGGTTCCATTAAGCTATCAAGCTGTTCCTCATTGTCAGTCTTATCAACATTCATCATTTTCTCAGTAACATCTCCATTCAACTCCCTTTCTTTCTCAACTCCGCCACCACAGTTAACTAAACTATCACTCTGTTTATCATTGTCAGACTTATCAACCTCCTTTGGTTTCTCTGCAACATCTCCATTTATTAAAAGTTCTTTCTGAAATAAACCTCTACAATTGACTAAACCATTGTTCTCTTGAATCTCTTCCCCATTACCAGAGTTATCAACATCCACTGGTTTAGCAGCAACATCTACATTTATCAGCCTTTCTTTCTGGGATCCACCTAGACTGTTCAACTCCTCTCCTTTCATAACACAAGCTGTCTCTTGTTCTCCAATTTCTGAGTCCACAGCAGTGCCATTCTTCTCATCTTCACTAGCACCATCAACGACATCACTCTTGGGCTCCTCCCATTCACTTGTTAAAGGGAGCTTCTCAACCTTTTCGGCCTCATCTTTACTCCTTAACTCCTCAATCTTATCTAATTTCTCATTAAGATGACTCAAACTCTGATCAGCAGTCACCACATTCGCTTCCTTCTTCCGCTTTTTCACGGTAGAAATCTTAGTCCTACTACCAGTTTGGGGACTAATAGAAGCTCTACCATTTAAAGCCCCATTCTGAGACCGAGTAACCCTCCTCTGACCAATAGAGATCCCGCATTCGGCTTGAGCCTTCATCATCATTGCGAACTCGCGCTTCATCCCAGTCCGAATCGACGAAATCACGACCTCCCCTGCCTCCGTTCGGTTCGCCATTGCAGAAGCCTCTAGAATTTCAAAGTAAACCAAATTAATCTGGAAACTCCTGCAACAGATCGATTGGGAACCTTGAAAAGCAAACAGAACAAATACACAACACACGAACACCGCAAAATCAAAACCCAACCTCTATAAATCAAATCAAACAAAAAATAGCCTTTTATATCCCGAAAAATTGCCAATCTTCTGTCTCGGTGTTCCAAATCAAATCCAAGCACGACCGAAACAAAATTATATGTACAAAACCATATTTCCCCTTCAGATAAACTTAATGGTCGACGGTAATAGAGAGAGAGAGATAGAGAGAGAAAATTAGGGTTTTCCGCGGAACGAAACGATGGAGATGAGTAGGAAATAGGAATACAGGTGGGAAACGGAAGCCCCGCGAAATTCCGAAAGAGACCCCGGGGTCAATTTAAGGAAGAAGGCAAAAATATATTGCTGTTTAGTCCCTTTACTCTTTAAATTCTTACTTTGGGTTGACTAATTTAGTTGCAATATTTATCTCTAGTATCCCCTCTCTTTATTGTACATACTACATAGGATATTACTTGCTACACCATTATTTACATCATTTTTATTTCAAATTAAATAAAGTATAATTATTTATATTAATATCACAAATATATTTTCTTTCTTGTACCTTTCAAACATACACATTAAAATTTAAAAAAAAAAAAACGCTAGTTATATACCAATAGTATATAACGAGTAGAAAATCATTTACCACTTGCACTTAATTATTATTTACAGGTACTAGCACTACTCACGCTTGCATCCTATAAGTGATGCTCGACGTATGATTTTGTATTCAAATAACGAAATATCCTGCTCACCCCCCACCTAGATGCACGCAAGCTACACGTCATCCTCCACATGTGGTTTTACATCCAGATATGCTCTACATGTGAAATTTTATCTAGAGAACCAAATATCCCCCATCACAAATATGTTTCCTTTATTGCACCTTACATACATAAAAACAAAAAAGGAAATAAATAAATAAAAATATCAGTGGTAAATAGTTGTCTGACAATGGTAACGAATAACCAGCTGTCTACAACTCGTGCTTACTTTATAGGTACCAACGCTACACACGCTTGCATTCTGTAAGTCATGCTATATGCATTACTTTGTATCCAAATAACCAAATGTTGGAAAAATAGCATTAAAATGGCATTTTAAGTGGCTATTTTGTGGTATAATTATCAGTAGGGTCCACTTCCGAAATAGATCAGGTCAAAGTGGATTCGGGTTCTTCGTAGTGAGACGAAGAGATTGATATATTGTACGCTCAAAACGGATAATGGGTGAATGAGATATTGATTCTCAAAGTAGACCCATTGAGTTGGAAAAATGAAGGGAAAATGTGAATTTTTGTCCCACATTGGTTTGGGAAGAGGATTTGTCCCACTTTTTATACAATAGTCTTTTAAAAGCTTATTGAATTGTATAGCATAGAGGTTTTCTCTTGTGTACCTAAGTTATATTAGGTACATTTTTAATATATTTTTGTATTCTTAGGGGTCGTTTGGTTCACGGAATGTCAGATTACCTTAGGGAATGTTAGATTGCTGGGAATGTTAGATTACTGGGAATGTTAGATTCCTGTGTTTGGTTAAAATTGAGGTATGTAATATAATCATGTTTGGTTTAGGGTTATCTTTTATTCACACACACATATTTTCATATATTTTAATAAATTTAAAAATTAAAATAAATAAATAAAATAACGGTATCATATATAATTACATGATTTTAAATTATTAACTAAAATATTGAACTTGAGAAACAAAATTATTTTATATGCTAACCTAACATAATAAAAATAAAAAATATATAATTACAAAAATAATTTTATATATATATGTTTGTGTGTGTGTAATAAACTAACATAACCAAGGTTATCTTACATAACCTTAGAAATTGAAGGGAATCACATTCCCTTCAAAATCCTACGTGGAGGGAATGTGACATTCCTGGGGAATGTTAGATTCCCTGAGATAACGTGAACCAAACATAGGAATGTGAGCTTTGGAATGTCACATTCCCTTGGTTATGTTATATAACCTGAACCAAACGCCCCCTTAGTATATTAAAAATGTACTTTTTATTTATGGTCCACACAATTGTGTGGACCATGGTCCATGTAATAATAATTGGTTCGGAAATTGACAGGTCTTGCGGGCTAAGTTATGCCAACACGAGAGTTAGCGTTTAGGCCCCTCCCCTCTCGCTTGGCCAACGGCGCGAACCATTCGTTGGTTCGGTCTACCAGATTTGTTCTGGACTATTGCGAGATTCAATTCATCTGGTACGGTATTAATTCCAATTTTAAAATTTTGAATTAAATCTCAAATAATGGTGACTGTTTCAGGTGTTACAAATCGTGTATTAAATGTCAAAATTGAATGTTATTGATCCTTCACCTCCCATATAAGAAAGTGTAGTGGGAGCAGGAGATTTACTACGAACAAGAGACACAACACACACAATAGTTTTTACTCTCTCAAAAACTCTGCTTCTACTCCATTATTGAAGTTGTGTTCTGCCCGTGCTCTAGTTCGCCGAGTTTGTTCGTTTGGGTGCTCAAACGTCGAACTGTAGTACCTTTTATCCTAAGAAGCCTAGGCCACAACGCCTAGCACTTTTGGGAGGTGACAAATAAGGTTTAAGGAAAAAGCACACTTCGCCTGGCTCGTACTTACCATCTTTCTTCCTCTCCTTCTTTTGGTTTTGGGATTATGCATCGAATCCTCCTCCTTTCTTGTTGGTTTGAATTGTAATATGGAGGATTACAAGTTCTATTTTGGTTGATTTATATCTACAAATCTACAAATCTAATAAGAGCGAATAATGTTAGGCCCTTAACTGGAACAAAAAAAAATGTCGGTACTGATTGTTTCTTAAAATGAATGGTTCATATTATTTTGATTTTAGTATCTTTTAATGATTTTTCTTATTTACCCTCTATTATATTATTTTCTTCCCTTAAATACCCCTAAATTACGTTAGTTTAAACTTTAGTAACGGAATATTCCGTTAACTATTTATTATTTTTAACATACTCTTAATTTATATAAGGTCTTAGTTGGCATAATTGTTAAACATATATTATGAATATGTTAAACTGTATTAAAAAAATATAATATAAAATTTAAAATAAACTTTGGTCAAATAATTAGCTCGACTAAATATATAGCATTCAAAGTTAAGCATCAAAGATTATAAATCAGGAACTACTTTAAAATCATTTGATTTTCTTGAATTTTTTATTAAAAAAAAATAAATTTAGGTTGAGTTTTTTTTTTTTTTTAATTAATCTTCTTCTGATTATTTAGAACAAAACTTAATATTTCAATTTTGATTTTGCATTATTGGAATGATTTAGGACATTATGGTATTAATATTTTTTGTATTTTCTTTTATAATGGTACAATTTTACATTACTTTACAAATATTATACTATTATTTTTTTTATCGAACAAAATTGTTCTTACATCATTGTCAGACCTGCGTGGCCTAACTACAAAGTTGTTGATCATAAATACAATTACACATGGACTCTAAAACGGTATGATCATTTTCCAAATAATTGACAATGTTAACATCCTACTAGCTCCAATTGAACAAGTTTACACATCAAAATTTTATCAATGCATGAAAACTTCTAAAGAAATTTGTAAGTTAATTTTTACTATATCATTATACTAATATCTATTGTAACCATATATTTTGAATTATTTATTATCATCCTCTATTGACAGCAATTGTAGCAATTGTCATGGACAAACTCTCAAAACAATTTGTCTCAACAATGATTGAAATTTAAAAAAAAATCGTTGATTTTATTATTGTTGAAGAAAAGTATGTACGACACTTTATTACTATGATTAATTAAATAAATTAGTAGCTACAACAAAAAAAAAAAAACATATGCATTTAATTAATTTAGAATTAGATGTCTATAATGCTTTATTTAAAAACAATTATTCATTATAAAAAAAAAATTAAAAGAAATATAATCTCATTAGTTATATTATCTTTATTTTCTACAATTCAAAGATTCCTTACCTTCAAATTTATTAATTTATTATATTCACTGCATTGTTTATTGCCTTCTTTTTTACATTATCTTGTAATTAAATATCAAAGTTATATACTACAATGTAATAGAGCTAGTAGCATTCAAAAAAAAAATATCAAAGTTATAATACAAAACATGATATATATATATATATATATATATATATATATATATATTTATTTATTTATTTATATTTTTATTTTTATTTATTTATTTATTTACCAAGTATTTTATACAAATATAATAAATATTAATATTTTGTTCGATACTTTCACATGACACACATCTCACAACACATGAAACATGTATGGAAAAAACTATCACTACTAAATATCAATAAGTGTTTGTACGCTAAAGAGTTCATATTACAACTAAAATCTCAGTCATATACACAACAACACAAATCTAAAACTTTCTACACCATAATCTCATTGCATGATGAATCCCTCTATGTTACTACCAGTAACCTAATTGCACATGACACACTATCAATAAAAAAAAAAAAAAAGACATGTACTGAAGATGAAAACAATAACAATGTTACCCAAAAGATAATTAAGAAGAATTAGAGAAATTTAAATCAAAAGTAGTATTTATTTAGACTATCGCTTTAAGACTAATTATTTAGACTAACGTTATTACAAAGTTGCAAACATTTATTTTAGTGACAATTATAATTAATCTCTCATATATTATCTTGCATTTATATACTTTAAATTACCGATTTAAATAAACAAATTCAACATGTATTTGCCTATGCATGAACATCTCCTATATAATATTAAATTGATATACTTTGAAATACTTATTTAAAAATAATTATTGGGCATTATCACATTCGCGCAAAGCGCGTAAAGACACTAGTATATATATATATATATATATATATATATATATATATATATATCTTTTTCCGTAGATATATATGTATATGTATCTTTTTCCCCACATGCATGCAAGCTACACGTCATGATCCACGTATGACTTTGTATCCAGCGAACCAAATATTTTCCTTTATCCACATGTGTGTAGGTTACATGTTATGCTCTACATGTGAATTTTTATCTCGAGAACCAAATATCCTCTATCACGAATATTTCAGTGTTGTAAAACTCGGCCGCCTAGCCGCCTAGGCGCCCGCCTAGGCGCTAGGCGGCCACTTGCCTTGGAGTTTTGGCCTATAGGCGGCCAAAACTCGGTCGGCCGCCTAGGCGGCCTGGGCGGTCAAACTCGGCCGAGTCGGTCAACTCGGCCAACTCGGCCGAGTCGACCGATTTTGTCCGATTTTGACCGTTTTGACCGATTTTGATCGATTTTGTCTGATTTTGACCGATGTCGTCTTTCATTAATTATTGATTTTAATATTATTATGACATTATGACTTATAAATTATCATTATTTCATTTATTTAGATGTGTTATTTGAGTGAACGTTGAAAACAACCTCATTAAAATTGTCGAACTACAAGTCTGTCACTATTTTTTTTAATTTTTTTGGTGCCCGCCTAGCGCCGCCTAGAATCCGCCTAGGCGCCGCCTAGACCGCCTAGGCGCTAGGCGCTGCCCGGCCGCCCGACTAGCGCCTAGCGCCTACTGCAACCTTGCGAATATATATCATTTATTGCACCTTATAAATATGAAAAAAAAAAAAAAATGCTAGTGGTACATAGCTATATGCCAATGGTATATGGCAAGTAGACAGTTGTTTATCACCAACAACACTTGCTTACAGCTATCAATATTACACACGCTTGCATACTATAAGTCATGCTTTATGCATGACTTGTATCCAAATAACCAAATACATCACTTCCTCAACGTCAAACAAACAGTTCAGCCCACAAGTAATATTGCACAATCTAGTCCAAACGAAATTCAAACACTCAATTGTGAATATGTTTATAAATTATATTATGAACAAATTTGCTTCATAGAACAATAATTTTTTCTAAGAAATCTTGATATTCATCCATATCAATTCTCAAAATATATTTTACAAATTTACTCATTCATATATTCTAAATCATATGGGAAAATATCAATGAACAAATTGTTATCCAATACATTTTTTTACCAAATTAACCAAACATTAATATGATATCTTAAAGCTAAGATAAATCATGTTCTTACAATTTCATAATGTGGAAAAATTCCCGGAAAAGAAAATGATTTGACTCTAAGCAATGAAACAATCTGTGTTATCAAATTCTCTTATTGGGATTATGTTCAAGCATGGTTTAGGGCATTTTCTAAACAAAATGACAATTTTTCTATGTCTTACTTTTTCTATTCGAATGATGATTTCAAGTATCCAACTCCATTTTGGTTTCACCAATGGTGGAAAAATTATGGATTAGACAAATCTGTAGTACCGAAATTTGTTTTTAATGCTTATGAACAATTTAGAAAGTCAACAATTATGACGAAGTTACTTCTTCCTCACCATACTGGTTTGTGTCACGTCACAATTTTCAAGTTCTTTGGATTTTCACGACAAAGTGTGGTTATGAACAATTAAAATTTGATGATTTCACCGTACAAACATTAGTTTGTGACACAAAATTAAAATGGTGGTCAAAAATAAATTTTGACAACTAAAATGACGAAGTAATTAGTAAGTTCATTTCACAATACCCAACAATGAACAAAGCCTTCAAAGTAGCATCCCAAATTGCTCCAGCAATATAAGAGACGTTAGAAGATGGAAATAAGACCCAAAGAGATCAAAAACCCATTTCAAGTTCAAGGAGTTCAAATCCAGAAGCTTTCCCTATAAATAAGAGGATTCACTGCCTCATAAGACCTACATATTGCTTTCTTTGAAACTTTTCAATCTAAATTTATTTTAAGTCTTCTTTTGTAATCGTTGTTCTAGTGTTTGTATCCTAGTAGAGCAAGCACTTGGGTATATATCTATTGTGTAATGCAATAAATTAAAGCTATCTCTATTTCAAATAAGATTTTCTAATGTTCTTATTTTATGTATAAACAATATTTATTTTTATGTTTGAATTTTTCTTTCTAGTTTCATTTGTTAAAGTTATTTGTGTTTTTTTTTAGTCTTTTTCCTCTTAAATTAATTTTCCATTTTTATGATTATTTACTGACCAGTATTTGCTTGTGAGATTTTTTGTCTTTTGCATCTTAAATAGTGGATTGATTCCATCCTACTTCTAAGGTTGCATTACACTATTTACATCCCTAATTGTGTGAGATTTATATTAACTAAGGATATATTGATGAGGTAGCTAAGAGAAGCACGAGTGTTTGTCGTTCTTTAGAGATTGGGGTTATGACACGTAGTATGCAATCACAAGCAACTGACACTAATATTAGGAATTTTTTTATAAGCTAAGCAATTCACAACACAAATAGAGCAATAACAACTAAACAAATATGGTTAATACATACAAACAAGAATTAATTTAAACACAAAATGGGGAAAATATGAATTAAGCAATGGTGCATTATCTTCTAGATGTTTCAATAACATATGGGATTAGGGTGAACAACTAACCAAGGAATCAAATGGGAATGCACTAAGGAATTCTAGTTTATATGCCGAGTTAATGCTATCTAATATCCTCCGAGTATAGTGATTTTGCCACGTTTAATCCTAAAGTTTTAAGTTAATCACATGTGCTCCTCCAACTTTTAAATTTTAACCAGCTGAGAAAACACACTAAAAAATTACGCCGTTGAGAAGTCCTCAAAACTCATTCTGAAGCTCATCACTTCATCTGAAATTTTATCGCTCCTTCCGTTGCTAAAAGCTCATTGTAGGCTTCGTCCAGAAAGAGCACAAATGGTGTGTTATAAACACACCATTTGGTGCTTGTAATACATAAAGCACCTTGTGTTTAATCCTCAAAGCTTAAGCTAGTTAAGCTTAATCACAAAGTACCACACCATTTGACTCTGATCTATTTTTTTAGACTGGGTCTACTTTGATAATCTATTTCTCATTCACCCATTATACATTTTGAACGTACAATATATTAATTTCTTCGTCTTACTTAGAAGAATCCGAATATACTTGACCTGACTCAAACCGGGAACGGACTCCACATATATTTGTACCAACACATGTAAATATGTTTTACTTTTTTTTTTTTTTTTTTAGTTTTTCATTTTTTATTTAAAAATGTTTCCAATTAACAAACATATTCACTATCCTATATATGTATGCGCTCTCTAAATTCTCTCTTTTCTAATGTTTGTTTAATGAACTTACAAAAAGAGATAATAAGAAATTGTAGGAGGGAAAGGCAAAATGTTGATGTGCAAATGAAAGGTTAACGAATGGGGTATTTTGGTCCATAAAATGTATAATAGACGTATGAAATTATGAATCGTAATCGGTAAATTGTTACATTATTCCATTTGTGGGGGAAATCTTTGAAATTAATGAAATTAATGTGTGGATTCATTTTGTTAACATTTTATGTTTCGATGTTCCAAGCATAATGTTAAAACAAATCTTTAGAGTCGAGCCCTAACATAATTTAATTGGTCAATCAAACTAAAATAAGTTAAGCGTTGCTTTGCTATTTGAATCCTAGCAAAAAAAAAAAAAAGGAAGAAAGGTATGGACAGCTGGACACTAATTTAATTTGCAAGCATTTGAGGATAACTATTTGATACTTTCTCCACTACTTTTTGCTTATCATATAATTTACAATTTAAATTATAAGCATATAAAAGTTTTAATATTGATCTTATGTGAAAAAATCCGTAAATGACAACCATATGGATAAGTATAATTAAGTGTGAGTTGATTTACAACCTCTCACCGCTCTGTTGGGCCGGGATGTGGGAGGCCCTTAGGGTTGGGGTTCAGCCTTTTGGAATAATAATTAAGTGTGAGTCGGATGAGTTTGGACGGATCAGTTTTTTAAAAGCTTAACCTTTTTGATTTTCGGTTTAAATCTTTAATATCCAATCCATTAAAAAAAATTGTAAATCGGATTTTGTTCCTTTTCTGATTCAGTCAAATATCTCGACATTTAATTCCAAATCAGACTGTAAAATTAAGTATCTAAAATGGCTAAAAGTAATAATTAGCAAGGAAAATAACAAATTAACAATTGACAGTACAAGTATATTTTAATTCTCAAAATTTCAAGGCAAAAATAATAATTACAAATTTTTTTAATACTAAGGAAATTAAACATTTACAAATTACAAAATATAAATTACATATTTATAAAGGATTAATATTTGATGCACCGTCGGTATATAGATGCTATACACTATCGGTGAATGAGGAGATGACACATCATTAAAAAAATAAAATCAATATTAACCAGGTCCTCTTTTTTTTTTTTTTTGCAAAATATCTAAGACTTGAATTGTTTTAGGAAACTCTTTTATTTCTAATTAACAAAATATATTTACTTTCATAAACATATTTATTACTTACTAATTATCTAATTATTAATAATTTTGAATTAATAATAATATCCCACCGATGAACCTGTTAAAACCATTTTTTTATTTGAAAATCTGTTAAAAGCATTCTAATATACAATTAGATTTCTATTCTTTTTTGGACACTAAAATTAAAGAATTCTAAATTAAGAATTGTAATTGATATGTAAAAATAAATTTCTAAATTATTATATTTATAATTATGAATTTTTTAATTTTAATTAACAAAAACCATTGAATTTTCTATATCTATTTTTAACTTCTAAATCTATTTAAACCCCTAAATTTAAATTACAACCTTAGTCACTATTAGAAACAATTGTAACATCTTGTAAGAATATATATATATTCAATAATGTAAAAAATCAACACTTAATCAAATATTATGTAATAGTCAAATTATATCTTAAAACTTATTAAAAAGTTAGAATGTAATACACTCACAACAATATCGAATAATGTAAAACATTAAATTTGCAAACTAGCTAGGACGATGAAACATAAAACGAACCACATTTCTCATGTCTTCATTGTTCTCATCAAAACCAGTTCTTTTCATTTGTCCCATTTTGCGATTGTTGTCCATCAAAATTAAAGTATAGCTTTTTAGAGTTTACAAATAAAAAAAAAAATTAAAAAAAAAATCAATAGCTTACAAGAGAATTTCAACAATAAAACCATAGATATAAAAAACAACTTACCAAAAATAACTCTTTACTAATGGAATACTGATAAAGATTCTAACCGAGAGAAAAGATTGACAGGTTGGGTTCTTTTGACAGAGAAAATTTGGATTTTGATTAATATATATTCTTACAAAATGTTGCAATTGGTTCTAATAGTAACTAATGTTGTAATTTAAATTTAGGAGTTTAGGAGTTTAAATAGATTTAGGAGTTAAGATGGATATAGAAAATTTGATAGTTTTTATTAATTAAAATTAAAAAATTCGTAATTATAAATATAATAATTTAGAAATTTATTTTTACATATCAATTACAATTCTTAATTTAGAATTCTTTAATTTTAGTGTCCAAAAAAAGAATAGAAATTTAATTGTATATTAGAATGCTTTTAACAGATTTTCAAATAAAAAAAAAAATGTTTTAACAGGTTCATCGGTGGGATATAATTATTAATTCAAAATTATTAATAATTAGATAATTAGTAAGTAATAAATATGTTTAGGAAAGTATATATATTTTGTTAATTAGAAATAAAAGAGTTTCCTAAAAACAATTCAAGTCTTAGATATATTACAAAAAAGGACCTGGTTAATATTGATTTTATTTTTTAATGATGTGTCACCTCCTCATTCACTGCTGGTGTATAGTATCTATACACCGACGGTGCATCAAATATTAATCCATTTATAAATTAAAAGGCTAACAAAAATTGAATTGGAGCTTTTGTCCCTATTTGCATTTGAAATTAAACCATGCCTCTTGAAGAGCATAAAAACTGTTTCATAATAATTAATTATGTCACAATCCGTGTATTGCACGAGTAAAAATATTATATATTAATCCCATGCATATGATAAATAAATACAGATGGAAAGACCAGGAAAAATGAAGACAAAATTCAGAAGCTAAGAAAACCCTGATTCATTCATTGTCCGTCTTCACTAAATATATATGTACACTTCTGAATGGTCCTGCTCCAACTTCCCATTAAATTAAATTAAATCTTCTACGTACTAAAAAAAAAAAAACGTAACCAATTAAGACGGGACAATAGTGCCGAGGTAGCCCACTCCTGCAATCGTAAAGGTTATGACTTGGAGGAAGAGGTATATATAGTAATGGTTCTTCCCATACAAAAAGTCATACACTCCACAGAAGAGCAAGAAAACTGCAAATCCCAACTCCTGAGGCAAAATCCTGCACCAGACCACAAAAAGATAAATCAACCTAAGAATCGAGAATCCAACTCTAACTTAGCCATCTGAACTGGTAAAACAGCCTAAGAATCGAGAATCCAACCCTAACTTAGCCATCTAGACTGATAAATCAGCCTAAGAATCGAGAATCCAACCCTAACTTAGCTATCTGGACTGGTAAATCAGCCTAAGAATCGAGAATCCAACCCTAACTTAGCCATCTGGACTGGTAAATCAGCCTAAGAATCGAGAATCCAACCCTAACTTAGCCATCTGAACTGGTAAAACAGCCTAAGAATCGAGAATCCAACCCTAACTTAGCCATCTGGACTGGTAAATCAGCCTAAGAATCGAGAATCCAACCCTAACTTAGCCATCTGGACTGGTAAATCAGCCTAAGAATCGAGAATCCAACCTAACTTAGCCATCTGGACTGGTAAATCAGCCTAAGAATCGAGAATCCAACCCTAACTTAGCCATCTGGACTGGTAAATCAGCCTAAGAATCGAGAATCCAACCCTAACTAAGCCATCTGGACTGGTAAATTAGCCTAAGAATCGAGAATCCAACCCTAACTTAGCCATCTGGACTGTATCTTTAGCCATTTTGATTGAGCTACGTACCTGTCTCTGAATATAGACTTCTTCTTTGGCGCAGGTTTGGCGGCGTTGGGTTTGTTTTTGTTGTTGTTGTTGTTGATGGCGTCTCCGAGTTTTTCAGTGACGACCCATTCATTGGCTCGCTTGAATTCGAGTAGACCGATGATGGTGGCCTTGGTGCGGTGGAAGGACATCACGTTCTCGAACAAGATCCAGTAAAACAACAAATGGATCGACCTAGGAGTTCCCACCGAGTTGAGGATTGTGACGATGCAGGGAATGTAAATGGCTCCCCATTTCGGGACGTCTACTTCCGGCACTAAGATGGTTAAAGGGAGAACGACGCAGTAGAAGAAGAAAGTCACCATGTGAGCTGTGATCTTCCGAACAAGGAAGAAGCTGTAGATCACGTACACCTTCTTCCACACGTTCACTCTCTGCATGCATGCATGCAAACGTATAAATACATATATTTATTGATGCATGGAAGAAAATTAATTATAATATTGTACTATATATACTCACCTTATTTCTAACAATTTCAATGAACATTTTTCTAAACAAATTGGCAGGGCCACAAGACCAACGATGTTGTTGGAAACGGAAGGCCTTGAAAGTACTTGGGAGTTCACTTTTTACCTATACTCAAAAACAACAAAAGAAATAATGTTATTGCATAGAGTATATGGTTTGAACCCTAAATCTAAGAGTCCCACACGTCTCTTCCTACCCTGAAAGACTTAAATAACAGTATATCTTGGTGGTGTAATGTTTTGAGTTTTTGCACTAACCCTGGGGCCGAGCCTGAGTACTCGCTATGGGCACACTGAATATTACTCCAAATTCTTTCAAAAGGCTGAACCCCAACCCTTGAAATTCAGTCTGGGCAATTTCGACCCTTTTATGAAATTAAAGTAGGTAGTGTAGTAATTAATTAATTAAGGGGTTTCTTGAAATACATGGAGATCTCCAAGGTAGAGGAATTTCCAGCCCTTAAGACCAGCTCGGACAGCAAGATCCATATCTTCAACTGTAGTTCTGTCTTTCCAGCCTCCAGCCTCATTGATAGCAGCAATCCTCCATATGCCACCCGTCCCTAAATTAAAATTATAGTTTTTCGTATCAATAGGGGCAAAAATGATTTGCATGCGGGCATCAGCGTGGGTTGAGGAATAATTAATAAGTACTCCGTAATAATTATTGTTAATTAATTTAATTAATATAGAAAAGAGCTATATATGTATTATAGTTTCACGTACCATTGAAGCCAAAGAAAGCATGAGTAGAGGAACCCACTTCTTGCTCCACTTTGAAATGGTAATCCAAAGACATTTCTTGCATTCTTGTCAACAAACACTCATCCGCATTCACTGCCAATAATTTGTTTTTAAAAATACAATAATAATAGTGAATTAGAAGGTTATAAGTAATAACAATATTAAAGCTTTAATTTTGATGAGTATAAAGTTCGCATAATAAGTTCACATGGTTATCCCATGCAATGAGTGTATACTGTAGTTCTGGATAGTGGTGGTCCCACTATCCGTGATTGATGGAATTTCCATGGGTCCATTGCACCATGGAATTAAGAGTACTCATATATAGAGTAAAAAAAACACATAAAAAGAAAGAAAGTAGTAAATATGACAAGTAAAATGAGACGAAGAAAGTAGCACATATTCGAAGCTTACCAAAACGCCAACGAGCTTGAATGAGGGCAATTTCGGGATTGTGAATCAGAAAAGGAATAGATCGTAGGAGAAAATCTGGTTCGGGCCTAAAATCAGCATCGAAAATAGCTACATATTCACAATCTTGGACATAATCATGCGTCAATCCTTCCTTAAGGGCTCCAGCCTTATAACCACCTCTAGTTATCCTAGTTTGGTATCTGATGTTAATTCCCTTGCTTGCCCACCTTACACATTCTTGTTCCACCATCTCCTACAAAACAAGACGTCAAGGCTAAACCAAATTAAAACACAATTTCAAATCCTTAAAACGTAAATCAATCCAGATTGTCCATAACTGACCAGCTCAAACTAAGGGGACTGGGATTCAAATTCTTGAAACGCATATACCTTGATGTTAACATCAGTAGAATCATCAAGAACTTGAACCACAAGACGGTCGGATGGCCAGGCAAAGTTACAAACAGCTCCAATGGAGATCTTGTAGACCTCTTTTTCATTAAACATGGGGATCTGAATGAGGACGGAAGGGAAAACAGAAGTGCCAATCTCGTAATCCTCACGCATCGGCTCCCATTTGTACCTTTTCTCCGGCTTTCCGCAGAAAATCTTGACCAGAATGATCACAATCCCCATATAAAGCCTCTCCACGAAAAGCATCAGAGACATAGCCAAGCACACATACACGGCCAGCCTGAGCGCCGGAACGATCAGCGGCGCCTTCACCAAATCCCACATCAGCCTCATCTGCGCCGCCACGTCCCCTCCCGGCCCCCGGAGCTCCGGCATCATCAACTCAACCTCATTAATCGCCACCCCCGCCATTATTACTATTTTTAAAAACAATTTACTCCACCCAGCTACTCAGAAACAGAGCAATCGATTATTACTCTGTGCTTATTCCTAATTTAAAACGCCAAGCAATACTGCCCCTTTGCTCAGGATACCGAGCAGTATTGTGGCATTGTGCGTATTGCGCCGCGATGAGAAAGGGGGTTTAGAAGAAAAATAGATAAAGGGTGAGAGTAAGTGTAGGAGGCAGGAGGGTGGGAATTTTATAGTAAATAAGTTTGGTTGTTCTGTTTTTCTGGATCACTCACGATGAAGGTTTTGGTACATAAGAATGGAAGGTGAAGAGCGAGATTAGGAGAAATGGGATTTGTGGAGAGAGTTTATGATTAATTCTAACTCCATTGGATTATAAAATAGTTTGGGAGGAGTGGAGTGGACGTATATGATTATATGAGTAGGTCAACCAATGCACGCCATTGATTGATTATATAAGCAGGATACAACAATCTTCGCTATACTTAAATAACAGTTGTAGACAGTAGGTTGGGCAATATACTAACAATATATTATTTGTGTACTAAATAAACATTATTTGATATTATATGTAAAATAATATACTTTCAGTACCCAAATAATATATTTTATGTGCACAAATAATATATTTTTTTTATTTGTGGTCATACTGTGTGAACAATGGTCACAAAATAATGACTCAATAGACCGCCAGCAGCCTTGCAAATTATTTTGTAGACCAGTTGTCCACATGTAACCACCATGAATAAATAAATATTTTTAATATACTGAATATACATTATTTGAGTGAAAGTACATTATTTTGTAATATATAGAGTATCAAATACTCCGTAATATACATTTATTATGCAAATAATATATTGAGTTCTACTCCATAGACTCTCAAATCATACTCCCTATATTTTACTCACTGATGTGGCGGGCACTAATTGGATACTTTTTCATGTGGGTCCCCATACAAGTTTTTACATCAAAATTTTGCGTGTGGGAGTAAAAGTTAGAAATAGAAAATGAGGGTACATGTAATATTTTCCTAATATATTTTCAAAAAGGAGAAAATTGCATCTTTGCTCCCTAAGTTATACTCAAGTTCCGACTCAGTCCCTGAGTTATGACCGTATCCATTTTTAGTCCCTCAGTTATGAACGAAGTTGCGCATTTGGTCCCCAACCGTTAAATTGACGGAAAAAATTAAAAATATTTAAAATTTGAGGGATAAAGTAGGAAATTCACATTTTATTTTTCTTATTATATCAAAACCACTTTCACAACATTATTTTTTTCACTTCTTAGCCTCTTATTTCAAGATTGTTCAATTCTAAAAGCATTTCAATAACTTTAGTATGACTTGTTAGGAACTTGGCTCTCGTATAACAAACTTAAGATTTTGCACAAACTTAAGATTATCTTCAGACATGTGAAACACACAATCCCATCAATTTTTAATTTTCTTTATTAAGCAACAAAGGTAATCAAATCAGAACTTTTGAGATACAAAATGATGTCAAATTTCTTAAGTTGCTTTTATGAGAAGTTCACCAACAGAATAACTAGAGATTTTTAGTATGTAAAGTTTTTTTATATACAGTAGTTTAGTCAATAATCGTTTTTAAAAGTTACAAAAGTTCCTAAAATTTTCACATATATATATATATATATATATATATATCATTTTTCAGAAGTCATTTTCCAACTTTTCAAACGGACCCTAAGATAAATTTCATATACATCAAATTCTTTGTATATGATTTTTTGTACGGCTAAAAATTAGTCAAGCAAGATTTAAATTTTTTTTTTTTTGGTTTTTTCGAAATTATATTTCGTGGCTTTTGGTCTCTGTTTATTTTGTGGCTGGCCGACGTTTCCCGTCCCGGTGTTCGGTCTTTCCGGCGAGCTCTATTGGCGGCAAAGCAACGGCAGTAACGACAGGACGACGCATCCCCTCCGGTCGCCGGTTGCCATGAGCAACGCCGGCGAGTTTTTCGTGGGCGATGGCGAGCTTTGGGCGTTGACTTCGCGTGCGGTGGGCGGCGTTGGCGGACTTGGAGTTGCGACGAGGAGAGCCGGCGGAGGCGAGCTGGATTCTCCTGCTACGTTGCTGCCCCTCCCCTCCTTCAGGCGACGCTGGACGACGCGACTTGGGGCGGCGGACGGCGGGCGGTGTCTTGACAGCGAGGCGAGGTCGCGACGAATGTTGATCCCTCCCCTCCTTCAGGCGGCAATGCAGAGGTGCACGCATCTTCTGTTCATCGCAGAGATCGCCGTGTGGAGAGCTCGCTGCTGCTGCTTCTCCGATCAGTGCCGCATGAGGTAAGGTTGTTTTGGCTTTGATACCAAATGTTAGATATTGTGAGCATATATCCATTAATGTGCATCCAACTATAAGCTTAGGCTTTTAGTTGAGATGGAGCACATGCTGGTGTTGGTTGGAATCCAACGTAAGCTTAGGCTTTTAGTTGAGATGGAGCACATGCTTCGTCGTGTTGATCTCCAGTCATAATTGATGTTTTGCCTCAGACCTGACTGAGTTTGGTTGACTAACAACTACTAGTTATTAAGCCCGTTGATGTTTTGCCTTAGTCAGGCCCTAATATATATATAATATATATTATTAGGAAAAATCTTACATCTGATACTGAAATGCACGCTGTTCTTGTGACTAGAGTCTTCCAGTCCAGTCATTGAACCATGATGTTGGAATCGTGATGTTCCAAACTGATCCCCTATATATTTTGAAACATATTTCGAAATCCCCTAACCTCTTTTGGTAGTTGATGTTTGCTTATTTTTGCAGTTTTGATGGTGATCCTGCTTTTGGAACCTCTTACGGAATTGAAGCAACTGTACTGTTGACTATTGGAAGATTGCTTTGAAGGAGTTTTTTTTGGGTGAAAGGCTTAGTTTGTTAATGTATATATAGATGATTTGGTTGGTTGTGATCATCTGTTGATTCGTGGAGTACCACTTGGATAATTCAAAATCTAGAGATTTCATTCACTAATAATTTCTTATCTTGATTTTCAAGTTTTACATTGTACTATCTGTTTAATTATACATTAAGCGTCATTTTGTAACTGCAGTAAAATTTAGTTTGTATACATTTCTTAGTCTTTGTTTTGTCAAATAACAGCTAAATGGGGAGATTGTTAGTGCTATATGTTTTTACCACATTGGTAATTGGCTTGGTTATTATTACAATTATAAGAGTTAGTAGAGCTTTTAGGTGTTTAAGTAGATTACTGCTTCAAGAGTTACTCGCAAAGAGGAAATGTATGCTACAAAGAAGGAACACTAATTGACTCAACTGGGATAGTATTTCTATAGGGCGTAGGCCTCCCAAAAGGTAACGGCGGCCTGCAAAGGTTTCCTCCGGCCAGACAGAGATTGACCCTCGAGTGCAAAGGCAGAAGGGATTTCTGTTTGAATAATAAGTAGAGTTCATAGAAGGTATAAAATTGCTTTAGATGGAGGGTTGGTTTGGCCGCAATACTTCTTCGTGAATCTCCAAACAAAAATTTTACAAGAAAAGTAATCTCGAGAGGGAAAAAGCTATCTCTTCCCTAGCTCCAGTTTCCGTTCTTAATAAATTAGCCGGAGCAAGCAAGACATTTAATAATACAATTCAAGTGTACCATCTTCTTTCTCATTTCGAGGAAAAGGTGTGGCATATCCAATTCCATTCCGATAAAAAACTTGGAGGTATGGTTGGGTGAAAATTGAAGATTGATTTTGAGCACACTAAACACTAACCCAATCTTTCAAGTGATAACAGCAAATTAAAAATATAATTCAGGACGTTTGATTTAATCAAGTCATCGGAGAAATGAAGCATTCAGATGAAAACCCAAAAAAAAAATCAAATAAGTTAGATTCTCTAACTGAATGTAAGCGCTCTCTCAGTTCATAGAGCTTAGGTTCGTGCGAATCAAGAGTCAAAGAACAAAGTTTGGAGAAATATTCAATAGAGATGAACAACGAATTAAGAGAAGTTCTAATTGAAGATAAACTCACAACTCTCAACTCTTAATCTAGAAATTTAATACGAATTGAAATTCAAGGCAAAGTATTCAATTGAGATGCACTAAATTGTAGCTTTGAAGATTTTGTGTATGGATTACACAATTAGGCATTAACACCATTAGTAAAATTGTGTTGCGGTGAATGAATCCGAGAAGAATAGTTTGAATGTCAGTCAAGATGATTTACTTTATCAGTCTTAAAAAGTGTTTAAACAGAGAGACCGAATTCTTCTACGATCGAAGAAGGTGTATCACTTGGTGACAATGATCTTACCGTCTTTGTTTGGATTTATGCACATAATGGAATGAGTATTCACTATTTGGTCCTCCCCATTTAGGTGAACTAGTACAATCAATTAATTAACAGTAATTGAAATTAGTGTACAACAACAACAACCATGTTGATGGACATTTTGTTTTTATATATTTATTATAACAATTTAGTGTACACAAAATGAAACTCATCTCATTTTTTTCTATTATTAGTTTTTAACTCTTTTCTTCTTTTATGGTAAGAATTTAAATATAATAATATTTACTTAATTTGGTTTGTTTCTTTCAACTATATATTAAAAAAAATAAAAATTATTATTTTTTGAATTTTCATCCTAAAAAAATATGAATGCCATAGTATAATTATTTTAATAATACATTGTCTTATCTTTATTTAAATCAAAACTTAATTGTTGTACCACAATTCAAATTTTAATTTTTATTCTAAATATGTATTGCTTTAATTAAAATTTACATTTTTTACAAGTTGATCTACTCTGTATGAGACAAAATTTCTTTATTTTAAAAATTTAAATGCAAAAATTTCATTATCTAATCAATTTTATAGAAAAAAAAATTTCAAAATATTAATGAGTGTTTACAAAATACATTCAATTCACATATAACAACAACCAATGCCTTAATCATATACACAAAAAAAAAAAAACTTATAATTCATATGATATAACTTAATTGCATAACTCTTTAATTATTATTCGACAAAATTAAGCCTATTATAATCATTGATGTGAGCCAAATTATACATGTTTCTAGTGTTAGTTTGGGCATAATTGTTGGGTTCGAGTTAATGAAAATGTTACTTTAAATGAACATTCCATTGTTTTCTCATTAAGATATGATTTTACACTTGTTTTGTAAGTTTTACGGTGTTTGTTAGTGTTCTGGAATCATTATTGATCAATTGCAAAAGTAAGGAAAGTTTTAGGACGAGTTTGAAGCCAAAACAAAGTCTAGGTGAAGCTAAGGAGCTGACTAAAATGCTTCAAAGAGAGCCAAAGAGTGGTACTTTCAATTGATTTGATCACAAGAACAAAACAAGGGAAAAGTTGAGCAAAAGACCAAAGAGTTGTAATTCCCTCTAATTTGGCGACACCTTAGTATTTTGATCATATCCCACAATAGGAATGTCCGATTCAGGTGATTCTTGCGCCATTGGAAATAAGCTAGACTCGAAGGGCTACAACCTATGACTCAGCAAAAAACTCGACGCATAAGAAAATTTTCAGTGAAGTTTCATCACTTTTCAAAAGATCAAGATTCTCGCACAGATTGGCGACAGTTCGGTTTTTGGACCATATCTCAGCCTATAAATATCTAAATGAAGTGATTCTTGTTCCACTGGAAAGAAGACTCGAATTGTTACGTTATTAAACATCGGGAGATGGTAGTAGTTAGGATTTTATTTTGAATGCTTGTTCTTATATTATTGTGTGTTTATATTGCGGGAGCGAATATTCATTTGTTTTAGGTTAGAGATTACGGGGTAACTCTTTCCCTTGTTGCATTCTCACACTTGTTTAAACTCAAATTTAATATTGCACATTAGATTGACACTTGGTGATTAAATACTTAATCCCAAGAATCTCATTCTCTCCCTATTATTTTCACAAACTTGCTACTTTGTTTTCTTTTAATTATTTTAATCAACCATTCATGATAATCTGATAATCATTAGGATTAGCTTCACAAGAATAGATTAGTAGCTAGTGCTTGATACGCCCACTTCCCGTGGATCGATAACCCGATACTTCGAGTAATTATTTGTTTGAGAATTATACTACAATCAATCATGTATTCATGTTATCTTGAACACAAAAATATGTTAAGTTTTACTGACTTATCAATATCACATTAAATAGATTTAGTTTATTTTAATATAAATTTTTTATGACCTTATTTTTATTCTTGACTATAACTATCTACAACAATACTCATCTTTTCTATTACTTTTATTATAAGTTGAAAATACACACATTAATTATATTGAAAATAATCATTTTTAGTTTTTATTAATTATTTAATATTTAAAAATTTTACTAAGTAAATTTTTATTTTAAATTTTATGTTGAACATTAATTTAATCGCGTAAATTATAACGTATTATCCTTATAAATATGCTCTATCATATAATTTGCCTGCTAACTTACTCGAAATAATGAACATAATTACTTTGAAGTAAAAAAAAAAAATATTTCAAATTCTACATAAATTTACGCCATACACCGAATCACCGATGCACACCATGTGACTTCTTTCTTACCACTATTTGCTTTTCCTCTCTCCCATAGATAGCAGACTATTTATAGCATCTGTCTATTATTGGAAGGATGTGGCTGTTATACACAAGCATGACTACATTAATATATCAAATTTATAATTTTAATTAGGAGAATGCAAATCCATTTTAACTCAATCCAAATAAACGTGAATTCCACTCAAATTAATATATACCTCAAAATTATCCTATAAAATATCAATTTATGCTACGTTCTTCAACACTAACAGCGGAGGCCAAGTCTAGCAATTAATTCTTCCAAAAGGCTGAACCCCAACCCTAACAGGGCGTTTGGTTGGAAGGATTTTAAATTCCTTCCCACTTAATTCCCACCTAATTCTAAAGACCATTAAATTCTGTAGTTTGGTTGGAGGGCTCCCCCATTTTCATGGAATTAAAATCTCATGTCCCCCTGGTATTTTAATTCTTGGGAAAAAAAGATAGTGATGAGTCAAAATTACTCATTCTTTTTTTAACCTAAAATTAATGTCTAACAACAATAATGGACATTTTTGACTTTATACTACTTATTCCCTTTCAATTCCCATGTATACCAAACATTGGAATTGAAATTCCCAGTAATTCTATTCCTGTCAACCAAACACCGGAATTTAAATTCTCACTTTATTTCCAGTAATTCAACTCCCATGGAATTACAATTCCTTTCCCACATAATTCCCCCTTCCAACCAAACGCCCTGTAAAAGTCTAGCAATTAATGATTAAGGGGATTGTTGATGGAAGCTAGTAAAAGACTAAATTTAGCACTCTGCCTTTCAAAAAATGTGATGGCGGTTAAATAAGGGAATAAAATTCGTCCTGAGCTACTAGCTATATCTTTTAGCGTAGTAAGAAGCGTTTGACCCTAACAAGTGGTATTAGACATATGTCACAGGTTTGAGTCTTGTTCATCAATGAGTGACTAGTCTATATTAGGAAATAAAATTGTGTCTTCGCTATAGTTTTTGACGTAGTGATAAATGCTTGATCCTATACTATCACGTAATTCAATGACGGTTGCAAATTATAAGCTTAGTATAGCTCCGTTATTTTTATGGAGTAAATTTTTGTGGTTTCCTGATCGATTTTGCAAGAGAGACGGAATCTTTCTAAATCTATAAAAGCTCATCTCTAGCCATCTTCAAGTTACAACGAATAATGGGATCAACTTTGCTCACCCCCTCGAGTTGGCTCATCAATGCTAGCCATCTGATCGGAGAACAGAGGTATCTTCAGGGAAATATATCTCTACACAAACTCCGATCCAAACTTTGATGTTTGCATGTGGAATTACATTAATTAATTTGAGCATTTTCTTTTTCTTATTATAATAAATTAGTCCGATTTGTCCTGCGGGGAGCAGCATCACGACGACGCAGAAAGTGCTGCTAAAAACTTATCCTCCTACTAGTCCATTGGAGAATGATCTTGACGGTATATAATTTAGCTTCAACTCTCTAGTTATAGTTATAGTTAAATCACCCATCACGAGGCTCAATCTGTAACCATTCATTTAGAATGGTAACAGAAGTAGTATCACATCACATAATAGTTGGTCGTTAATTAAAGAGTTAATTTCATTTTTTTATCATAGTTTTATAGGTGTTAGTCAACTTTTAGTGTTTTTTTTTCTTTAATTAGAATATTCACATTTAATCATAATATTATTGAAGCATGATCATTTTTGATCTTCGTCAACAAAATTGTTGAAATGACGTTAAATACAAAGATATTTTGATCTTTTGTTTACAAATTAAGTTGGTCCGTTATATTTTTATTTTTACTTTTTTAAAGAAATCTCTATTTGAAGACTGAAATGTCCTTATATTTATGAAAACTTAAACGATTTTGTGATAAAAGAACAAAAATAGTTATGACGCAATAATACAAGGACCAAAAGGGAATGTTTTGCCAAGTACCTTTTGCTCAGATGACATGTAGTGACTCCTCCCACGTGGGAGGTCATGAGATCGAGCCTTAGTTGAGGCGTTGTTGACTCTGAGTCAATAGCATTAAAAAAAAGGGGAAAGTTTTGGAAAAAAGGTTTAAAATAAAAAATGGCTCTTAATTTTTTTTTTTAGTACTACTAACTCTATTACATTGTAATAATTCTGTTCATCTATACTTTCTCAACCTGTTGAAGCACAAAGAGTTAACACCGCCTCCACTAAAGCTCAATCTCATGACCTCCTATATAGGAGAGTCACTGCATGCCATTTGAACACAAGATGCTTGGCAATTAACTCTTAATTAAATTACCGTTAATTTTTTTTTTTTTTTTTTTTTAAGACTCAGCCCCTATTTTGTTGCAGATTATGGAAGCATTGGGAATGCTATTCCACAATTAGTGGTTACTGGCATCATCCTTGCAACCGCAGTGGTACTCTTTAAAAAGAACTTTATTGATGGCCCTGGATTTTGTCGTGCTTGTTGGACGTTAATGTTGTTCGGTAGTGATGTTCTAGGTTCCACGGAAGTTAAGTCAGTAACTACCACGTTAATCACAATTCACATAGGTGTGAATTCGCTTGGACTGTCGTACTGGATAGTTTTAGATGTTAAGGAGTACAAAAGGAAAAAAACATGGCCTTCAATGGAGCTACTGTTTGAAACTGGAGTGTGGTTTTTTATGTTTATTTTGAGTTGGGTTGAGTTTATGTCAGGGAGATTGTTGAAGGGCACAGACTATTTTCAGGTATATTATTGGTATCCAATTGCAATAGCTCTTTTTTCTATGATTGAAATGTATTTGACAAGAAATACGGAAACTGGTGGAGATGAGTTGAAATCAGAAGTGATTGGAAATGGGGAAAAGGCCTTTGATGATTTTGTAAGAAGTTGCTTGAAAGAACCTCAAAATGATAATATAACTAAATTCGATCAAAAGTTTGATGAGTTCATAAGGATGTTATCTACTTTAGTAGCTCAACGGCAGGAGGCTCTAAAAATAGCTGAGCAGAAGGAGGCTCCGAGGCACCGCAGCAGAGTGAAGTCCAAAACTAATAATAATGATCAGGAAATCGAATCAATGGATCTCTAGGAGATTTGCCTGAACTTCTCATTTGGTTTTTTTTTTTTTTTTTTTTTTTTTAATCTGGAATAATTCTGTTTTAATAGACTTGTGCATACCTTTATGAGTTTATGGGATGTTCGATTGTAAGGAGGGCATTAAGCAGGTAAAATGTTATAATTGCTAAAACTTTCAATTATAGCTAGTATTTGCATGCAAATTGTAATAAAAGTAGTATAAAGGCCAAAAAGTAATATAGGTATTGGATCATATGAGAATATGTTTTAAAAGAAAATTAATAACTATTTTCAGCCTTACACATTGAAAAACCAAACGAATTGTATCGAATAATAATAATAATAATAATAATAATAATAATAATAATAATAATAATAAAGTATTGAAAAAAAATGTGGTGTCATTTTGTAATTATCACTAATTTTACTATGTAAACTTGAACACTAAAATCTACACTTATCAAAAATTTTTAAGTTTGCACAATTAATATTAACATATTACACATTTATGGGGTGTTTGGTAGAGTGTAGTTGCAATTCAATTGCAATGTTTTTCTTTGGCTACAGAAATTACATTGTTTAGTAGGAGGGACTTACAATTCCCTCTTTTTGTGAAATTGGGATTCATACGTCTCCATATAAATTGTAATTCAACATGGAAAGGAAAGGAAAAGAAGAAGAAAAAGTCCATTTTGGCCTTGATTATATTATCATTATTATTACACAAGGCCATTTTAGTCTTTATATCACTTCTCCTCTTCTGATTCTCAATAATTCTATTCCTTCCTACCTAACAATAATGAAAAAAGATAACGGAAGTTATAACGGTAGGGGTATGTTTGTCCAAAATATTTTAATGTACAACCTTTATAGCATAATGTACAAAAAAACTTAACGGAAAAAACGGACATAAATCAGGGGTATAACTTTCATTCACACTTATTATGTTTTTAGATACTTGATAAATAAATATATAACATCATTTTGTATTATAACTTTGATATTTAATTACAAGATAGTGTAAAAAGAAGACAATGGACAATATAGTGAATATAATCAAATGATGTATTTGAATGTAAAGAATCTTTGCATTTGAGAAAATAAAGACGATATAACTAATGGAATTATTATTTTTATTTAATTTATTGATAATGAATAATTTTTATTTAATTTATTGATAATGAATAATTTTTTTTTATTACAAAAGAAGGGGGATACCCATACAAACTACGCCTACAACAAGGCTCAAAACCTAGACCTCCCACATAAGAGAGCAATCCGATACCAATGGACCACAAGCCACTTGGTCATGAATAAATTTTTTTGAATTAAGACATTGTAGACATCTAATTCTAAAATAAAGAAATGCATATGCATTATTTTTTTGTTCTAGCTACTAATTTATTTAATTTAATATACGTAATAAAGTAGTGAACTTAATTATGCTAACTTTGATTGGAATGAATTTGGAACCTAAGATCTTCCTTATGAAAATCAATGAGTAAGTTAAGAATAATAAGTAGTTAATGGAATATTCTGTTACTAATGTTTACATACTGAAGGAGTGTATGAGTATTTAAGAAAAGTAAATAATATAATGAAGGGTAAAATAGGAAAATAAAAAAAATTATTAAAATCAAAATAATCTGAACCATTCATTTTATCAAATAATTTGACGGGTTAATGACCGAGTTGGTCATTCGACTATTGCGAAACTATGGATTTGATCCTTGACTATCATCCTTACCAAATTAAGTCCTCAGATTTACAATTACTATGTGGTCTAATGATACCCGGATTTGACTTCCATTTAGAAGATTCTGAGTTCAAGCCTCACTGTATGAACATATACTACATTGTAAGCCAGTAGCCAATTTATGCCCGATTTCGTCCTTGTTCACTTGACCCTTAAATGAGGCCTGTCAGATGATCACTCTCCGTTTCGTTTTCTTTCTTTTTGCTGATCTGCTCGTTGCCTCGTTCCCCTTCTCCTTCTTTTTATTTCTTTCTCTTTCTCTTCTGTTTTCTTTCTCGGAAAGCCATCCACAGTAGTCACTGCCACCAACTTCTATAACTATAGTCATAGGCAGAGCAGGTAAAATGCAGTAAGGAACTTTCATAAATCCATGCTCGTGTTCGTTTGTATGTATGAATATAATATATATTATTTCTCAAAGAGAAAGAGGGTTGTTGGTTATTCTCTTCGATTACGATGAAATCAAGGGCTGGCAGGGATAACATTCCCGAACTCCGGCGCCCAACTCTCTGCATAATGCGTACTTCATTCCCAGAACGGCGGCCAAATCAGACAGCAGCTTCATCATTGTCTAAATGAAGGATAATATAATGTAAATACTGCAAATTAATAGCACAACGTCCCTGTGTGTATTTACATCACGGTGTGCAGCAGGTGCGCGAAACTAAGATTATTACCACCTTTATCTTGCATGCTTAACCAGAGGAGGTCTCACAAGCAGATTTTCAGTGACCCAGCGCGACGGGGAGAAATGAAAAAACACCCCTAGGCAAACTTTCACCAAAACAGAAGAGATAGAATACACAAATGTGTTATTGCCACAAGAATTAGACGAGGGAATCCGACAGTTAACAGATGGAGCTTGGATTGATACATGCCTAGCTGGTCACCGGGCGGAAAATTGATCGCCGAAAAATGAGACGGCGATTATCCAAGCACATTCACTTGAGTACGAACGTCCTCGGTCGTGGATGAAGATTCCAACGGAGCAAGGAGGGTTAATGAGCGCTGCATGATTTGTTTACACGAACTCTGGTTAACAGGGGTTACGTATACCCGCGCTAATGTGTGTATTTACATTACTGCCCTTCATTTAGACGGGTGCTTAACGGTCAAAATAACGGATGACGAAATCGAGCAAAAATTGTAAAATTGAGGACTTAATTTGGTAAGAATAATAGTCGAGGGTCAAATAGGTGGTTTCACAATAGTCGGAGGATCAAATTAGTCATTAACTCTAATTTGACGTACGGATATTTTTTAGTTCCAATTATAGGCCTAACTTTATTGATTATTATTATTATTATTATTATTATTATTATTATTATTGAACAATTGAGCAACCTACATTTTCCCCATTATTATTATTACTAGTTTTACACGCGCATTGCGGGAATGAGTTAATGCTCAATGTTTATAATTAAATAAAGGGAAAATGGCACTTTTTCCCCCTATGTTATATACTTATAGCACTTTTTCCCCCTCAATTATTTATGTAAGCACATTAGCCCCCTCAATTATTTTAAAAGTGGTGGTTTTCCCCCCTAATATATTAAATTGACATTTCTACCCTTAAAGTAAACATTTTATTTATTTTACTTCTCCAACAAATTATTGCGTATATGTAGCGATTACCACGGTTCGGTTCGAACTGAACCAGACACTATAGCAATCGAATTAAAAGTTTTCAGTTATGATTCAGATCTAGAACCCAATATTTGGATTTCAATTTATTAAATTTAAGAATAAAAAAAAACTAGATCATGAACCAGCGGTTCCGGATCCCGTTCGCGATTTTGAACCGTCTTTATTTTAAAATTTTATTTTTTATTTTAAAATAGTTTAAATTCAACAATAAATGTATTTTATTTTTTCAGTTCGGAACATGAACCGGCCATTCCAGTTCGCGATTTTAATAAACTCTAAATATCGCGTTTTGATTATAAATTGTAATTGGAATATTTTGGTTTGGTTACTATAGTATCTGGTTTGAACCAAATTATAGTAATAATTTATTGGAGAATAAAAATAAATGAAATATTTATTTTAAGGGTAAATATGTCCATTTAACATTTCAGGGGGAAAAAGAGCCACTTAAATAATTGAGGGGGAAAAAGTGCTATAAGTATATAACATAGGGGAAAAAAGTGCCATTTTCCCTTAAATAAATATTTGAAAGTATATGTTAGGAATAAATTGTAAATTTTGATGAGTCGAATGTATTTTTGAAAAATCACGTAGTCCCCAATTTTATTCTATTTTAGTCATTTTGAGTCTACATAGTATGGTGCACCCATATCATGCAACCCATGTACAAGTCTGGAAGATCATAATTTATTTGAAGAAGTTAAGCGGGATTTTAGCTTAACACAATTATGATGCGGATAAGTCACCAAGAACCATGCTAGAGGAGTTGGATGATACGTGTGTAAGCTATGCCAAAAGGTCCTAAGTTCCCCAAGAAGGAGACTAGCTAGCTTGGAGTCTAACCAAGAGGGATGGGAGACTAACCCCAAGAAGGGGACTAGCTAGTTTGGAGACTAACCAAGAGGGAGACTAGCTAGCTTGGAGACTAGCTAAGCTAGCTTGGGAGACTAACCAAGAAGGAGACTAGCTACCTAGCTTGGAGACTAACCAAGAGGGAGACTGCTAGCTAGCTTGGAGACTAACCAAGAGGGAGACTAGCCAGCTTGGGAGACTAATCAAGAATGAGACTAGCTACCTTGGGAGACTAACCCCAATAAGGAGACTAGCTAGCTTGGGAGACTATCCAAGATGGAGACTAGCTAGCTTGGGAGACTAACCCCAAGAAGGAGACTAACCTCAAGAAGGAGACTAACCAAGTTGAATGCACAAGTCTCACAGAAGCCATGCACCAGATGAAGAAACACACCAAGTATGATGGACCAAGTACAAAATCGAAACAGAGCATCTCACAATGAACAACAATGAAGTTTTTACAGAAGGTTCCAACATATTATTTTACAAGGATCATGAAGGAGAAAATAAACTGATATATTTTCATCTGAACATCAATCTTTTACGGTGGAACCGGAGACGCTCGAAGGAGGCTGATTCACGGAGATATTGCTTCATACTCAAGCAAGAATCAGCAGATATATTATTTGATCAACTTGATATGTCAGAACATTTATGAATGACAAGAAATGTCAAGCTTGCCGCGCCGAACTTATTCAAATCTTGGAGGCTACAAAATTCAAGATACGGCAACGGGCAAATTATTCAAATCATCTGACAAAAGGCGAAAAGACTTCTACCTAATATTTCAGATCAAGTTGACAATTTTATTTTGATCAACTACATATGAAGATGGACTATCGAGATCGAAAGTTGATCAACGGGCAAATAGCTTTCATTGGCTATAAATTGCCCAAGCAGACTTGAAGAAAAATACGAATTCTTCACTTAAACAACGACTAATCAATTAAGATATACAAGCAAGAGAAAAGCAAGCAATATTCAAATCAACCAAGAAGCAATATATTGAGTTATATACGATAGAATTCAAGTCTGAGTGAGAGAAAAATTTTATCTCTTTGTAAACTTCTCTACTGAGTGTAGAAAGAGGGCGGAGTAACTAGAGAGAGTGAAAAACCCTGGTTGAGTGTAGCTTTGTGCGTAGCACTCGGTGTAAAGGGTAGAGTAACAAGGGGAGCTTGTGAAAACCCTATGAGAGCGAAGCTTTGTGCGTAGTTCTCGTGGTGTAGGAGTACAGCTTGGTGCGAAGTACTCGGGAATGCGGAGTAACAAGAGGAGCTTGCGAAAAACCTTGGAGGAGTGTAGCTTTGTGCGAAGCACTCGGAGAAGTGTCGGTGGACACTTATTCACTATTGTATCTGGGTGATCGAAGAATAGTGAATTTTCTCCTTGAAGTGAAAAGAGAAGAGTGGAGTAGGAGAATTACACCATCTCCGAACCACTATAAATCTTTCTCTCTATTTACTTACTGCTCATATATTTTATGCATGCTTATTCTAACTGCGAACTACCCCGATTACGATTTATCGCATATCTTTATCTGTCTGGGTTTGATAGTTCCCACGTTTGCATGCAAGCCAAACTTTACGTACATCATCTTTGAACCATATCAAGTGTTTCTAACGTGTTGCATGTTTAGAATCTCTCTTTGAGCACCACACTTATAAGCATAACACTTTAACCGCTATCTATTCCGCTGCACACTCTAAGTTGTTTATCTTGTTGATGCTTGTTACTTAGAGTTGAAATTACCAAAGTGTTATTTGCCTTGTGTGTTTTCGAAAAAAGTTGAAAAAGTTAGAGAAGTCTATTCACCCCCCTCTAGACTTCTCGCCACCCTTTCGGGACCAACAGTATATAAATGCAAGATTTATATGAGAAGTTCATACATAAGTAATTAAATATTGAAATTGTTTATTTAAATATGTAACTCAAAGTATGTATGAATACAATGTAATAGTACACGAATATTTTTTTTACAAAGGGTTCTAATATATTTATTGAATGCATATATATACAAGATCAATGAATGAATCAACGGTATCGGTCCTTTAGGTGTTTTGCTTCGTGTTCATTTAGTTTAACCATTATTGTTGAATAAATTATTATGGATAAAGAAATTCCAAATTTAAGGAATTTAGATAAAGTAGTAAAAATTTAAAATTTTTAATTATAATGTAACCCAAAGATATGGACGATTGGTAAATATGACGTAACCCAAAGATTAAAATGCTAAAAAAAGTGTTTGGTTATTCAACAGTTTGAAACAACAATTTGTTCCAAGCCACTGAAAATACAAACATTGCAATTTACAATATTTTCACTTTGCGTTTTTGAGAATGATTTTCCTAAAACACCTCTATATTTAAAAAAAAAAAAAAATTTACTGTATAGCCATTTCAACTCCTTGAATAACAAGAGCTAGTTTCGTTGATGGGCAAACTTAATTTTTAAATTGAAGCCTTAAGGCTCCTTTTATAGGAGCCTCAAGGCTCCCATGCCACTTTTCCCACCGATGTGAGAGAAGTGGCAAAACTAAGGGGAGTCGAACGTTGGGCTCCCCATATGTTTTTTTTTTTTTTTTTTTTTTTTTAAATTTTATTTCTTTTATTAAATTATTATTATTATTATTATTATTATTATTATTATTTATTTATTATTATTATTATTATTATTATTTATTTATTATTATTATTATTATTATTATTATTATTATTATTATTATTATTATTATTATTATTATTATTATTATTATGTATACCTTAAGTCATTTTACATGTTAATCTAAACAACTAATTTTTTCAAATATCTTTTTACCAACCGTTGATATAATTCACTGGTCAAATTTGCTAATATAATCTACTAACGCTAACCGCTAACTGCTGATTGCCAAACAAGGACATTGCGAGATTGTTTTCCACTTCAATTTGTTGTGTGATTTGAATACTCTCTTTGTCAACAAATCCCTCAAATAGTTAATATGATTGGCTTAATTATATATTTTTTTAGTTTTTTCATGGTATTAATAAAATACTTGGTAAAAAAATATATAGCATTATTTTGTATTATAACTTTGATATTTTTTTTTGAATGCATAATTTTGATATTTAATTAAAAAATAGTGCACAAAAAAGATAATAGACAATATAGTGAATATAATCAATTGATGAGTTTGAATATAAAGAATTTTTATATTGGAGAAAAATAAAGACAATATAACTAATGAAATTATTTCTCTTATTTAATTTATTGATAATGAATAATTTTTTTTTTTTTTGAATAAAAGCATTGTAGACACATAATTCTATATTAAAGAAATGCATATTTATTATTTTTTGTTTGTGGCTACTAAATTATATTTAATTTAATAAGAGTAAAATAGAGTACTAATTATGCCAACTTTGATTGGGATGTGGTTCGAACCTAAGACCTTCCTTATTGAAATCAATGAGTAAGTTAACGGTGAACTAGCAGAAATTAACGGATAAGATAATATTTAACGAAAAAGTTAACAGGTAACCATATTATTAAGGATAAATTAGGGAATCTCAAGGAAATATTAAAATCTAATCAATTTGAGCCATTCATTCGATTAAAAAAATTTGATCGTCATTTTTTCTACCCATTATAGGCCTAACTCTCTTTGACTCTTATTAGTATAGTAGATAGTAGACTAGTCACACGCATTGCGCAAATAGTCACATGCCCAATGTGTATTTTTAAATTAGTGTTTCAGAACTTATCAAAGTATCACTTGGTATCTTAGCGCATATATCAATACAAAATTATCAAAATTTTCATAAAATAAATATTTTAAAAATGCATAACTATGACATGTGGCATAATTTTCATAAAATTAACTGGTGCAATAGAATTTTTAAAAGAAAACACTCTCACTGGATAATACCAAAACATAATTTTGTAACAATAGTACCCAAGCATAATTTTGTAACACAAAACCTATGCTGGTTCAAATCCTTCGCTTTTCTTTCCCTTCCCCCTTTCCCCTTTTCTCCTTTGATTATTAAATGCGTACTGCATTTTTCCCACCACCATCATCGTCGTCGTCGTCATCGTCATCATCGTCGTCGTCATCATCATCGTCGTCATCATCATCATCGTCATCATCATCGCCATCGTCATCATCGTCGTCGTCATCGTCGTCGCCGTCGTCATCATCGTCATCGTCATCGTCATCGTCATCGTCATCGTCATCGTCATCGTCATCGTCATCGTCATCGTCATCGTCATCGTCATCGTCATCATCATCATCATCATCATCATCATCATCATCATCATCATCATCATCATCGTCACCATAGTCAATTAATCAGCATCATTGTAGAATTGTACACATGTTATATGAAGGATTGTAATCAATGAGGTTTTATGTATTTACAAATGAGTAAATACCACCTATGGTCCCTCGAGTTTGGTGGCATCGCCATCAATGGTCCCTAACTTCCGTAATTACCATCCGTCATCCTCCGAGTTGTCAAAAGTTACCTTCTAGCGTCCTTCCGTTACTTCCTCCCGTCTCAGCCGTCAAAATGGAGGGTAATATTGTCATTTGACTTATAAAAAAGAGTTAATACCAGCCAAGGTCCCTCGAGTTTGGTGGTTTGGCCATCTTTAGTCCCAAGTTTCCATATTCCATTATTTTCCTTCTTTCATATTCTCTTCTTCAAATGTATTATTATTACTATTATTTATAGTTATTATTAAATTCTTATTAATATTACTATTATTTAAAGTTATTATTGTTATTATTAAATTATTATTATTATTGTTATTGTTATTATTATATTATTAGCATTAAATTATTATTATTATTATTATTATTATTATTATTATTATATTCATATTCATATTATTATTATTGTTATTGTTATTATTAAATTATTATTATTATTATTATTGGTGGTTTGGCCATCTTTAGTCTCAAACTTGGCCAAACAATATTAAAGAAAATTGGTGGTTTCTCAACTTCCAACTCGAACTCCCTCTTCTCCTTTACAATATTAAAGAAAATTTACAAATGTATAGGGGTCGTTTACTTCATTTATCTGTTTTTCCATTTCCACTTTTTCATTTCTCCATTTCTCCAGTTTTCTTTCTCCATTTTTCCAGTTTTCCTTCTCCATTTTTTCAGTTTTCCATTTTTCCATTCCTCCAAATTTTTATTTCTCTAATTTTCTGATTTTATTAAATACACTCATCCTATATAGCATTTGCACATTTCTACAACAACAACAACAATAATAATAATTTAAAAATTTAATAATAATAATAATAATAACAATAAATAATAGTAATAATAATAAGAATTTAATAATAATAATAATAATAATAATAATAATAATAACAATAAAAATAACAATAACAATAATAATATGAATATAATAATAATAATAATAATAATAATAATAATAATAATAATAATAATAATAATAATAATAATAATAGCATTTGTACATTTTTACAACAACAAAAATAACAACAACAACAACAATAACAATACTAATAATAATAGTAATAATAATTTTAAAAAATAATAATAACAATAATTAATAATAATAATAATAACAATAATAATAATAATAATAATAATAATAATAATTTAATGTTAATAATATAATAATAACAATAATAATAATAATAATAATTTAATAATAACAATAATAATAATAATAATGATAACAATAATTTAATAATAACAATAATAACTTTAAATAATAGTAATAATAATAAGAATTTAATAATAACTATAAATAATAGTAATAATAATACATTTGAAGAAGAGAATATGAAAGAAGGAAAATAATGGAATATGGAAACTTGGGACTAAAGATGGCCAAACCACCAAACTCGAGGGACCTTGGCTGGTATTAACTCTTTTCGTATAAGTCAAATGACAATATTACCCTCCATTTTAACGGCTGAGACGGGAAGAAGTAACGGAAGGACGCTAGAAGGTAACTTTTGACAACTCGGAGGATGACGGATGGTAATTACGGAAGTTAGGGACCATTGATGGCGATGCCACCAAACTCGAGGGACCATAGGTGGTATTTACTCATTTACAAATTATGTTGATTTTTTATATGACTTGAAAGATTCTAACTCCTCATCTGTTGCGAGTGTTGAGTGTGAAAACACGTAGAGTTATTTTAAGCAGAATGCATCCATGTTGTTGTTACTATAAATTTGCCCTGCAAAATGTATATTTCTGTCATTGAGGGTTACCCCATTGCCTTAAAAAACATGGCCGCTTCCCTCGGGGACATATTGCAATCTCCTTTCTTCATTGTATATCTCTTTCTCTTTTCTGTGCTACATATTATACCTCATAACACGAATTGTAGTTACAGCCAGTAAACGCAAGCATGTTCTTTTCGTATATACATTCAAAGGAAGTCGGTTAATTAAGTTGCACCTCAAACATTAAATCAAAAGTCGTGTTAGTTATTATACCTCAAATGAAGAGCAATATACAGATCATTGTTGTCCCATAATCTGTTAACCAGCTCTTTTCCAAACTCCTCAATCTCAGGTGTGTACCGAAGAGCCTCATAAACACACCATCCAAAACCAAAGTAAAAATCAATGACAATGCCAATAAATAGGTTCAAAAACCACAAAAACGGTAACATACTTCCCGACGGGAAAAGCAAATTCACTATTTTTTAAAAAAAATTCGTAGAAGAAATCAACGTAATCTGGAAATACATAAAAAAAAGAGTAAATACCACCTATGGTCCCTCGAGTTTGGTGGCATCGCCATCAATGGTCCCTAACTTCCGTAATTACCATCCGTCATCCTCCGAGTTGTCAAAAGTTACCTTCTAGCGTCCTTCCGTTACTTCTTCCCGTCTCAGCCGTTAAAATGGAGGGTAATATTGTCATTTGACTTATACGAAAAGAGTTAATACCAGCCAAGGTCCCTCGAGTTTGGTGGTTTGGCCATCTTTAGTCCCAAGTTTCCATATTCCATTATTTTCCTTCTTTCATATTCTCTTCTTCAAATGTATTATTATTACTATTATTTATAGTTATTATTAAATTCTTATTATTATTACTATTATTTAAAGTTATTATTGTTATTATTAAATTATTGTTATCATTATTATTATTATTATTGTTATTATTAAATTATTATTATTATTATTGTTATTATTATATTATTAACATTAAATTATTATTATTATTATTATTATTATTATTATTATTGTTATTATTATTATTATTAATTATTGTTATTATTATTTTTTAAAATTATTATTACTATTATTATTAGTATTGTTATTGTTGTTGTTGTTGTTATTTTTGTTGTTGTAAAAATGTACAAATGCTATTATTATTATTATTATTATTATTATTATTATTATTATTATTATTATTATTATTATTATATTCATATTATTATTGTTATTGTTATTTTTATTGTTATTATTATTATTATTATTATTATTATTATTATTATTATTATTATTATTATTATTATTATTATTATTAAATTCTTATTATTATTACTATTATTTATTGTTATTATTATTATTATTATTAAATTTTTAAATTATTATTATTGTTGTTGTTGTTGTAGAAATGTGCAAATGCTATATAGGATGAGTGTATTTAATAAAATCAGAAAATTAGAGAAATAAAAATTTGGAGGAATGGAAAAATGGAAAACTGAAAAAATGGAGAAGGAAAACTGGAAAAATGGAGAAAGAAAACTGGAGAAATGGAGAAATGAAAAAGTGGAAATGGAAAAACAGATAAATGAAGTAAACGACCCCTATACATTTGTAAATTTTCTTTAATATTGTAAAGGAGAAGAGGGAGTTCGAGTTGGAAGTTGAGAAACCACCAATTTTCTTTAATATTGTTTGGCCAAGTTTGAGACTAAAGATGGCCAAACCACCAATAATAATAATAATAATAATTTAATAATAACAATAACAATAATAATAATATGAATATGAATATAATAATAATAATAATAATAATAATAATAATAATTTAATGCTAATAATATAATAATAACAATAACAATAATAATAATAATTTAATAATAACAATAATAACTTTAAATAATAGTAATATTAATAAGAATTTAATAATAACTATAAATAATAGTAATAATAATACATTTGAAGAAGAGAATATGAAAGAAGGAAAATAATGGAATATGGAAACTTGGGACTAAAGATGGCCAAACCACCAAACTCGAGGGACCTTGGCTGGTATTAACTCTTTTTTATAAGTCAAATGACAATATTACCCTCCATTTTGACGGCTGAGACGGGAGGAAGTAACGGAAGGACGCTAGAAGGTAACTTTTGACAACTCGGAGGATGACGGATGGTAATTACGGAAGTTAGGGACCATTGATGGCGATGCCACCAAACTCGAGGGACCATAGGTGGTATTTACTCTAAAAAAAAATTAAAATTTTCTGCCGAAAAAAGTGATAAAAACAACAAGTTAGATGAAAAAAAGTAACATGTCAGCATTTTGTTTTTATTTTATAATTCTATGTAATAAAATTAGATGGGTTACTAGGGACGGAGCCAGAAATTCAGTTGAGAGGGGCGAAGAAGTAGGGACGGATTCATAAAAATTTTCCTGTAAAAGGCGAAACATTAAAACAAAAGAGATAATTTAAAAAAAAAAAATTACCTAAGAAATATAGTTGTAAATATTGTTGGATATTGACGAAAAATAAATCACATCGAAACTTTATAAAAATATTTATAACAAAATATGAAACATAATTAATTTGATAAAATAATTTGAATAGAAAACACATTATAAATTACACATTTCATTATTAATATAAAAGAATGTTATATGTGTATGTAATGTAAAATTACATTAATGCCAAAGGATTCAAACTCTTAACCTTTACTATTGCCAAACATGTGTGCTCAACCAACTAATATAACTCATTTCTTGTTAAAATTTAATGGTTTTTTTTATACTAATACTAATATGTACTATATATACATATATACATACAAAGATTGTATATGGGGTGGGGGTGGGAAAGGATCAGGTGCGAGAGGGGCTTCCCGTGCGGTTGGATTCACATTAAGCATTAAACTGACGTACTTTAAGTACACAACACACGCACATTAAACACACAAACAAAATACCTTCAGAACACAAACCCAAACACCTTAAGAACAAAGCTTACACATCTTAAGCACAACCATCATGCACCTTAAGCACACAAACACACGCATCTTAAGTTTCAACAACTATTCACATTAAGCACACAAACTCGCGCACCTTAAGCACAAGACTCACGCACCTTAAACACAAGACTCACACACCTTAAGTTGTTTCTCTACTGGAGTGTAGGAAGGAAATTGTCACACGGAGTTGTGAAATCTTGGTTGTATTTCTACGGGAGTGTAGAAAGGGGGATAATACGTAGCACGGAGTTGTGAAATCTTGGAGGCACTGGTTTGGTTTCCCTATTGGAGTGTAGGAGGGGATAGTAGCACAGAATTGTGAAATCTTGGTTGCAGTGCTGGAGGCACTGGTTTGAGCGTGATTAGTGTGTGCTTGGTGATCAAAACACTAGATCACGAAATTCATTGTATTTTGTAACCAATGAGTGGTGGATATAGTGAATTCCTTATGGAGATAGGAGAAAGTGGAGTAGGAAGATTACACCACCTCCGAACCATTATAAATTCTTGTGTTCTTTATTACTTTATTTATTTTGCATGCACACACACCTCACGTAAAATACACTTGACACAATCACAACATCTATTTTATATTCCGCTGTGCACAAAACACTAACAAACTCTTGAGTGTTTTGGTTTTATTATTGCCTTGCAAAATTTCGAATTAGTGTAAAAATCTATTCACCCCCTCTAGACTTTTACTTCATCTCTTTTGGGACCAACACAAAGAAATTTTAATAAAATAACATCATTAATTAACTAGACAAAAACTTGTATGGAACCGTCTAAAAAATCCTTATCCTTTTCAAAAATCTCGATCAATAAATTTAATTTGCTTATGCGGTTTATATTACATTATGTTATATATTCGAAAGAATTGGGATCATTTACATACAAAGTTTAATTTAATTCTAAGATATATTAATTGTAGTAATAAAGACTTTAATATATATTAACGGAATAATATTGATCGTTTTATTATATAAATGAAAAGATTATATTCTTTCGTTCATAGTAATTATTCATTGATATATATACAATATATATATATATATATATATATATATATATATATATATATATCAATGAATAATTACTATGAACGAAAGAGTATAATTTTTTCAATTATGTAATAAAACGATAAATATTATTCCGTTAATATATATATATATATATATATATATATATGAAAAGTCTACTACAGTTAATATATCTTACAATTAAATTAAACTTTGTATGTAAATGATGATCCCAATGCTTTCAAATATATAAAATAATGTAATATAAACCGCATAAGCAAATTAAATTTATTGATTGAGAATTTTTGAAAAGAAAATACCAGCAGCAGAATAGAGGAGCGCAAGTAAGAAGAAAATGATGGCAAACAACTTAATGAAGCGTTCCATTAGTCTTGATTTTTAAAACTAAAATTTTAATTTCTTCAAACAAATCTATGTAAATGAGCATGAAAGAGTGCAAGCATGTGGCTCTATACATATATAGGTATTTTTATTGGTTTTGTAATGTTACGTATTATTTTATTTCATCCATTTCATGTGATATGTTCGTTTTTCATCCATTTCATGTGATATGTTCGGTTTTCATCCATTTCATGTGATATGTTCGTTTGGTAATGAATACGTATTGTTTCAAGGATCCTAGGTCGCAAATTATGCCATGGAATCGTGTTCACCGAGAATGGTGAACACAAGGCAAAACGACGTCGTTTTTAGGCAAAAAAAAAATTTTCGCGGATGTGGAGTTAACGGCGCGCGTTTGATCAAATTATGAATTTTCTGTTATGAGATTATGAATTTTATGAAAATTCATAATCTCATAACAGAAAATTCATAATCTCACAACTGAAAATTCATAATCTCATAACAGAAAATTCATAATCTTATAACAGAAAATTCATAATCTCATGGTTCCAAAGTGAATGTGTAGGCATGGTTCCAAAGTGAATGTGCAGGCATGGATTCATAATTTATGAATGTCCGTGATTTCGGACGGGAATATGTAGGCATGGTTCCAAAGTGAATGTGCAGGCATGAATTCATAATTTATGAATGTCCGAAATTATGAATGTAATGAAAATTCATAATCTCATAACAGAAAATTCATAATCGCATAACAGAAAATTCATAATCTCATAACAGAAAATTCATAATCTCATGGTTCCAAAGTGAATGTGTAGGCATGGTTCCAAAGTGAATGTGCAGGCATGGATTCATAATTTATGAATGTCCGTGATTTCGGACGGGAATGTGTAGGCATGGTTCCAAGGTGAATGTGCAGGCATGAATTCATAATTTATGAATGTCCGAAATCTTTGTTCACCTCAAATTAAAGTGAAACCGCAAAATGTGAAAATAAAGAAGAAAAGTCACGCAATTAATTAAGAAAAAAAAAAAGATAACGGTGTACTAACACCGTTGGAACCGTGTTCACCATAAATGGTGAACACGGTTCCATGGCATAACGTCTGATCCTAGGTATGAACAAACAGTGTATATATCACTATTAATTGTTTTTATTATTAAGTTTCAATCGATTTCTCCCATGAATATAAATGTACAATACAATTATCAACTTAAATTTTTAATTGAAATTGAGTATATCCTTTAATTTGGTATCAGAATAAACCTAATGCCAAATGTCATGGGTTCAGATTTTCGCATCATCCAATAAAAAAGATTATAGTCCATGTGTTATTTTTAGCTTATCAAAACGCAACTAGCTAGCACGCACACATGAGATCAGAGAATGCGTTGAGCATATATATAATATATAAAAATAAGTATAACCCAACTATCAGTTTAGGTTTCTAATTGAGATGAAGCACATGTTTCAATCGTGTTGAGCATATCTAAAAACATAATATTTCTTAATCAAAGTTATATCCCTAATTTATGTCCATGTTTTTAGTGCTAATCATTTTGTACATTGTGATTTTAGAATTGTACTATATAATTTTTTGGATAAAAATATCCCTACCGTTATAACTTCTCTTATTTTTTCCATTATTGTTACCATGCACATGCATCCACCATATATTTTCTTATATTCTTTAATGATAATAATATTTGCAGACATTATATATTGGATTAATATAATAAATAAATTTGATTTCATATATATTTTAATTAGCGAGGATTTGTTAGTTATTTTTAAAAAATATAAATATTGTACATATGTGTTTGCGCATCGCGCATGGAAAAGACTAATATAATATATAAGAGTTAATT